>NC_138876.1:17246190-17589083 GCF_965194805.1 Balaenoptera borealis
AGAAAGTAAATATGGAGTCTCTTGACATGAAGAAATAAAGATCAGAAAAGGGTGAGAGGTAAAGTTTCAGATGGAAAACAAAAGGATGAGGTCAAAGGACAGAGCCTAAAAGACAGGACCTCAGATTCCCTTCCTTTACCCTACTGTAGGAGATTGATGTCTTTCCCTGAAGATCCTAAACTGCCTTATAAGAAGAGGCCTATTAATTCTGAAATTTGTGAAAAGTCCTTTAAATAATTCCAGCTGTCTACTTGATTGCCTACTAATTACTAAACTCTGCCTACTCATTGAGTTTCTGCTTTTTAAAGGCTCAAAAAAAAAGTGTCTGCTTTTAAAGGGCTTAAAGATCACAAAATTTTGGAGAAAAGTTTTAACATGAAATACAGAGTAGAGTAAAAAAAATAGAAAGAACTCAGAACTATTTTTAAATGATAGCTCTCATCTCAACAACATAAAAAATGTACTATATCAATGAAACAAGAAAAAAGACACTAGGAGTAAACAAGAACTCTGATAATAATTCCTGCAGAAAAAATAAAATAGACTTTTTTTTTTCAAAATCAGTAGAAGAATTGAAAGAAATAACTAAGAAAAACTTGCCAAAAAAATAGAACAAAAAAGTAGAGCTAGACAATAGGAGAGAAAAAAATGAGTATATTAGATCTATGAAGTACCAGAGTGCAACTAGTAAGTCAAAGAAATAAAATTCCTAGATGGTAGTGTAGAGAAAATTAACAAATAAATAACAAAATAAAATATAACTGAAGTCCATGAGTCTTCAAGGTGAAAGAGCTCACAAAATTCAAAACACAATAAAATTTTAATCAGGACAGACCAGGGCAACTCATTGGGAAATTTCAAAAACCTAGGATAGAGAAGAAAATTCAAAAGCTTCCAGAGAGGAAATAAATAAGACTGTGTCACATACAAAGGGTCTGGAAT
Source organism: Balaenoptera borealis (assembly GCF_965194805.1). Lineage (NCBI taxonomy): Eukaryota > Metazoa > Chordata > Mammalia > Artiodactyla > Balaenopteridae > Balaenoptera > Balaenoptera borealis. The sequence goes on from NC_138876.1 coordinate 17,247,133, forward strand.
CTACATAAAAAGAATCTTGTATAAGAACACTATCATATGAATGATAATGAAAGCTGAAAGGTTATGGACCAATGTTTCCAAAATTCTGACTGAAAATAAATGTCTATACCCATTCAAACTACCAACTAAGAGTAAGGATAGAATAAAGATATTTTCAGAAGAGTGAAATATCAAAACTATTACCTCCTTGAACTCTTTCTCAATAACCTACTCAAAGAAATGCCTCAACATATTAAGCAAGTAAATCAAGAAAAAAGTCATGAGGACCTAGAAACAGGCAAACTAAAACAGATCAAATGTAAAAGCAACCCCTAGGATACTGGTGAAGGAGAGTCCCAGAACAGCAGTGTGACAGGCATAGACAAAACCAGATCCATATTAGAACAGATAAAAGAGGACTCCAGAAGACCCCTCTAGGAAAAATGGAACTGGTAGATTACGTAGCTGGTTTAAGCTCTGCGAAAACTTCTATTGAGAGACATTTTACAGAGCGTATTTTGGATGTGGGAAGATTTAGCCAAATAGTCATACAATGAGAAAATTATGCAATAATAAAATGAAGAAAAGGGAGTTTGGTAAGCTGTTCAAGAAGAAAAACAATGTGATCCTAGGGATTACTTGGTTCAGTGGTGAAAAACAATTGTTTACATAGTCGTAGGAACAAAAATATGGAATACAAATTTAACCAATATTTCAAAATACATATATTGGTGAAACATCAGCAAAGAAAGGATGAGAATAAAAATCCTCACCTATTTTCATAGGATAGGAATAGTTAATATTTAAATTTGCTGAATCAAGAGATAGCAATATATAGATAATCGTTTGAAAAATGGAACTAAAAAGAAAATAACCTAAATACCCAGATGTAGACGATAGTCTTCAAATTGAATATTTTCATGAAATTATTTACCAATACAAGTGGAAAAAGCAAGAATAATATTTATAGTATGACACTGTTTTTAAAACAAAGCAAAAAAACCTCTTTATGTGATAGGTATGTATATGCTTCTGCATACAAAGAAGAATCTGGAAAGGTACATGCCGGATTATCAACACTGTATAAAAACAGAAGGAAAAGAAGGAGCGATTTTCACTTTTGATTTTTTTTTTTTACATCGAATTAGAACTTCAGGGTGACTGTGTACTACTTTTGTCTTTAGAATTTTTATAGGACTTTGTAGAAAAAAATATGGAGAAGGGAAAAGTAACAGGGCAGAACCCTGAAATAGTAGGAAGGAAAGATCAGTCTTGTGCACAGAGCATAATAGATGGGTTTCTTTGTATTCTGATGCATGAAAGAAGGGATTTGAAATTGTCTACCAATTATGATGGAAGAGGCTCAGAGGCAAAGACACTGATTTGTCACCTACCACATTTTAAAACTGGTACATCTTTATTGAGTTTCTATGTCTCAGGCCCTGTGTTTGGTGCTAAGGAGAGAAAATTAAGACATGCTATCTCTTCTAGGGAATCCAAAGTCTGATTGAGAGAAGTGAACATATAAACAAATATAACTCCACATAATTCCATTCTTTTAGACTGCTTTAGAAGTTGTAGTGATCGTGGATATTGTTAATAGTGATAACATCCAATGTTTATTAAGCACATTCCATGAAACACACTTTTAAGTGCTTTAGTATAATTATTATATTTATCCCTATAACAATCCTGAGAGGTGAAAACTTTTGTTATCCAATTTTCTAGCTAAAGAAACTTAGGTTTATAGATGTTAAATAACTCATTCAAGGTTATACCCCAGTAAATCTTGGGATCAAGACCTAAATTTTATCAAGTTTGACTCAGAAGCCCATACTATACTCTACCTCCACTGTTTCACTGTTACCAAAACATTTTTAAGTATACTGGATTTCTTTGATTAAGTCTGTGGCAAACAGGAAAAATATTATTAGGTTCATTTTGTAAGTGAAAAACAAAACAAATCCTGAGCTTTAGGACTGAATAAGTCACTCAAGCAAGGACCCTAGATGGGATTATAAAACCTGGTCCCCTGGCCCCTCTTTTTCTCCCTATTGTCCTACTCTACTTCCCTCACAGTCCAGGGGTCATGAGTAGCAAACACAGTTCCTTCTTCCCCCGTTTATTGAGGAGAAGACTCAACAGTTTATGCCCTTTTCTGAGCAAAAAATAGAAATTTGATTCCAAATCCAAGGTTTTCCAACCTGGTTGATATCCTCTGCGAAATTGTCTTGGTGACTTCAATAGATGTAGATTTGATGGCTTCTGTAGAACCCTGGAAGGGGTCATTTCAAAAGAGAGAATTAACTTAGGATGTGCTAAGCACATGGCCTGTGTTTTCTGACCCAGCACAGGGGAAAACAGACAGCTTGAAGCATGTCACCGGGGCCAAAAGAAAAACATAAATAATGTCACCCATAATGTAATACGGTTCAGGGAAAGAAATGGGGTCAAGTCATTAAAGAGAAGAAGATGAGATCATTATGCTTTAACAAACTGTGGCCAGAGGAAGACAGTAATGAAAAGTGGACTGGGGTACTGAAAGCCAGTCTATGAAGACCAGGGAAAAAACAGAGCTTTCTAATCGAAACCATACTCCCAACTCCGGAAATGAAGGCTGGGCTGTCAAGCGGTAACGCAAGAAGGGTGAATGAGATTATAGAGATAGGAAGTGGACTGGGGAAGTTGTAAATACAGTGAGGGGCAGAGGACGGCACGTGGCCTAAAGAAGCACCCTGTAGTTGGGGAAATAGGAGACAACTTTCAAACGAAGCAGAACGAAGGCAAAATTGCATCTGGATAGTTAACACTAGAGATCCACAAATTCTAAAGTCTAAGCCTATTGGAGAAAAATCAACCTGGGAAGGAAATGTCAAATGACAAGGGGAGAAGTAGAAGAGGTTAATAATAATAAAAAAAAAATCTTCCAAGTGAAAAAATATTTCAGTTTGCTCTGACGGTGTTGAACCAAAGGGTGTAGAAATCCACACGTGCTGAGGGAGATGGTTTTCCAGTGCACATGTGAAACTCAAAACTCTCTTGCTGTTCTGCCTGGAGAATTCTGTATTCCCTTGTATTGACCTACAGTCATGAAAACTGTCCCAGGACCTTGGGCTGAGGACCTGAGAGGACTCAGGTTTCCCCAGAAGCCTTTACAATTTTCAAAGAACCTACTGTACTTCAAATGTCTCCCCCCAACCTTCCCTTCTACACCCTCACCAACTCCAGCACCAGATCTGTAGTGAAAGGCACCTCTTTCTTGATGTGGAGAAATAAGAGGAGGTTTGGTTACAATGTTTCAGGCAGCTAAGACCTCTTTTCTAGTGAGATGATTGATTTGATGAGACAGGCATGGGCAGAAGTCATAAGGAAAGATGATATCACTGGTCAAACCACTGCAAGACCAGTGGATACGCAATTCTTAGAGATGGAAAATCATTTAAAAATAAAATGTGTACTAGTCACAGCTATGCTCCCCAAAGAGAAGTTGTTGTTATTTTTTTAAATTTGCTTTTCCTACTAGCTTAACACAGAGCCAAAATGACTATTTTAGGTTTGGAGCCTTACCTTTGTCTAACCAGTCTATGGCATAATAACCATGCAAGTAAAACTCTTTCTTTTAAAGGGAAAGTTGTGATGGGAGGGAATCATTTGAATTTTTAAAGAATCTCTACTGGTCATTTAAAAAAATTTTTATTGGAATATAGTTGATTTACATGTCATGTTAGTTTCAGGTATACAGCAAAGTGAATCTGTTATACATATACATATATCCACCCTTTTATAGATTCTTTTTTCATGTTGGTTATTACAGAGTATTGAGTAGAGTTCCCTGTGCGATACAGTAGGTCCTTATTAGTTATCTATTTTACATATAGTACTGTGTATATGTCAATCCCAATCTTCCAATTTATCCCTCCCTCACTTACCCCCTTGTAACCATAAGTTTATCTTCTACATCTGTAACTTGATTTCTGTTTTTCTACTGGTCATTTTTGAGACTTTAACAAACTCCTGCTTTTTCACTCATTCCCTCATTCCTCCATCAGTTATTAATGGAATTAATAAGCTAGGTAATGTGCTAAGTACTGTGGATTTGACAGAAAGCAAGACAGACACAGACCGTGTCAACTTACATGGTAGAAGACACATTCACAACTAATTGTGTAGTTGCTGTGAGTGTTATTAGGAAAACTTAGAGTATTCTAGGAGAGTATATAACCAGTGAAGTTATATAACCAGTGAAGTATATAACCATGACCTAGTGAAGAGAGGGGGGTTCAGAGATATCTCTAAGGAAGAGACATTTTATCTGAGACCCCAAAATGGATATGAGTTATTGGATAACCCAAGGGCAGGGAGGAGAACAAGGAAAGATTCCAGACAGAAGGAGAAGCTCATACGGAGGCTATGGTGGGAAAGAGTAGATGCCATATTTGTAAAACTGTAAGAAGCCAAGGGAATGCAATAAGGAAGAGGGACAGATGACAGGTGATGCAGAAACTTGTAGGCCTTGGTAAAGTTGTTGAGTTTTAGCCTAAGATCACTAGTAAGTAGTGATAGTTTAAGCAGGGAAGTCAAAAGTTCTCGTTCTTTTTGAAATGTATTTTCGTATGTCTCTGGTACTTGTGGTCATAATTTGGGCTCTAATTTCTTACTTACGTTGGCGTGATTTTTTAAGATGGCCTCCTTTCTCCTTGGTTATAAGTCTCAGTTCTGGTCAAAGTCATCTGGTGTTGTGCCGGAGCCAGCTGTACCATCTATCATGTGCACATCTTGTCCCAAGTCTATGTTCAGTGGAAGATGGAAGCCAAAAATCAACTACAGTAGAAATACTTACACCATAGAAATTGGCATGCACTACAAAAAAGGGCTTTTTAATTCAAGAGACTCAATTTACCATTCCCTAACTCTAAACTCTAATCTTCTTCTAAAAATAAAAGCAGTGAATAAACTAAACTGTAGGAGATGTAACTACCGATGGAATTTCAGTCAACTCAATTAACTCAGTCTTTTCATTGGCAAAATGCCTGCCTGAAGTCTTTGTTCTGCATACTTCTCTAGATGAGATGAGAAAGATCATGAATCATGGGTTGGAAATACATGAGAATAGCACATCATCTCTCCCCTCTCTCCCCTGCCTTTTTAAGAAAACAGTTTATATTTAACAATTTGATTTGTGTTGAATCCATTAGAACATGGAGCCACAACCTGTGGGGGAAAAAAAGAAAAAACACTTATTAATGGAGCATTCTTTGACTAGATGAGAACTCAATGTGGGAAGACCCCACCCAGTAGCTTAATTTGCTGAACTCTCAAACCTAGCTAGACTCTGAAACATGTGTTAGTACTTTTGAATGCTCCACAGCTGAAGTCCCTCACCCCAAAAGGCTTGGAAAATCATAGAACTTTATCTTTAAAATGAACTTTAATAATCTTTACTGATCTCTTTTTATATACATGGTTATAGGTCATCTCAGAGTTTAAAGGCTATCTTATCTTACCTGCTATCTAAGGAACATCTACACAGTTACTACGGTGCATTTTAAGTTTGTAATCTTCAGTTGACAAACCACTCTTAAAACCTTGTATGGGAGTCCAGTACATGAAATACATCAAGTTGAAATGCTCTGGATGAACTTCAGTGAAGGGCAGGTTCTCCCTTTCTGCCATGTTGTGCAAATCCTGAATGTCTTCTCCATACCTCACTAGGCTCAACCAAACATAATTGAAAACTATTCTTCAAACATTACTGTGGACTTATCTCCCAACCTCTGTTTGAATACCTTTAGAGCTGGGCAACTCACTACTTTACTTTACAAAGTAACTCATTTCAATGTCTTTACACGATTTTGACTATTAAAAAAACCATTTAACATATAAATGTTTATTTGTAGGGGTTTTGTGTGTCTGTATTTATTGAAGTATATATATATATATATATATATATATATATATATATATATATATATATATATATGTATGTATGTAACATTTAACACAGTATTGTGCTGAAATCACATTCTCTCTAGTTTCTGGCCTGATTTTTAATCATAATTTTTGGGGTCTCATAGAATACAGTAGTCTGTGGTAGCTGCTGATTTCCTTTCTTAGTCTGCTTACTTTACATTCATTTTTCCCCCTATGTTCATGGCCTAGACTTGGCCCAATTACAGCATCATACGGACCTGGCAACAGAAATTGTTCTAAAGCAAGGAGCACTGAGCTATTCTGGGCTGGTAATTCTCCTTCTCGGAGACTGATATAGGTGCTGGTGAAATTATGTTCTGATTTTCAACTAGGGCTGCTAAAATGTTGCTGCCAATAGCCATGCATCCTACCGCATGGAAAAATCTGTCTGCAGTAGAAAAGAATGAGGTCAGCAAGCAAAGAAAGCAAAGGTGAGAGAGTAGTAGCTGGTGTTTTTGAATGCTAGGTTCTACTTTAGTTTTTGTGATATCATCTTGGCATTCCTCCCAGATATGTAAACCAACAATGACCTTTTTTTTCATCCTGACTAACAATGAGAATAATTATAGTATCTTTTGCACATCACAGGTTCCTTGAAGTAACTGAACTGTAGGTTCTATGTTGATAAACGTAGATGGAGATTCTGTGCCACTTGGACTTCCTTTGACACGCATGAGTCTCATTTCTCCTCATCTGTGCTGTCCAAACCACATCTCCTGAGCCTCCATGGTATTTGAGCAAACAGACATGGTGATGACATGGCTCATTTGTCCTGGCTGCATCACAGCAGCCCGGGAAAGTAGCTCTATTCAGATTCCTGCAAGTCACTATGAAATGGAGGAAAATTTCATTCAAAGGAAAGAACATATGTATCATTTATTACTTATTCTCCAACAGGCAAACTAAAGCAGCTTCAGAACCCTACAATTCCTACATCCTACAGATCCCAAAAGAACATCTCAATGTCATTCATAGATCCTGAACAAAGAAATATTTTTTATTAGGAAGTCTTATATTAATTTGCCCCATATGACTCTACTAGATGACTCTGGAATCTTCTTACATCCTTTGATTTCTCTAGCAATTTAGGGAATCCTGACACTGTCCTGAACCCTTAGGATTTTATGAAAGAAATTCTAGGCATTCCTGTTTCTATCTGGATAGATATCACAACATTTTCAGTTACAGTATGTTGGTAGGCTTTTTAAGCTAATTTGTTGTTTATTTCTGAATTTTCCAGTTGTCTCTTAGAAGGCTGCCCACCACCCCACCCCACCCCAGCTTCTTTCTTATCACAAGACTTATAGAGAGACAGTAGTCTTGTTACAGAGTCCTTTCTTCCAACTGAAGACTGGAGGATTCCCTTTACCAAGGGAAAACTTTTTATTTTCCCAGGACCTATAAAGGCTGACAAATATCCTCAGTTTTTATCGTGAGAAAATGGGATAAAAGAATCAAGACACTTGAACTCAGGATAGCCACTGTTGGGTATTATTCCCAGCCCATGCAACCATGTGGCTTCTTTCAGCGATCATGAGTTTGCTCACCATAGAGGCACCTCAGTTCTTGAGTGGCTAATTTTCTGAAACTTCTATCAGTCAGGTTACATGTACATTAAAAGCAGTGGGGGAGAGAACTAACATTACGTGTGCAGCAAACACCTTCCGTGAATTATAGTGAGTGGTTTATATGAGTTACCCTGTCATAGACCTAAATGAGGATAGCTAAACATAAATGAAAATAGGATGAATTCCAATATCAAATTCAGATAAGCATAGAGAGGAATATTAAAATGCCCATATTCTCAAGCACCAAAAATGGAAAAAATAATTTTTTCATATTTTAATGCATTCCTAACGTGCATATGTTTGTATACAGGCGCATAAAACACATTTGTGTCCAAAGTGGAACAAAATGTGCATGCTAATTGCAACTTGCTTTTTAAGGTAATACATTGCAAGCATCTTTCAATTGTTAAGACATATTTTATATCACTTCTTAAGCAAGTCAAGTATCTGTTCCTGTGACCATAACAGACAGTTTCCTCCTCTTATATGCTGATGTGTCTAATTTATCACTCAGAGGTATCTTCTTGTCATTGGTGATGGGGGGCGGTGTGTGTACTGGGTGCGTGTGTGAGGGGGTGAAGGGTGGCTGGCATTTTATGTCAAACTCATGTTCTACCTAAGTCTAGAAGCAATTCCTAGAGCAGTCATGCACCTTTATTTTCTTCTTGTTTCACTCTTTCCCCTTCCCATAACCTCTGACTTCTTTGTTCTCAGTGTCACTGCTGATGGTTTGTAACGTTGGTGGCAAAGGAAGGAAAACGTTTATTATTATTTTCCCAAAGGGCCTGCTTGGTTAAGGCTGGGGGTTGTGTGGCTTTGTTTTCAGAATTGGGCTTTATGTATATTTTGTTAAATTCCCCAAAGGCCTCTAGACACCAAGGACTAGAAAATGAAAAATGACTATTATTGTTACCCTATTTTGCCCAGGATCCTGAGCCACCACATGTTTCTGACTTCCCAGCCAGACTCCAAGCTCTTCCTTCACTGGCCATGAGCTGAAAACCAAGGAGAGCTGTTTACTCCTTGTACAATAATCACAGAGGCATGCGCGGTCCTGAAAAAAATGGAACCTTGTAAAAGTTTCTTTAAATCACACACGTACTCTCCAGTTTTTGCAAGATGTGAGCTGTATTCTATCCTTAAAACCATAAATATTTTTTAAAAAAGGAAAATCTCAGTCACTTAAGCGAAATAATTTGCTTCCTCAACACCAAACACTGTCATTTTGGAAGAATCCAGGCAGTGAGTTCATTTATTTACTTTTCATACAGATGTTTGCCATGCAGCTCAGGATCCTGACGATTCTTCCTGTATTTAGTTTCCCTTGAAATCTAAAATCAATCCAGAAATAATTATTACATATCTATTGTGTACAAGACCCTGTGCTAGGCACGGTGGACGTACGTGAAAGTAACTTGGTGTGGTGGGGAAAATAAAAACAGAAACTTTCAATCAGAAATCTAAAGACCTGCTTTCACTCCTTACAAATGGTGGTATTGTCAATTGTTTCTCTGACTTGCATTTCCTCACCCGAAGAAAGTGTCTCGTCTTCTCATAGAACTGGTATAAAAAGTAATGTGAAGATGCATGTTGAAGAACTTTATATGCTGTGATGTGCACACAAATGATAAAGATGGCCAGTTATTTGTAAAATATTCTACTTTAACCTCAAGAAACTTATAGCCTAGCTGCAAGAATCAGAGACACATATTCAAGAATTTAATAACAATATAAAAGTTAAAAAATTACCGGATGGAGATTCCAAAGATGTTGCAAGACAACGTGCAATTAATTGCCAAAGAGTAGAGACTTGAGCAGAGAGAGAAAGACAGCAGTGTGTGCTGGATTCATCAAGGGACAAATGAAAAGACGGCCCATGAGGACTCAGCTACGTACACATTCAGATGCCGAGTAGGTAGACGGTGAAGTTAGCACACAAATGACAGTACACTGTAAAATTAAATTTCTGACATTCCGATAAAGTACCTTAATAAGCAAAAGCGTTCATTGCAACTTCAGATCTTTGGATGCGAGCGTTGGAAACGGAGGTGGTATTATTCAGTTTACAAGACAGTTTACAAAAAACGAAACTAAGGAATTAGAGAAAACCAAGTTCAAATACTGACGGCCCCGTGTTGCCTTCCTGACCAATTTGCTAGCTGTTGTGCCGCTTTGGGCTTTTGCCTTCTGAAGCCTGGACAGTGTTACTTACCTCACTGGCTAGTTAAAGAGTTAGTGGAGTTAACTAGGCAGAGGTTGAGTTTTTTGCGTGATTGAGTGGGAATACGCCAAAGAGGGGAAACAGAGTGCCCAAAAGTCCTGAAGAGAGACACAATTTTGAACATTGGATGAGGGAAGAGAAAGCCAATGAGCCTGCAGTGTGCTGGGTGGGTGGTTGCCTCTGGAGGGATGGAAAAGAGCGGAGACAGGCAGAGACCTTGGAGGTCCCTGAATGCTATAGATTCCATCCTAATGAGTATTTTAGAAGCCAGTGGATTGTTTGGAAGGCCTTGGGTGGGGGAACTGGTGGCAGAGGGAAAGAACCTGTTTGCAAACATAGGGAATTGCTTATTTTAAGGGATTAAGTGGTGTGCACTTCTTGATTCCGGCACACTGCCACTGGAAAATTGATCCACTGAACGAGTAATGCGGTAAACTAAGTATAGAATTGAGGACTATGCTAGTCCAATAGTAATCACTCCCAGTAATCTTTCATCTGGCCTTGGCCCCCTCCCGTTCTCTGAAATGACCTTTTCAACTCTTATCTTCAACCTTGCTGGAAAATAGTGTAACCTGGACTCCCAGACTTGGAGTAAAAACACATGTGCTCAGGAATTACATTAAAAGGTGGTCTACAGTTTTCAAGTATAACCCCAACCCAAGTCAAGTTGTATTTGGGACTAAGGAGATATATATATAAAACCTTGCCTTCCAAGTGCCAGTTTCTGAACTCCCATTTTTTTGGGGGGCGGGGGGGCTGCATTCATTACATAGGATGACGAACCCAGCAATCCTTGGGATAACTGACTGTGAAGAAAAAGACTGTGAAGAAGGACTGAGAACTTAAAGCCAAGGCAGGTTGGGACCTTCCCTGTTTTATGTAGTGTTTCTACTGCAATGAGTTTTCCTTAAAGTTAAAAGTAGTACAGTTCCTCTTGTGTGTTTTCAACAACTCCATTAGGGGAAAACAAGCAAGAAAAATTTCATATACTAATACAGATATAATCCCTTAGCAGACAAACCGCATGAAAACATAGAGATTCAGAAAAGACAATTTTGAGTCTGTGAACAGATGCCAGTTTCCCCATAATCTGAAATGTATGGATCAGGAGGCAGAAATTAAGGTTTGTGCTTTTTATCACAGAGTCTCCATTTCTAAAACAGGGTTTGTCACATTACAAAAAAATAATTTAAAACATTATTTAAAAGAAAAAGGCAAGTGAGGTTATTTCAGTCCTATTCCCTCTCTGGCCACTGCCCTCACACATATATTCCTTGTCCTGTTCTAGCAGAATTTGGTATAATAATCCAAGAAATGAATGAAGACTTCTAAACCAAGGAGGAAATTCTTGCCCAAACCATATGTCTCTTCCCTGCTTTTATTTTTCATTCTCTTCTGATTGTTTTGAGCAAAATTGTTATATAAGAATAAGGTGAAAACCAAAAGAGAATAACATATAGGGAAAAGATCTCATTCAAGTGCTAGCCTGACATCTGTTGTCAAAGACGTAACATTAAATAGCTGTGCAGAGTTGAATAAGGAAGAAAATTCAAATTGCATTTGTTAGAGCACAGATAGGACTAGGGTAGGGAGTAAAATGCAAAATATGCAAGAAATCTCCATGCATATTAAGCTCATCACCATTATCAAGCTACCTTTTTTTGTTCCATGGGCACGAACTTTGAAATTACTGCATACTGCCAGAGCCCCCAAATAGGGTGAATGACTTAATATTTGGGGAACTGGAGTAGATGTCTCCAGTACTAGGTCACTGTTTTGAACCCTTTTTCTTTCTACCCATAAAGACTTATCATTAACAAAATTAGTTTAAATTACTCCTATTTCTCAGGAGAGGTCATGTTGACTTGAAATGGTTATCTTTTATCTGAACTCCTTGTAATTGTTTGTTAATCTAAATAAATTTGACAGCTCTTCCTGGAGCCATGAAAAAAAAAAAAAAAAAAAAAGACTTATCATTAAGAGTCCTCATTTTCTCTCCAAAAATTTCAGCAGTGGAGATGGTCAAATGTACCCATCACATAACATGCAGTGTGCATGGTGTTAGGGACCAGAATGTGGCACTAGAATGCCTGTGTGTGAATCCTCCTTCTGCAATTTACTATGTGTGGTGACATCAAGATAATTGCTTAACCTCTTTGTGACTCAGTTTCTTTTCTGTAAAATATGAGAACAATAGTAATAGTACTTATTGCAGAGGGTGAGTGTATCATGTCAGTTAATATGTATAAAGGGTTTCGAATAATGCCAGGAATGTAATAAGCACCATTATTTTTTTGAATTAATTTATTTATTTATTTATTTATTTTTGGCTGCCTTAGGTCTTTGTTGCTGCATGCGGGCTTTCTCTAGTTGCGGTGAGCGGGGGCTACTCTTCATTGCGGTGCGCTGGGCTTCTCATTGCGGTGGCTTCTCTTGTTGTGGAGCACGGGCTCTAGGCGTGCTGGCTTCAGTAGTTGTGGCATGTGGGCTCAGTAGTTTTGGCTCACAGGCTCTAGAGCGCGCAGGCTTCAGTAGTTGTGGTCTACGGGCTTAGTTGCTCTGCGGCATGTGGGATCTTCCCAGACCAGGGCTGCAACCCGTGTCCCCTGCATTGGCAGGCGGATTCTTAACCACTGCGCCACCAGGGAAGTCCAAGCACCATTATTATTATTATTATTATTATTATTATTATTATTATTATTATTATATTACTGCTACTACTACCACCACCACTAATATTATTACCATGACTGAGCTCAGCTGTTCTTGAATGTGGGGTAATTGAGACAACCACATGCATTTGCAAATAAACACATTTTATATCCGATGAAACTGGAGTCCAGAGTGGTGAGGGATTCTGTCCAAGTTCATTGCATAAGTGGTATAAAACCATGACTCTCAGGTCCCAGACCACTGCTCTCTCTCCTCTTCTTTAAAAGATTTTCAGCTTGGAAAACTTGGTAATGAGATTGTGTTGGTGAGATTTAGAAATGTATAGCTATTCTTGATCTCAAAGAGATTGGTAAAACTTCAATATAAACTCTGATTATAAATATTTTTGCCCACTTTTTATGTACCAGCGGCTTTAAATGAATGATCTGAAATCTTACAGGGTGCAAGTTGTTTCCTATGATACAAATGAATAAAGTGAGATTTCAGTTCAAGGACCACATAGCTACAGCTAGAATCCAAACCTTTTCTAATATACCTCCAACACAGAAAAGAGCAAGGGAATGGGAACCAGTCTATTTGAACTTTCTGGCTTGTTTCTTGCCATCTTTCTTTATCTGTTGTAAAGGACTTTAAAAATATCTGCTTTCAATTTTAAGGTTTACTAAAAGAAATAACCAAACTGTTCTAGAATTAAACCCACCCAAAGAAGTAAACTGTGGAAGGAAGGAAGAGTCAGAAATTTTGTGATCTGAAATATGTGTTGCTGCCTTGTTGTTTCCTTGCAGGTTTTTATGTTCTCTCTGTGGTGGGCTCTCACCTGTTGGGTCACCTTTCCGTTGCTAAGAGTCTCCTGCTACAAACATACTTATCTATAAGCCATAGCTTTCCTCATTCAGCTTAGAAGACATTATTGACAGCATATGTACCAGCTCAATATTCAAGTCAACTTCTTTTTTTTTTTTTTAATTAATAGCTACTTTATTTATTTATTTATTTATTTAGCTGTGCTGGGTCTTTGTTTCTGTGCGAGGGCTTTCTCCAGCTGCGGCAAGCGGGGGCCACTCTTCATCGCGGTGCGCGGGCCTCTCGCTATCGCGGCCCCTCCCGTTGCGGGGCACAGGCTCCAGACGCGCAGGCTCAGTAGTTGTGGCTCATGGGCCTAGTTGCTCCGCGGCATGTGGGATCTTCCCAAACCAGGGCTCGAACCCGTGTCCCCTGCATTAGCAGGCAGATTCTCAACCACTGCGCCACCAGCTAAGCCCCAAGTCAACTTCTTTTTAAGAGAAACTTCAAATTAAATATTTGCTCACTACATATACTAATCTATTCCTGAAATAGGAAAACTTTTACTGATGCTATTGATTTTACTTTCTTTTAATCTTTACACTTTTTTGATTCTAAACATTTTAGTCTTCTCTTACATTAAATAGTGGATCTAAATTCAAAATTATGATCAATATGGTGAACAAGAGATGGATAGATAGAAAGAGAGATAGAAGGCGGGGGATAGTCTACCTGGCCATAACTGAGATGTGATGATTTGAAAACAAGATATGAATGAAAGGGGCTATTAAAATGTATCCTTTCTGTGGTTGGTTTTATGGTAACGGTGGGAAGAAATTCAGAACAGGTAATTTGGAATCTCATCGAATTTATAGTTTGCCATAAACATATTGGCTCAAAAACCTAAGGTATAATAAATCCTCCAAGTGGAAACAATATTGGATGTTCAAATTGGTAATTAAGATGATTTGAAGATAAAGTTAAGACTGCTATCAATCAGACATGGGAGAGTATAGACATCCAGATTAAATGACCTGTGGGTAGTTTGTTCTTTTAGCCACATAAGGATGCAAAACAAACAACCCTGAAAGATTTAAACCCTAGTCCTTTCTCTTATGTAGCATGACTACTACTTTTTATATGATAAAATATTTCAGAAACTTAAATAAAATATTCCAGAGGCCAAAGGACTTCCCAATCCATTTCATCAGGATTGGAAAAGATATAAGATTATTGAGCAGATGCTCAGTCTAGAAATAAATCCAGATGTAAAAGGTATACAATTGGGGATCCCCTTCAGCTCCTCTTTCTCTCCCTCACTTTCTATAATGGTATTCCCTGGGGTTTTCTTCTTGAAGTTTTTGTCTCCTCCAAAAGATTTCTTTGTCTTCGTCTGGTTCCCATGGATACCAGCTCTGTGCCAACGACTCACACATCTATAACTGCCATTTTTGTTCCTGACCTGTTTGAATAACTGGACATTTCTACCTAGATGTTCCACATTTATCTCAAACTCACCATGCTCTAAGCTATACTCAAATTCTCTTTCTTCCCAACAGTCATAGAATCATAAAACTGTAATCATATCACTACTCTACTTAAAATACTCTCGTGACTTCACACCGCCTTTTGAATAAAACAACCAACTCCTTGCCATGGCCTACAAGGACTTACATGGTTTGGCTTCAGCCTGTCTATCTAAACTCATCTCCTGTTCTTCATTCAAATGAGTTCCCTCCTGCCATATAGGCTTTATTTCTGTTTGCAAACATGCTGAAGATTGTCCTTCCTCTAAGCCTTTGGATTCCTTTTCTGTTTTGCTAGATTTTTGTTTGTTTTGTAACTGGTTAATTAGAAAAAATGATAATAACATTAATATTAGTGAAAGACACTAGGTTGTATAAAGAACCCTGTAATAAAAAGTGTACTCTTCTTCTCTGGTGTATAACAAAGCAAAAGCCCTATATATTTTATCTTATATATATTATCACTATAAATATGAGAAGATTTCTTGCTTGAAGTTGGGATTTAAAATGCATCATTATGTAATGTCCCTCTTTGCCCCTAGTTAATTGTCTTTGCTCTAAAGTCTATTTTATCTGATATCAATATAGTCATGTCGGTTGTTTTTAATAATGTTTGTGTAATATATCTTTTTCCATCCTTTTAATTCCTACCTACTCATGTTATATTTGAAGTGGATTTCTTATAGACAGAATATAGTTGGTGCCTTAGTCAGCTCAGGCTGCTATAACAGAATACCTTAGACCAGTTTGTTAAAACAGATATTTATTTCTCACAGGTCCAGAGACTGGGATATCTAAAATTAAGGAGCCCGCAGGTTTGGTTCTCAGTGATGACCTACTTTCTAGCTTGCAGATGACTGCCTTCTCTCTGAATTCTCATATCCTCACATGGCAGAGAGAGGAACTCTGGTGTCTCTTTCTTTCCTTTTAAGGGCACTAATCCCAGCATGGGGGTTCCATCCTCATGACTTCATCTAAGCTTAATTATCCCCCACTTCCTAATATTATTACATTTGTGGGGTGGGGGGTGGGTTAGAGCTTCAACATATGAATTTGGGGGGAGACTCATTCAGTCCATAACAGTTGGATCATGGTTGTTTTTTTGTTTGTTTGTTTTTTGTTTCTCAGATGGAGAATTTTTTTTTAACTTTTATTTTATATTGGAGTAGAGTTGATTAACAATGTTGTGTTAGTTTCAGGTGTACAGCAAAATGATTCAGTTATACATCTATATGTATCTATTCTTTTTTCAAATTCTTTTCCCATTTAGGTTATTATGGAATATTGAGCTTGTTTTGTTTTATCCACTCTGCCAACTTCTGCCCTTTTATTGGTACATTTAGACCACTTGCATTTTGAGTAATTAGTGGTATGTTAGGGTTTCCTATGGGTTACAATAACATTATTTAGAATTCAACTTTGATTTATTTAACATTTTAAACTATATGACATTTTACCTCTTCCAGTGTAGTGAAATCTTACTTCCATTTTGTTCTTTCTTTTCCACATAAAAAATATAATTGTCTTAATTATTCCCTCTGCATCACATATTATAATTTTTATTTAACTATCAGATATGATTTAAGAAGCTCATGAGGTAAAAGATCATTTATTATATCTTTCCCTACTTTTATCCATTTCTTTGTTCTGTCCTTTATAAAGTTTAAAACCTCTCCATCATCATTTTCTTTCTGCTTGGAAAACTTCCTTTAGCCGTTCTTTCAGTTGGTTCTGCTAACAACAAATTCTCTTAGTTTTCCATCACCTGGGGGTCTCCCCACCCCCCCACTTTATACTTAAAGTATATTCTCACTGAATATAGAATTCAATTTTGACAATTATTTCTTTTGATCCTTAGAAAAATGTGCCATTCCTTTCTGCCATACTGGCTTCAGATGAGAAAAATCTATGGATTTGAATTGGTGTTCCCCTACATATAGCATCATTTTTCTCTTGCTCCTTTCAAGAGTTTTGATTTGTCTTTTTCAGAAGTTTAATTATGATAAGTCTTGGTAAGGGATTCTTTGAGTCTATCTTATTTGCAGTTAGCTCAGCTTTTTGAATCTGTAGGTTGCATTTTTTTTTTTTTTTTTTTTTTGCCGAATTTGGGAAGTTTTCAGTCATTCTTTCTTCAAATAAATTTTTAGCCCTATGTTCTTTCTCCTCTTTATCTGGGACACTGATGGTATGGCTATTAGATCTTTGTTACTGTCCTACAGATCCCTAAGACTCTGTTCTTTTCTTTCTTTTTGTAAGTCTACTTTTTCTCTATTGTTCAAATTAGACCTAGGTTGTTAGATTTCACAAGTCCGAGCTATGTTATCTTGGGTATGTCACTTTCACCCTATGTTTTCAGTTTCATCAGCTGTAAAATGGGAAAATAACTACTATAAAAGGTTACTGTTGTGATTCATTGACATAATGATATATAGAATGTCTCACGCAGGGCCAGCCATACAGCAGTTAGGTATTCAAAATACGCTAATTATTTTATAGCATTGCACCACTGAAATTTTTAGTAGCTTTAGTTCTTCGTTTTTAATTACACACATCTCAAAGAGACTTTTTTCTTTAATAATTGCCCATTTCCCAATCTGATACCTTTGTATCACCCAGATAATTGCTTCTCTCTATATTAATAATACCTTGAAGATTTCTCTCCCTGAGGGCTCCTCTTTGTATCTGCTTCATCTGTGCTTTTAGCCCCATGGCAGCACAGAAAGGAAGTTTATAGCCATTGTTAAACAATTTCCATAACTGGCCTAAAGGAAAGAGGACCCCATACGGAGTAGAGTGTGGGTCAGATCACTCAGGCCTCAAAGCTGGGGATTTTACTCATCAACCATTTTGCTTTTATCGCCCATTGTTATGTAGGACAAACACACACACACACACACACACACCCCAACTGTGACCCAATTCTAGTTTGGATTCTTGCATGAAAAATTCTATGAAATTCTGTGAATACTTCCCCAAGTGCTGAGAGGGCACCTTTATTTATTATGGTCTCCTTTCCCCCAGGGCTCTGTGGTCTGGGAAGGAAAACTAGAGTGCCCCAGATTATACTTAGCATTTTATAATTACTAGCTGAAACCCAAACCCAGGCTTTCTAGGCACTTGCCTTCCTTAACACATCTGGCAGCACCCTCCCCTTTTTCTCTGGTCTGGCCCTGCAAGAGCAGCCTTGGATAAATACACTGAAGCATGCATGTGGTCACCAAAGATCTCTGAAAAGCAGAATGTAACCAAAGCAGCTCAAGGGCCTGCTGTGCCTTTGTTCACTGTCTCTCAGAGATGTAAGCACCTGGAGGTGTATATGGCAAAATCATTGCTGTTCTAGCTGGGTCCACACTTCACCCCAAAAGTAACTCTTGCCTGGGAATAGGCACCTAAGGCATCTGCATTTCTGGAGGGAGAAAATTGTTATTAAGGTCCTGATATTTTATATGTATTTAAACCAACATTTATTGAGTCTCTGCTTAGTGTCTGAATTGTGGTATTTTGGATTTTACCAAGATAAGCAAAGGATCTTTAAAAGGACCTTGTTGGCTGAGACAGTATTTATCTACATAGAACATAAAGGAAGAAAGAAAAAAGAAAACTAATATTTATTGGGCATTTATTCTGTAAAAGGGCATGAGCCAACCAGAAGTAGCCTATTGTCAAAGTAATTTGCAAAATGAAATCATGATAGTGGGACTGTGGAATTGGAATGCTGGTGCTATAAGTAGAAATTTATTGTTAATTCTATCCTCAGAATATAGACGATAGAAAATATTTTTATATGAGACTGGATGTAAAGAAGAGATTTGCAATGAATTAGGTACCTAGGATGTGATAGGGCTATGCTGGGAGGTATTCTTTCTGTTTTACAAATGAGGAAACGAGTCTTAGAGAATCTTAGTATGTGTAATTAATCCATTATCTCCCTCATTCATTCATTAACTATTTACTGAATGTCTACCATGTGCTTGCCAGGCATTCATTCTGGAAAATAAGAATTGATCAATAAACACAACTGGCAAAATTCCCTGTCTTCTCCTCATAAAGCTTACATGCCAATGGGTAGAGACAGACAATAAATGAGATAAGGAACATAGAGCACATGGGGTGGTGATAAGAGATGAGAAGGAAAAAAATCAACATGGAATGAGAGAGAGTACATGGTAGAGAAAGATGGTGATTTTAAATAGACTGGCTGAGAAAGGTTTCACTGAGAAGGCACCATTTGGATAAAGACCTGAAGGACCTGAAAGAGAGAGCCACTTAGGTATCTGAGGAAAGAGCAATACAGGCAGAGAGAACAGCAGTTGTGAATCTCCAAGCTTGGGGGGTTCCCAGATGTTTGAAGCGTGCCAGGGAGACCCGTCTGATTGGAGAAGAGTGAACAAGGCGAAATACAAGATGAGGTTTAGAGAAGAAACAATGAGGGCATGTAGGGCATTATCAACCATTGTAAGAACTTTGGCTTTGAATCTGAGGGAGATGAGAGGTCATGCCATCAGAGTGGCACAATCTGGCTTGCATTTTGACTGGATCTCTTTGGCTGCTATGCCAAGGATAGACTGATGGGCAAGGACAAAAGCAGGGACCTCTCATTAGGAAGCTTAACACCATCATTCAGGTGGCTGGTGATTATGCCCAAGGTCATATACATAGTGGTGGCCGAGTCAGTGTTCACACCTGACATGTCTGACTTTCCACTGTGTGTTGCCACCTCCTGGGGCAGATGGTCTGACCAAAAGGTCACTATTCATGGATGTCCTTGATTTCTTTTCCATGTGTGGCCAAGGCAGAAAGTTACTTTGAGACCTGTGCTATTTTGAAATTTTTCTTAGCTTATTTTGTGGAAAATTTTCAGAAAAAAAGTATCAGCATATAATTTTAAAGCATTTTTTAAATTACATAAATTTTATACTACAATGAGATTGGATTTGGTTGGTCTTCTTTCCTCAAACTTTGCCTATTATCGTGTATAACCTGTAAAGGCCTTGAAACATAGAACTTTTTTGAGCCTCTTTAAAGCTCCAGCTGATCCCCCTTCTGGATTTTATGTGCCTTTTTTTAGCTGATTATCAGCTCAGAAACAAAGTTCCTCTTCTTTTCCACTTAAGTTCCACTTAACGGCAGGAACCATGGGGCCACCCTTCACATTCTCTCTGTGAGGAAAGCAAGGAGATGGAACATCATTGTCTGGAAGTCGATTGTTTGGTAGCAGCTATAACTACATTAATTTAGTCCTGCTGAAAGGTATTCATGGGAGAAGTGATTCAGTGTCGTTTCCTCTTCTACAAATGAGGTCTCAAATACCATGTACATTCACCTTATCTTCTCCATCCCCAAGACTCTGCCTTAAAATGGGAGAAAGATAATAACTGTGAGTTGGATGTCAGGCTTTGTAGGAAAAAAGTGGAATTTGAATAGTGCATCTTCACATCCCCAGTAGATCCTGTTTTAGTCATTGAATTGGTCTGTGTCAGAGTCAAAGGACAGCCAGGATGTATTCGGAATGTGAAGGACTAGACTAGGAGCTAGGTAAGTCCTCTCTTATGAGTTCTCTCAGGTGTTTATTCCTCCACTGGTGCACCAAACATTTGGTAAGCATTATCTATGTCAACATTATACTAGTGCATGCAGAAACAGCAGTAAATGGGAGAGTCCAATCCCTGGTCTTGTTCATATCTGGCAGAGGTATAGACATAGTGATTAAAAAAAAAAAAAAAAAAACCTTCACAAGTATATAGCACGTTAAAAGCAGTTGCTATTCATTAAGCCCCTACTAAATGCAACTAGAAACTATACATATGTCCTCAAGACAATAATATTAGGTCCTGTTTTTAAATCTAATTTCATAATGAGGAAAATGAGATATAGGCAGTTGATTAACTTGCCTAAGGCCAACAGCTGGTGAATGCTGAATACTGGATTCAAACCAAATTTGTTTGACTTAAAAGACCACCAAGGGACTGGTCTAGTGGTTAAGAATCCACCTTCCAATGCAGAGGATGCGGTTCGATCCCTGGTCAGGGAACTAGGATCCCACATGCTGCGGGGCAACTAAGCCTGCACGCCGCAACTACTGAGCCTGCGCGCTCTACGGCCCATGCGCCACAGCTAGAGAGAAGCCCTCGCACAGCGACTAAGACCGGACGCACCCAAATAAATAAATAAATAATAAATAAGTAAATAAATAAATAATAAAATAGAAGACCACAAAGCCCTAATACATCTTCATTTGGCACTTAACTAAGCTTTCATGTCACATAGCACAATTAGAAAATTATTTTTTATATATATATCATTTAGTTATCACAAAAACCCTGTGAGGAAGAAGGGTTGTCTTTCTTTGAGTCATAGGATATGACTTGGCCCAAATGGATGACAAGGATATGGAATGAGATCCCCAAGAAAGTCAGTGAAGATCTATGACACCTAAACATTGATATTAGAGCAAAAGAGAGAAAGAAGAAATGATCAAGGAGATAATATAATCAAGAGAAAGCCCTCCTCCACTATGTTGACACTTTCACTTTAAAAATGTTTTCTATGGAAAATAAGCTATCAAAATATCACATTTGCTGTGGTCAGACTAAAGATATTGCAAATGAACCATGTTTTTCTTAAAATTTAGCACAAGCTGATATACTATATATATATGGTTGATTGCTTAGCAACTGGATACCAAATAGTTTTGAAAATATTAGATCAAAAGAGGAAACTGTAAGAAACATAACACTGAATGGGAAGTCACAGAATTCGCATGGTAATTTTAGTCTGTTTGAGTCCATTTTCCTTCCTGGACCTCATTGTTCTCATCTGTTAAATGGTAATGGTTTCCCAACTAACCTTTAATTCTATGAATTCTGTGAATTGGAGAATCCTTTGAACCAGTAACACATTCACAATGAATGAAGGGTTTTCATATGCTCATTTGATTTGATTCCTATAACAACCCTGAAATAAGTCAGATGGACATAATCACATTTTATAGATGAAAAACCAATGATTCTCACAAGTTCACTCATCTGATAAGTGGGGAAGTCACCACTCAAATAATTCAGGTTTTCTTTCTTCTCCACCAAGAATGGGTCCTTTCCATCAGTAGTTATTTATTGGCTAACCTGAGCAAGGCATTATATTTTTACTGTGGTGACGACAGTGATGAATCAGATATACCTACTGCCCTCAGGAACCTACAGTCTAGTAGAAGCAAATACAAAATTAAATTAGAGTTTAAAAGGTAAGTGTCTTAGGAAAGTGAGACTTTATGTTGGGAGAATCAGGGAAGTTTTGTCAAAGGGGAGGTATCAATTAGGTATTGGAAGTATGGATGAATATTAGCAAGTTGAATGAGTAGAAAAGGACATTCAAAATAGAAGAACAAATGGAAACAAAATTTTAAGATTAGAAGGCATCAGGTTTATGTGAGCAACAGTCTGGCTGGAGCTAATGGTGCCTGAAGGAAAACAATGACTTCAATTCTTGAGTTAGAGGAAGTTGTCTAGAGAATTTGGGTTTTTTCCAACCAGCGTCTCTTTGATGATGATTAGGCCAAAAAGCCAGAAGAAGCTTTTTGAGAAATTCTTGGACAGAATGACTTAAGTACACTCATTTTCTGAAATATATGAGCTATACCCACCATAATTGATCCGTGATCTGTAATTTACTTGAGAAAATTGCTTCAGCCAAAATAGTGTATGTGTGAGTGTGTGTGTGTGCGTGCTTGCATGTGTGTGAATCTCTATCTAATCTCTACTCTAGGGTTGATTACTTGATCTAATTGGGAATTTACATGCCAGGTTTTTGATCATAAACCCTACCTCAGTGGCAGCTACCGCACAGGTGTCAACTCCCTTTATCTCCATTCAGGACCCAAAAATATATTGATTAAACTAATAGATGTTAAAGGGGGGTTTAATTGGTGAAACCAGAGCATAATGGATATGAGAAATGAGTATCAGTAAAATTGGTGAGGTTGAATATATGTGGACTGGCTACAAATATTGTGCAGACACTCTCTTCTTCTGCAGAGGTCAACTGTGAGGAACCTATTCAGCCAAGTGTCTATACCAGTAGGGACAGAATCATAAGCTTAATTTCTAAGAATTTCTCTGTCCAACTTTGGATTTGGACAATTCATGGGACTCCAGCCAGACTTTTTGTCCATATCTCAGTGAGAATATGGTCACACTCATCTCAGGTGACCCTTTTATTTAAGCTGCTCCTAGATCACCTGAAACAACAGAGAACTGGGATTCCACTGAACTTTTAGAAGACATTATATGACTTTTTGCGGTTTGCCAATAGGTATCAACATGTGTAGCTGAATTTGGTCCCAGACGAACTTGTTTTTATTTTAAGCTAATAGTGAAATCATAAAGAAAAGACCCACAACCCTAACGTATCCCCAAAATCTACTTAACTAAAAAATTTTTAAAATAAAAAAACAAAATAAAACCCCTCAAGAATTGACAACAGCCAAATTGGCTTAGAGAAATTTGCAACGAAAACTTCTGAACCTCCAAGACCAAGAAGAGTCCTTCAATGAGGCAAATTCTGGCAGCCAAACTAAGGGATAAAGATTAACCTGCCTTTCCATTCCCCGGTCCCAGAGGTAAACATTTTTTGAGGCTAATCCTGGGGAAGGGAGGTCTGAATTGGACTGAGCCTGGGAAAGGGAACATTTAGAGCAGTAGCTAGGACTTAGAGGGGCTCTAAGCTCTTTATATGCATTAGCTCATTTAATCTCTAAAACAACCCTCTGAGTTTATATTTTATACAAATTTAATAGACAAAGACTGAGGCATAGAGAAGTAAAATGTTTGCCTAAGGTCATGCATCTGGAAAACGGCAGGGCCAGGATTCAAATCCAAGCAGTATGTCCCTAGAGTTCTTATCTTAATCATTGCCTCCTACTGCCTCACAAGCAACAGATTAGAAAGTTCCTGGGAGGCCGCCTCTTGGCATCTTTCCCCAACCAGAGAACCAGGAGGTCCAGTGCCTTTTTTGGGAGCCTAAGGTTCAGAAATAATAATATATTCCTTTAACTGTGGACATAATCTAGGTTTCAAGTTTTAAAGCATTTTATTTCACATCTCTTGCCTCACCCCTTCCTTCCAAGAACCCTGGGAGGTAGACAGAAAAGAGACTGTTGTCTCTGCTTTACTGATGGTTAAAATGAGCCTTGGGGAATTTAAATAAATTGTTCGATGCCACATAACTGGAAAGTGATGGAGTAAAGGTGATATAACCCAAATGAGTCTAGGTTGAGGTGGTGACAGCCCCCAAAGTTACCATTAGATGACTCTTTGTGGTAACCAGTGTTTGTTGCCACCTCTCTGTCAGTCTCACACACATAATTATCTATTTTACATGGATGTTACTTGATAATTTTCAGAAGAATTTTTCCATATGCTGTCTTATTTAATTAAGTCCTCACATGCACCTAGATTGTGTGAGTATACACACACACGGGCACGTGTGTGTGTTGGGGGAAAGGGGGCATTAGCCCCTTTCTCAGCTTAGAAAACTCAGCCTCATGGAGAGTAGAGGATTCTCAAGCCTGCAAGATTAGCGTGTATCAGAGAGAGAGATAGAACTCAAATGCACCCATAAACTTGTATCTGTGTCAAGACAAATTCGGAGCTGTAATGTTACCAATGGGATTTATAATGAAGTGTCCTCAGCATTTTATTCCCCTCTTTCTCTTTCTTCTCTTGGACTAGCTCCCATCCCTCTTAAAATCACCTATCCCTTTTGATTTACTAAAATGTTATTACCATTCAGAGCCAACAGAGAGAGATCATTAAATACTCTTAACACAGAAAGCATTTTGTCAAGAAACACATGTTGTGTCTCCTCACCAAGGAAACGTGGAATTGATGACGTGAGTGGAGGAATGCCTTATGATTGTTTAGCAACAGCCTGTGACACACAACTACACAGTCAGAGATTAGAGGCAGTGAGGGGTTATCCTCTGCCCTAATGTCACCGTCCTTCCCACCATTATGGGCTTTTGAAACATTAACAGGAGTTGAAGTCACTGATCTCAGCAGACTGGTTGGAGAGGAAATGGAGCACCAGCTGGCAGAATGTCTGTCTCAACAAATTCTTATGATTAAGGAAAGTCTTTTATACTTGGGATCTTGGTTTCATCCTCTGGAAAATGGGAATTAAAGTAACTTAATAAAAGATTGAACCAATCCATGGCTGATTTGCCCCATAAACCCTTAGCCTTTGTGACCCAGTGATAATGCTGCACAGGCACCTTGGCCTTAGCCTTAGCCTTTTAACTGAGGATGAGGTGATTTATGATGGAATTTGCATAAGCAAACAAATCTCCAGCTGTAAACTGCCTGCCCCGGAGTTTCATGGTTCACTAAAGATTAAGATTCTTGGAGCTCCTTCTGGGTGGCTAGAGGCTCTGACAGATATACTTTCCCAGTTAGTTTCCTGACTGTGGTAGGTATCACTTCACTTAGTGGCATGATGAAGTGTGACCCTACCCAGGAGGAGTGAATTAAAGATCCATGGCTGTGGAGCCTCATGTTTTGTGGAGCTTAATCCCAAGGGGACCTCCTTTAGGGGAAATTTCTTTCTCTGCGATGTGGAGTAGCTACAGGAGGGATTACAAATTATCAAAGATTAGACCACGACCCATCTGTTTGGCTTGTAGAGATTCTCTAAGAGTAATGGACTTTTCTGAAAGGATTTGATTGGCTACAGAAGGACTAATTGATGCTACTTCACAAAGGAGAGTGTAGGACTAGATTCATGGAATGACAAAATGCAGGGTGGCAATGAACCTGATCCTTGAATCCCTTATTTAATATTCTGCTCAAACAGCATCAAGGGTACACTGAAACTTTCATTGATATGGAATACACTGAAAAGTGAGGTAGATTATGCTACTCTCAAACAACTTGATAGCAAGTGTGTTATACTGGCAGGGAATTTTTTCTCCTAACCCTATATCTACCAGAGTCATATAAAACAAGTTGGATCCCACTGACATGACAGACCTTTATAGACCTTTCTATATTTAAAAGCTTCTGTTATGTAATCCTTATGTCTCCCTTCATTTTGTTTACTACCCTCAAATGATCCCATTGTTCCTCATATAACATGATTAGGTCTCTTAAAAAAAAAAAAAAAATATATATATATATATATACACACACACATACATATATATACTCATATATGACATAAAAACAAGTGTATAAGATTTATATGCACATAGAATAAAATAAGAACAAGACTAAACAGATTTCATAGCTCTTAATCTAGTATAGATTTTATTGTTACCTTTGTTCACTTAGCAACTAATGATCTTCTGAGTCATTTCTAGAAATACAGAATGCTAAAATTGAAAGAGATATTGGAAATCATGCCATTTTTTTCCCATATCTTTTGTGCAAGAGATATTGAGTCTCTCAAACCACTATGAACTCACATGGTCTGGCTAATAATCATGTGAATAAGTTCCCTGGAACTATGAGCTCTAACACCTGTCCTTTGCCTAACACCAAAAATTACAAAACGTTGTGTTTCCCACAAAACCATCAGTGGTCATCTAGGGTTTATGTACACCCACCTTATGGTAATGCTTCACTGTATTTATAATTTTTGAAGTCTATGGCTAAGTAACTATAGTATATTATTGCTTAGAGTGAATTAAGAGCAATGGACATTGGAGGGAAAACTATGACGAAATCAAAGAAGCATATACTCTAGGGCTTGGAAAATAATTTGAAAATCATCTAGTCAACCTCCTGTTTGGGTCATTCATACCATATTTTGGCCAGTTAGAGAACCAGTCTCTACGTGAATATAACTGATGATTAGATGCTAGTGTCTTCTGGACAGTGTATAGCATTTTTTTATGCTCTGGTTGTTCCAAAACTTATCTAAAAATGAACTAAAATTGTCTCCCCTGAGACTTGTGATCAGGGAATCTAGTTTTCTTCTTTGTCGTTTGTAAACTGTTCTATTGCCAACAACTTAACTGCAAAATCAGGAAATCATTCTAGGAAATCGGTTCCATACAGATGCTGGTCAGCTGGGTAAATTATAGGCAGCTGTAGGGTCAGCACTCAGGAGTTATAGTGACCTGTCACCACTGGCAGAGTGATTTCTGCAGGGGCTGCCTCATTATATGGGAAAATGCCCTCAAAGGGCAAGCCTGTTTCTCGTCCTGGCAGGCCTGTCACATCGGATGTTAGAGGAAAGAGCAGCAAAGAATTGTGGCTGAAAGAATGTAAATTTTGCCTGTGGAGAGTCACTGAGGGCAATTCTCCTGAAAAGGATTATTTGTCAACTGCAGTAAGACTCTTTGTTATTAGAATTTAATTGATATTTGCTACTGGAGAAGAAAGCTGAAAACAGGATATAAGGCAAGCAATTAAATCTCTTCAATAAAGTATAGTTAATGAGTTGTCAAATTTGTTAGAGATTATTCCCTCAGACTCCCTTTTTTTTTATTGTAAGGATAGGTAGGGCTGTCTTACTACCCTGAGGAAGTGTCGAACAATCACAAGAGAGGCAAATTAAATCAAATAAGGCCAGGCAGCTTTTGTGCAATCAAAAGAACAAATACTAGGAGTCAGGGAACCCAGGAATTTAGCTCAGATTGTTTAATGGCTAACTGCAACTCTTTTTCTGGGCCTTCATTTATTCACCTGTCCATTGTGGGGGAGGACTTGCTCTCTAAGGTGCTTCTAAGTCTTGTGTTCATATTTTATACAGTTATGTACAGAATAGCACAGTAGATAAGAACCAAATATATCTGGTGTGTAATCCCTGCATCCCCAGTAATTAGCTATGTGATCTGGGTTAAGTTAATTAACCTCTGTAAGTATCAATATCCTCCTTTGTAAAAAAGGCCAACATGTGCATATCTCATAGAATTTATTAGAATTAAAATGAGAGAATACACGTCAATTATTTGGCAGGCCTGGAAGATGGAAAGTAATTACTAAATATTGGCTATTTTTACTACTGATCTGCTTCATGACACAGTTTTTTTAAACTACGGTACTAGCCTAACCACCAGAGGGCAGTGCATGGATAACAGCCAGATTTTGCATTGAAGCTGGATACACCATTTGCTGCTTGAAGCACTTGACTGCCTGCTACCTAGAAATTTCAGCTCTGAGTACTTGGTTTCCTTGTGCCTCCCTTGCCAGTCTCACTCAGTGCTGTGAGTGTGACAATGTCTTCAGTCTAGGCTCCTCTATCTCTGCTCGCCTTCTCGAGGATTCCTCAGGTGACAGAGTGCTCATTCGGAAAGAACCCAAAAATAGACGAAAAAAAGAGAACAAACATTTATTGACGTGCCAGTCATAGTATTAGTCATGTCTACCATGCATCAGTCATCATATTAGTCACTGCAATTTGTTTTCATAACACAAAGGCAATTCAGAAGTTATCATTCCCATTTTACAGATGGGAAAACTGAAACTCATAGTTTAAGCTCTTTGCCTAAAATCACAGAACCAGTAAGTACTAGAGGCATAACTTAAAGCCATGACTGCTTGAGTCCGAAGTCCAAGTTTCACCTTGCTGCCTCCAAATCTGTGTTGAGCTAAAACCACAGGATACTGATCATGGAACAAGCCAACACTGCCCATTATCTCCCCTACTATTTAACATTGTATTGAAGGAATTAGCTAATGTGGTTATGTTATAAAAAGCAAATAGAGGAAAAAGGAAAGGTGAAACAATTTGTATTTACAGATTAGAAAAGTATAAATCTGAAAAACCGAAGTAACTTAATAGAAAAGCTACTACAAACAAGACAATTTAGCGAAGTAGAGGGATGAAATTTGCATAGAGAAACTTACACATATACAAACATAGTCAGATGGAGGAAATAATGGAAGAGCAAACCTAATTTTCAATAAGGTTATAAAATGAAGTGAAATAAAACAGATGCATAAACTTAAAAAGAAAAGTAGAAAACCTGTATTAGACACACACTTAAAAGACATAGAGGTAAATTGAATAAATGGAAAAGCATTCCATATTCTTGGTGAGGATGTCTCAACATAATAGAGATGTCAATTCTCCCCATGTTAATTGCTCAATGTAATGTGATCCCGATGACAATGTCCTTGGAGCAACACAAATTGATTACAACATTCATTTGAAAGAATTTTTGAAAAAAAGAAACTAAAACTCTATAAATACTGAAGTAAAACATGGATGGCTTCCTTTATAATCTAGGAGATAGAAAAAATGATCTAGTATAGCCAAAATCTAGATGTCCTAAGGAGAAGTTTGATAAATCTGAGTACATAAAATTTAAAAGGTAACTTTGCATGGAAAAAAAAAGTAAAAAGTAAAAAAGCAATTCTCAAACTGGGAATAAATATGTGAAAGTTATATCATAAAAAGTTATTGCACTGATATATAAATATCTTCTGAATATTGAGAAGAAAAAACCATCTGATAGAAAATGAGTGAAAGATATGAACAGACATTTCATAAAAAGACATGTAAATGGGTCACAAACATTTGAAAAAAAACAATTTTATTTATATAAGAGAAATTCAATTAAAACTGGATTGAGATACCATGTCCCTTGCATCAGATTGGCAACAGAGTCCAAATGTTTGAAGACATATTTGTTAAGGCAATAGGGTACTGAAAATCTCATACATTGTTGGTAGGATTGCAAAATGTCACAATTCTAATGAATGAGAAGTTAGTAATATCTAGAAAAATTCCATATGTATTTATATTTTGATGCAGAATTTCCACTTCTTGGGCCCTACCTTGAAGATACCTTGGCAAACCTATAAAAGGATGCATGCCCAGTGACACATGTAGTTATAGCACTAATTGTAAAATAATGAAAATCACTCATGTTTATCAGGAATCATCATGCATCGAACTGAGTATACTATGGTATATCTACCACCTATAATATACCGCGATATAAAGAAATAAGTCATATCTTCATTGTCTTTACACAAGCATATACCATCAAGGGAAAAACCAAAAAACAGAAAGGAATGTGAACAATATATTCATTTTTAAGTTTTTACTTTCAATAAGATACAATGGAAGAATCAACCAAAATTTAATTTAAAAAATGATTACCTATTGGAGAGGTTAGAAAAGAGGGGAAGGAACAGGGAAGAAAGACACACTTCTCTTAATTAATCTTGTTTTATAGCTCCGTGAGACCATGGGAATATTTCACTAGTTAAATGAACAAAATTTACATCAAAAAAAGGCATCTCTAAAAATTGAAATAAAACAAAACCAAACCAAATCCTCTTATTATGTTCATATAACCAAATTAAAAAAATAATCATAGTGATTTAAAAAGACAATGTTTTGACTATACAGCTTGGATGAGATATATGGAAAAGACAAAAAACATAACAAAGGAGTCATACCCAGCACTCAGCAGTCCAATTGTCAGTAATAATATAGATAATGTTATTTGGAAACACACACACAGACATATATAAAGCAAATAAGTGAATGTATCAGGAATCATCAAGAATCAGATTTTCAGTGTAAGAGTCAAGAGATACAAATACAAAATTAGAGTTTAAAAATTATATAATCTTTTATTTGAATTGAAAATTTTATACCTTTATTATTTCTTTCTCTTTCTAAAAAGAAATGCATTGATTCTGGAATGCTGTGATCACATTTTTTAAAGATCTATGAAGATTCTGGATTGAGAATTCATGTAGGAAGACAAGAGTGGCTAATGCAGTGGATGAGTTGAGAGCTGGTATTTGTTTTTACTGGAGTAGAGATGGAGAGAAATGAACAGTACTTATAAGATAGGGATGAAGTGAGAGTAATTAGAAAAAGAAATAAAAACTGAATCCTAGATTAATGCCTTGAGCAACTGAGTGGATGGTAGCTGATAAGCCACTGACTTTCTGTACCTCACTTTTCTTTTTTTTGCAAAAAGAAGTTGGATTACATAAAATGTTTAACTCCAGATCTGGAACTCTGAAAGTGGACAAGATAATGCCAATTACAATTTCAGAGGGAGGTGATAGTTAATGAAAGATAACTAAACCTTTGTGTAAATTCATAGAAATAATTTGCATATGGAAACTCCATAGTGTTTTTAAAACATTTAGATATTTGCAAACCTCTGGATGTTTGGCATTGAGAAGGCCACCTGTCTTCTCTTGGTACCTCAAACCTGTACAAGCTTTTCTTCCTTTAGGACTTTGTTGCTTCTGTTTATTTCCTTAGCTGGACACTGCACCCAGTTCTTTGCATGATTGGCTCTTGTTTGAATGGATGAATGAATGAATGAATAAAAGAAAGAATTACCAAATATCTAATTCACTACAGCTTATAAAGTATGATAATAAATCAAATATGAGCACTGATTTGAGAACTATTGAGGGTTTTTTTCCACTTCTTTCAAATTATGATTCTTTTTCATTTTTGAGTGGAGACTCAAACCTGTTATAGAGCTTTCATTAAAATACAGTTAAATGGAATGAAGGGACTGGTGGGTAAATTTTGCTAAAAAATAAAGGAAATGGTAAGGAAGACCCATTTCCTAAGAGTTAGTACTTGATCACAACTTGAGTAGATTCTCCTGGATGTTTTGTCTGTGAGGAAGAGCATTTGTCAATAGCTCTAGACAGAAAAGTCTGTCTGCACTTCTTCACAGTCATAAGCTCTTGAGGAAATCCCTATCAGATCAAGGATACTGCAAAAGACAACTGGAATTTCCGATCTCCTTTGATATTATTTACATATCTAAAGAATCTCTGGAACTTAATAGCTGAGGTTTCTCGACTTTCAAAGTTTGGACGCGTTTTGGTTGTTATTCCCTAGAAACTAACATTCTGCTTTGATTTATCTTAGACATGACACACTTTCTTCATTTCCAGGCACTGGTGTGGTGGTTGGTCAGTGATTGCGGTGCATCATTAAAAATGCATGACGTCTCACTAGTGGTTTTCTTCTTTTCATGTTGGAAGATTTTTTATTCCTTCTTAAGAAGAAAAGAGTTCTCTAAGTGAAGGCCTATATCCAAGAGATACCCAATGTAAAACCTTGGAAACAGCCCAAGGTGAATATAAACATCTTTTGCAGATAGGAATGTCTAGTGCATGTGAGGGCTATTAAAGCAAAACTTCTTGGCAGGCATATTTCACATTCATCCTGCAGTACAACTGCTTGCAAAATTGTGAGATCCTATTCAGTTAATCCTTCTCAGTACAGATGATAGAGCCATCTGCCATATCATAAAGATACATGATATATCATAGGAGGTCCTTCTTTTAGCCAAAACAACCAACAAAAATTTTTTTAAATCTGACGATTGCTTTGTTCCTCTGTAATATATAATCATTCTTAACTTTTTTTAAGTTCCAATACATCTGATGAGGTTTGACATAAAAGAGAGCCTTGCAAAAATTGAGAGCTGTTTTCAAATCATAAAAGGTCTGACTCTAAGACTAGGCATATGCTGGCAGGATTGATGATTACTCATGTGATTGATTTTATATCCTCCGTTTATCACCTTTCACTGTCTCTTTATTTCACCACACACTATGACTGTAACTTAGAGACTGACCTGGACCCTATAAGAAAGAAAGACTTTGGCTCAGCATTACCCAGCTTAATAGACAGTTACTCATTTTCTTTTTAAACAAGATAAGACTAAAATCAGAGCCATACAGAGCATCACTAGAAAACTTTCTCATTTGAAATCCTTCCATTCTTTTAACTCAGCTCCTTCTAATTCACACTTTTCCTTCTTGTCCAGAAGCATATTGAATTCATTTTCTATTGCTGCTGTAAAGAATTTCCACCTTCTTGGAGGTACAATTAGCAAAGATTTCTTAGATCTTTTCATTGGCAGAGTGAAAATTCTAACAGATGTCTCTGTGTGGTGACAGCTATTATGGCTTTCCTGTGCATTAGCCATTTCTCCCATTTCTGATAATAGCATTTTGATTTTCCTTGAGGAAAAATACAGTCCCTATTCTTAGTCTATAATTTAGGGTAAAGCTGACCCTACTTGGAGCTCAAAATGTGAGTATTTGACTTAGATTTGGCCAATCAGAGCCAATGATTCTTGATTCTCTATTTTAGAAATATGGGAAAAAAAGATGTTCTTGCTGGACTTAACAATTATGAGGATATGAACTGGGGCATGAGCATGGGAGAAGGAGAGCTTAGTATCTACTCCATGAGGTAATCACATCAGGGGATAAACAGAGATTAAGTTTAGCTCCTGGATCCAGCCAGTCTGCCCTTAGATTTTCTAGGTTTGTGAATCAAAGAATTTTCTTTTATCCTTAAACCAGTTTGAATTAGGTTTCTGTCATTTCCAGCTAAAAGCATCATGACAAATGCACAACTATACATCTCATGATATTACACCTTATCCAAACTGTAATTAGATCATTAAACTTACGTCTGAATGTCCATCTCAAGTGCTTGATTGGAAGCATTCTGGGCATAGTGCCAGCTTTGTTTAATGCACTGCAATAGCCTTAGTACCCAAATCAGTACCTGACATACAGACCTCCCCCAAATATATATATATATATATATATATATATATTTCAAGAATACATGGGAAATTATTGATGTTTCCTTTCTCTTTTTATTCTCAACTATGTTGTTTACAGATTTTGTTTTAATTGCCTCCATCACTACCTCTTAAAAAGAGGGATTGAAATGGGAGTTCAAAGGTGACTGGAAGCCAGAAGCAGATAAGTGACTGTCCACAGTTATTCAAATCCACCTGGTTATCTGCCTGCCACATCATCACCTTTATTTAGATGAGACAACAAAATCAACCCTACGGAACAGAGGAGAAAATGAACATCAGTAAAGCTTAATATATCAGCATAATCTTAAGAAAATTGTGTCTTAATTCAGTTCAGCTACTACATAAAAAATAGAGATTAGACAACAGCCAGACAATTTAAGTCGAAATTTCCTGATCTATAAAGGGAAGAATTTATCAGACAGATACTACTTAAGACCATTTATACTTTGGCTCACATACTGAATACAATGTCTAATAAGTATTTAAATCTCTTTTGTACTTTGTTGATGACAGATTTGCTAAATGAGACTAAGGAAAATTATCTTCAAAAAAAAAGTATCTGTCCACAACCTCTCCCATGGAAATGTGAATGAGATCCAGGTTCCTGTTACCTCCTTGGACAGTCTACAGATCCCAGGTGTTGTTATAAATCAGCCATTTAATAACAGTCTACTCAAGATCTTTTGTGGATGAACTGCCTAAAACAAAATTGCTTATAATTGGAATTTTAAATTCTACAGAAAAGAAGCTCTATTCCCATTATTAACTCATTAATTAAGCCTCAAATTTCTAGAGTCAGCATGTTTTTAATCACTACATTGTATGCCTTTGATCCAGAGACACAAAACAGTGCCCGGTACTCACATTTTTGCCAGTAACATTTTCTTTAATGGTGGTTTTAGTTTTAAATGGGAAAAAGACAAGTTTGGGGGTACTGACCTCAGGGCTTAAAAAATTCCATGATGACTTTTCATCAAGTTGATAAGTGTTATCATGACTGATTTTCATAATAGTCCACATATTTTGGTCACTTAATTCCAAAGGCCACTGCAATTAGAAACCAAAGTTTTACTTATCAGATGGAAGGAGGAATGCTCTGGAAGCACTGTACTAGCTCAGACCCCCTCACATTTCCTTTAAAAACTGTCAAAGCTCAGCCAATCAGAGTCCTACGACATTGTTTCCATGTGAGGAATGGCCAGTTAAAATCACCCTAGTCTTCTGTGCTTCATACAGAGTTCTCTTGTCTGCCAACATGAATGGTTGCTATCATTACATCAGCCTCCAGTGACTTCAATACATGAATGGCTAGCTTACAGTCCAAGAGTGGATGAGCTTTTCTGTCTATTTTCAGAGGCATCTGCCAACCAACGGGAACAGGCAGACAAAGCTATCTTTAGGTATTCTGCCTCATGCAACGAATAGGCAATGGCTAAAAAGCAGCTCAAGATGAGAGTGTGAGAACATGAGGGATACCCATAGACTTCTGAAAACCTCCTTCCAGTGAGAGAGCTCCACTCAATATAGGAATGAAAGTAAATTAAATTGCAAGCAGACCTGTGTCTACTTGACTTTGAAGGGGAAGCTTAAATACAAGGGAATGGTAGAAACAATTCAAGAAGCTCTTGGGGTACAAGCATACCTGTTATCTGTCAATGGCCCTGCTTATTCAAAGTGAGATAACCTCCCCAATATCTAAATGTTTAACTTGGGAAACAGAATTCATGACCTCCATTTCTGCCTCAAGTACTCTTTTCTTTCATTTTATTCCATTTTTGTGTTATTCTACTATCAAAATAATATCTGCTCACTGCACATAATTAGACAAACAAAATCATAAAGAAGCAGAAATATATCAATAATCCTAGCAAACACAGGGCATTACTGTTATTTCTGGCACATTTCTTTCCAGTTTTATTCCTAATTTTTTGTGTTTATCTAGGTGACATCAAGTTGAAAATATGTACCTTTATTTTATATCTATTTTTATAACCTGCTTTATATTATTAACCTTTTTTCCTTACCACTAAAAGTTCTTTATAAGCATCATTTTAATAGTCAAAAGTAGTACAAATAATTTATAGAATTATATAGATGTTCTATAATTTACTTATACAAAAAACTTCAATAATGAAGATTTTGATGATCTCTAAACATTCCAAATCATACAAAATATGGCAAAATAATCTTTTTCTCACTTCAACATAGACATTTCTGTGTCCCCCAAAGTTCTGATATATCCTTCGAAGGAGTGTCTGCCTTGCTGCCACCTCCATTTGAAACTCACTGCCATAATAAGCCATAGCCTGATGGAGGAGGGGTGGAGGGAGTGCATGATATACTTCAGATGTGTTTGCTTAGCAGAAAAGATGAAATCTACTGATCTATACAAAAAGAGGGACTCTATTTCCTAAACAATGGAAGTATAGCTGAAATAGGCTTGTAGCTTTTGAAAAAGTATATGTTCATTGAGGTGCACATATTAAAAGCCTGTTGAAAATAGAATCATACTTATTCCTTTATTCCTTCGGATCCGAAGACTGAATACACTGAAATACATCATATTTCAAAGGAAATAAAGCTAGTTGTAGGTAAAGAAAAGACTAGGTAGAATTCCACTGACCCCTGGTAAGTTTTCCCTTCATTCTACCAAGTCCCTCACTGAATTCAGTACCACAGCAAACAGCCAGTGGTTAAAGATTCCTTTATGTTTTGTCTATCTTCCCATTTGGGTAGGAAATGTGTCTTAGAAGGAATACACTTAAATGATGTAGAAAGAGAAGCAAAATGCCTGGCTCATCGCCATGTACACTGAGTGACCTATCGCCTGAAAATGGAAAGAGTGATCACAGAAATTTAGCTTGAACTACTTCCTACCACCACGAAGCCTGACTATGTCAGATGCAAGGGATGCCAACAGAAAGAGGAAGCTCTGGTCAGACACACTTTGACTCATTTGATAAGCTACTTCCTCAGATAATTTTCTTGTCCAGTCAGA
This sequence comes from Balaenoptera borealis, assembly GCF_965194805.1. Lineage (NCBI taxonomy): Eukaryota > Metazoa > Chordata > Mammalia > Artiodactyla > Balaenopteridae > Balaenoptera > Balaenoptera borealis. The sequence continues at coordinate 17,283,413 of NC_138876.1, forward strand.
AGCCTCTTATTTGTTTTCATAGAAGGGTAGGTAGAGATGGAGCCAAAATCCTTGACATAGCAAAAGCAATGAGTGTTCAGACGTGGCCTTAGAATGTCCAAGTTGACCAGAGAGAAGAGAAGCCCAGGTTTATGATCCTTATTAGCCACAGGGTAGGTGGAAGGAAGAGCTGCTTGTAGACATTCCCCCTCAGATGATCACATTTTTCTGACTATGCTATGAGGCCAAAGGCATTCGTTATCTTCGTCAGAGAGGAGGGTAGGTCCCTGAATTCACATTGAAAATATGAAAGCAGTAACATCTGGAGGACTTGGGCTCCACCCAAGGTTCATAGTTATAATCTTTCCACAATCCAGCCCTTCTCCAGAGCCCACGTGGAAGCCGTCAGAGCAAACCCAGAGAGGATTGGTGACAATAATTTGGACACATCCAGGACTCTCCCAGATACATCCTAGTGATCAATACAAAGCAACTGGAGTTCTGATGCCAAACAATCTCGAAACAAAAATACAAATTGTTTTCAGTCTACAATTTACCAGAAAAGGATTCCCCTGCAAAGATGCTCAGTAGTTTGTCTCTGGTAAAAAGAAGGAACAGAGGTGAAAATGCTGAGGGCTAGTTTGTTCTGAAGTGTAGGGGGCTTCTGAATATTTAAACCATCTGCTTAGAACCGCCCTATGTATCACTCAGAACTTTCTAGTATTTTAAAGAATCCAATGCACCTAGATCCCAAACTAAAAAGGACATAATGTGATCTCTTTTTTGACAATTTAGAAAATACTCCAACACAGTGGCTTTTCTAATTGTATAAAATTATTAGCAAATCAACAACTCTAATTTATAGGTAAGCAAAGTAAAATGACTATAATCAAATATGACCACAACCCAGTGAAACTGGCACTTGTAAATGTATACATACTAGTTTTGGTGCTATGGGACAGTTGATAAAACTGATAAGCTGTTCACATTAATTGATTCAATTGATGTACAGCAGATGAACCAAGGTGTTGATTTTTATTCCTTTTATTGTGTTATATCTTCAAGATCTTCATGGTCTACCTTCCTCATGATATCATGTAATTTGAGGATAAAAGGCATAGACATAGAATATAAAAATCAAAGTAAGCAGGACTTCTGATTTGGAATCAGCAACCTTTATTGACATAGAATGTCTTCTATATGCCAGCTCCTGTGCTACTTTCTTTTCAACTTGTAATTTTCAGTACAACATAAAAAAGGACATTGGAACAACAGGCATAGCCTGAGATGTGAAATGTTGCCCCCAATAATTGTCTGCCACTTGAGATGCTGAAGAACGTGAGGAAAGGCAATGTGTCAGGGTTCCCTTGCGGTTGGTGCTTTCTGTGTTGATGAGAAATTGAACTAGATGAAGTCTAAGGTAACTCCTAAAAGAAAAGAGGATCTGATTCTATACCTTAAACACAATCAGCACAAACACATAAAGATACTGCACTCACACTGAAAACATTTTAGAAGAAACACTTTAAAACTAAGATCCTCGGCTCTCTCTCAAGAGTGAAGACCTCTTTCCCTACTATCAACCCTTTCCCCGCAGCCAACAGCAGCCAGGTTACCTCTATGTGTAAGGTTACTGAGTTCTACTCTTGGACCTTTTCTCATCAACTCTTTCTTGTGCAACTTATTCATGCCACAAATACTTAGTTTATATCTGATGCTTTTCCCTGGAAATCTTACCATGAGAAAGACAGGCAGATTGCTGACTCATGATCTTCACCGTTTCCCGAAGCAGTGTCCTTTCCCCTGGGCTCCCCCGGCTACTGGAGGACTTGAGACAGTCACAAAGCACGAATTGTCTGGCTCATAGGTGAAATCATGATTGTTAGAGGGGACATGGGGAAAGTGTTTGGTGTCATCCAGGTGAGGGCAAGGTAGTACAAGGAAAGGAGATGTCTCTCTGAAGACAGACACACCAATATCTTGAGCCCAATAAATGGGCAGCTAGGAGTTAGAGCCTATGGTGAAGGGAAGAAAGGAGTTGTTAAGAAGTCAGTAATGTTCAAATATGCTCATCTGTATCCAAGGATAGCCAAACAATTGTTATATCTTAGTCTAGTTTTCGGGATCCTTTACTAAGCAGCCCTGTTTTACTCCCCATTTCCTGGAAGCTTCCCAGAATCTGAAACCTACAAGCATATGTTTATGTTCAAACCCCACTTTATATTAGTTTCTCTTTTAAGACCTAAGACCAATCTACCTTTCCCACCTCTTTGACACTGCTTCAAGGTCTTTAACTTAAGATAAATGAGGATAAAAGGCATGGGTCAGACACCCCCAAGATAAATAGTACAACATTGAACCTTGTTCTTGATATCAGTGAAACTCCAGATGCTATACTACAAAAGCATACATGGCAGGAAGGCATGAGGAAGATAGCAATTCAGAGTGGGTCTTGTTTACCAAGATTCAGGGGTTTTAATTAGATTATTAAAAAGGAACAAGGAGGTGTAATGAAGGCAGGTTGGACACTCAGAAACAAATTTTCCTATGGTGTAATTTTTGCAAGGTTAGGGACAAGTACCTTTACTTTAGCCCAGACACATAGAAGTGCTCTATGAAGGCTTTTCAAATCTTCAGGCATTCTGCAGTTGCACTATCTCAATGGGAATTTTAGGATCTTGTGGTAATAGTAAAAGTGTGAGGGATAAAGTAGTGAGTAAATGAATAAATGAGTGAATGACAGGGTTCATATGATCCAACAGTCTCACATGTATGTATGTAAATTCATGTCAAAATCTCATTTAGAAGTTCTCTGAGCAAAACATCACATTATTAGTGATATTTTAGGATATCTACATAGTGGGTGGCTTTGGCTAGCTGCAGATTTAACCTTGAAGATCACATTTCTTGCCTGGTAACTATGTCATAGGTAATGGGTATTTTACTGGGACACAAATTTGAATGATGTGTCCTATGAACTAATTGTGAGTCAGGAGAGAGGCAGATGTGCAAGCATGAGTTGCTTTACTAGAGAGAGTCCAGCTAAGCCGGAGGCCCGCACTTCTGCATGTGGCATTGTCTTCCTTCATTTCCATTTCTAAGGCCACAGGTCTGCAGTAAGTTGGGAAAATATTTTCTATGTCAAGAAAAAAACAATGACCCAGACAGTAAACAAGCAAAGACTCAAACAAAATATCTCCAGACATTAAGAGGAAGTGAAGAAACGCTAATGAGATTTCCTCATAAGAAAAAAAGAAGTATTATATATTAAAGAGAGTGATGTCAAAGGTGGTGGTAGAAAGGATCACTAACATGAGGAAATCCATTATATGCTCTTTCCAAACACAAGAAAATACATTTGTAAAATTGTTTTAGTAAATACTCTGACCAACACAAAATTTTCATACTGAGTGGTCAAATATTAGCAAAAGGTAAAAAGAAAAATAATTAACTTGGATAATGAGATTTTTTTTATCACACCACCACCACCCACCCCCACCCCCTGCTGCTTTCCCCCCCTTGGTGTCCATACGTTTGTTCTCTACATCTGTGTCTCAATTTCTGCCCTGCAAACTGGTTCATCTGTACCATTTTTCTAGGTTCCACATATATGCACTAATATACGATATTTGTTTTTCTCTTTCTGACTTACTTCACTCTGTATGACAGTCTCTAGATCCATCCATGTCTCTACAAATGACCCAATTTTGTTCCTTTTTATGGTTGAGTAACATTCCATTGTATATATGTACCACATCTTCTTTAGCCATTCATCTGTTGATGGGCATTTAGGTTGCTTTCATGACCTGGCTATTGTAAATAGTGCTGCAATGAACATTGTGGTGCATGTGTCTTTTTGAATTATGGTTTTCTCTGGGTATATGCCCAGTAGTGGGATTGCTGGGTCATATGGTAATTCTATTTTTAGTTTCTTAAGGAACCTCCATACTCTTCTCCATAGTGGCTGTATCAATTTATATGCCTACCAACAGTGCAAGAGGGTTCCCTTTTCTCCACACCCTCTCCAGCATTTGTTGTTTGTAGATTTTCTGATGATGCCCATTCTAACTGCTGTGAGGTGATACCTCATTGTAGTTTTGATTTGCATTTCTCTAATAATTAGTGATGTTGAGCAGCTTTTCGTGTGCTTCTTGGCCATCTGTATGTCTTCTTTGGAGAAATGTCTATTTAGGTCTTCAGCCCATTTTTTGACTGGGTTGTTTGCTTTTTTAATATTGAGCTGCATGAGCTGTTTATATATTTTGGAGATTAATCCTTTGTCCGTTGATTCATTTGCAAATATTTTCTCCCATTCTGAGGGTTGTCTTTTCGTCTTCTTTATGGTTTCCTTTGCTGTGCAAAAGCTTTGAAGTTTCATTAGGTCTCATTTGTTTATTTTTGTTTTTATTTCCATTTCTCTAGGAGCTGGGTCAAAAAGGATCTTACTGTGATTTATGTCATAGAGTGTTCTGCCTATGTTTTCCTCTAAGAGTTTTATAGTGTCTGGCCTTACATTTAGGTCTTTAATCCATTTTGAGTTTATTTTTGTGTATGGTGTTAGGAAGTGTTCTAATTTCATTCTTTTACATGTAGCTGTCCAGTTTTGCCAGCACCACTTATTGAAGAGACTGTCTTTTCTCCATTGGATATCCTTGCCTCCTTTGTCATAGATTAGTTGACCATAGGTGCATGGGTTTATCTCTGGGTTTTCTATCCTGTCCATTGATCTATATTTCTGTTTTTCTTCCAATACCATATTGTCTTGATTACTATAGCTTTGTAGTATAGTCTGAAGTCAGGGAGTCTGATTCCTCCAGCTTCGTTTTGTTCCCTCAAGACTGCTTTGGCTATTTGGGGTCTTTTGTGTCTCCATATGAATTTTAAGATTTTTTTGTTCTAGTTCTGAAAAAAATGCCATTGGTAATTTGATAGGGATTGCATTGAATCTGTAGATTGCTTTGGGTAGTATAGTCATTTTCACAATATTGATTCTTCCAATCCAAGAGCATGGTATATCTCTCCATCTGTTGGTATCATCTTTAATTTCTTTCATCAGTGTCTTATAGTTTTCTGCATACAGGTCTTTTGTCTCCTTAGGTAGGTTTATTCCTAGGTATTTTATTCTTTTTGTTGCAATGGTAAATGGGAGTGTTTCCTTAATTTCTCTTTCAGATTTTTCATCATTAGTGTACAGAATGCAAGAGATGTCTGTGCATTAAGTTTGTATGCTGCTACTTTACCAAATTCATTGATTAGCTCTAGTAGTTTTCTGGTGGCATCTTTAGGATTCTCTATGTATAATATCATGTCATCTGCAAACAGTGACAGTTTTACTTCTTTTCCATTTTGTATTCCTTTTATTTCTTTTTCTTCTCTGATTGCCATGGCTAGGCCTTCCAAAACTATGTTGTATAATAGTGGTGAGAGTGGACATCCTTGTCTTGTTCCTGACCTTAGAGGAAATGGTTTCAGTTTTTCACCATTGAGAATGATGTTTGTTGTGGGTATGTCATATATGGCCTTTATTATGTTGAGGTAGGTTCCCTCTATGCCCATTTTCTGGAGAGTTTTTATCATAAATGGCTGTTGAATTTTTTCAAAAGCTTTTTCTGCATCTATTGAGAGGATCATATGGTTTTTCTTCTTCAATTTGTTAATATGGTGTATCACATTGATTGATTTGCGTATATTGAAGAATCCTTGCATCCCTGGGAGAAATCTCACTTGATCATGGTGTATGGTCCTTTTAATGTGCTGTTGGATTCTGTTTGCTAGTAATTTGTTGAGCATTTTTGCATCTATATTCATCAGTGATATTCGTCTGTAATTTTCTTTTTTTGTAGTATCTTTCTCTGGTTTTGGTATCAGGCTTATGTTGGCCTCATAGAATGAGTTTGGCAGTTTTCCTTCCCCTGCAATTTTTTGGAAGAGTTTGAGAAGGATGGGTGTTAGCTCTTCTCTAAATGTTTAATAGAATTACCTGTGAAGCCATCTGGTCCTGGACTTTTGTTTGTTGGAAGATTTTTGATCACAGTTTCAATTTCATTACTTGTTATTGGTCCGCTCGTATTTTCTATTTCTTCCTGGTTCAGTCTTGGAAGGTTATACCTTTCTAAGAATTTGTCCATTTCTTCCAGGTTGTCCATTTTATTGGCATAGAGTTGCTTGTAGTAGTCTCTTAGGATGCTTTGTATTTCTGCGGTGTCTGTTGTAACTTCTCCTTTTTCATTTCTAATTTTATTGATATGAGTCCTCTCCCTCTTTTTCTTGATGAGTCTGGCTAATGGTTTATCAATTTCATTTATCTTCTCAAAGAACCAGCTTTTAGTTTTATTGATCTTTGCTATTGTTTTCTTTGCTTCTATTTCATTTATTTCTGCTCTGATCTTTATGATTTCTTTCCTTCTATGAACTTTGAGTTTTGTTTGTTCTTCTTTCTCTACTTCCTTTAGGTGTAAGGTTAGATTTTTTATTTGAGATTTTTCTTGTTTCTTGAGGTAGGCTTGTATAGCTATAAACCTCCCCCTTAGAACTGCTTTGGTGCATCCCATAGGTTTCGGATCATCGTGTTTTTGTTGTAATTTGTCTCTAAGTATTTTTTGATTTCCTCTTTGATTTATTCAGTGATCTCTTGGTTATTTAGTAACATATTGTTTAACCTCCATGTGTTTGTGTTTTTATGTTTTTTTCCCTGTAATTGATTTCTAATCAATCTCATAGCATTGTGGTTAGAAAAGATGTTTGATATGATTTCAATTTTCTTAAATTTACTGAGGTTTGATTTGTGACCCAAGATGTGATCTATCCTGGAGAATGTTCCATGTGCACTTGAGAAGAAAGTGCAATCTGCTGTTTTTGGTTGGAATGTGCTATAAATATCAATTAAATCTATCTGGTCTGTTGTGTCATTTAAAGCTTGTGTTTCCTTATTAATTTTCTGTTTGGATGATCTGTCCATTGGTGTAAGTGAGGTGTTAAAGTCCCCCACTATTATTGTGTTACTATCTATTTCCTCTTTTATAGCTGTTAGCAGTTGCCTTATGTATTGAAGTGCTCCTATGTTGGGTGCATATATATTTATAATTATTATATCTTCTTCTTGGATTGATCCCTTGATCATTATATAATGTCCTTCCTTGTCTCTTGTAACATTCTTTATTTTAAAGTCTATTTTATCTGGTATGAGTATTGCTACTCCAGCTTTCTTTTCATTTCCATTTGCATGGAATAATGAGACTATTTTTAATAAAAATATGATTTAATAGGAATGGAATTTAACATTTTTTATAGATGGTTATACATAGTCATTGTATATAATTATATAATCACATATATGTCATATATCTATGTAGCCATTAAGAATGTAAAAGCTCTCTTAATTTTTTCCCATATATTACATTTTGTACAGAAAATTTTTTGCTAAGATTTGTTTTGAATATCTGGAGATTTTCAAAGCCTTGACACTTTCCCCTCATGATTGTCACAGCTTTGGGTAATGCTATGACTCTCTAAACTGTTTTCGAATATAAGAAAAGTATCTACCAAAGTAATTGGAACAAATTTAGGTAAGTTAATTAAGGGTATTTTATCTGCATTTATAATATTTATTTATTCATCCAAACACAAAATCTTCACTTATCTCTGTTACTAAGTCTCCACAGTTCTTGCTTCTCTGAACGTTAGAGTTAAGAACAATTTAATTTATTTTAACACAATATGTTCACCACCAACAGTGTACCAATTAACTTTGTTAAGTCCTGGGGATACAGCAATAGATTTTTTATGTCCCGTTATGGACAATATTATAAAAAACTATCTGGCTGGAATGGTCGGTGTTGATTCACTAAAGAGCAGATAAGCCACAGCATTTACTTTATGAGTCACTCTTACCCATCTGTGGTGAAGAATTCTCATCTCGCTAAACCTCATCTTCATTGGCAAGCACACTAATTGGCATTCTTTCTCACCACTATGGACACTGGTAACCATAAATGGAGATTTGGAATGTCTAGGAGGACCATGATCTTACAGCTTATGCATGACAGCTCTGAGGTCATCCAACTGTGTCATGGATACAGGGTTGTATTTGCATGTTTCTCCTGAACCACATCCTACAGATTCCATTAAAAGTGGTATATCCTTAATTTGAAAGGATTTCTTTCTCTTTTTCATAATAATGCAATGCAGCAAAAAGGAAATAAAAATTGACTATTTGAGCTGTCCAGAGTTTAGATTCCACGTGTAGTAGATTGTATCATTGTCCCCATTATTTTCTGCCTTCTTTTTAAGAAGATAATGCATATCCCCTTCTCTTGCCATGAGACCTGCATGGACTCCCTGTGGGAAGAACATACTTACCACCCCACTGGGACAGGCTTGGCCAGTTGACTATTTTTGACCAATGAATGAACTGTGTACAGAAGCGACTTGTGTGTCATGTAAGCAGAAACATTAAGAACTGCCACATGTTCGCCATTGTCCACATAGGAACTGCCCTTTCAGCCTGCATCCCAAAATGAATAAGACACATGGTGGAGAGCCATAGACTGGAGCAGAGTTGACCTGCCCTGACATGGAATTTAAATGAGACCTAAAACTTAATTGCTGTAATCCACTGAGATTTAGAGTTTGTTCCTGTATTATCACAAAGTGAAAGCTAACTGATAAACCACATAAACAGACATTTACATGTTACTAGTAAAATCTAATTCCATTAGTTTGTGGTTATCGTCATTCCTAATATATTTCACTTTTAATTAATCCTTTGGTCATCACTCTGCCGTTAATACTAAGAAGCCCAGTCTCTTCCTCTTGAGGCTTCCAGCTTAACCCCTTCCTTATCCTTCAAGTTACTCAAAAATCCTGGACAGTATAGTCTGCTCTCTATGGAGAGGACCAATCCTCTAGGCATAGAGGAAAAAAAAGAACATTAAAAACTTCAATAAGTTCACTAGCTTCCATGTTTCTTTCACTGCCGTGTGATGCAGCTATTAAATATTACGTCTATCTAGTCTAATGTTGCTTGTCTACTGATGCTATGTTACAGTTGTTGTCTTAGATCTTTATTATAGGCACATCACTCTTTTATTTCACCCTCACTTGCTCAGCATCTCAAAATACAATTACCTGCTGTGCTGGAAGTGACCTTGCTTCTCTGGCTCTTGGCCTTATGTTAAATTTAGGCCACCAGGACACACACCCCTTGCTTTATGGGGAGTTCCCTACACATCACAGTGTCTTTTTAATTGGGGAACCCCATCCATCATGAGAAGTTTCTCTAACATTAAATCATAGATACAGTTTCATATTAACCCTCTAACCAACAAAATAATGTTCCCTTTACAGATGTTCTGAAGGGCCTGGTACATCCCTTCATTCATTCATGTAACTAAAAGGCCACTTCAGAGGACAAAGATGGCACCTTTAAATTGTATGACTGTGTATCTCTGCATAAATAGAGATGTATATGGAAGCTTCCTTAAATTAAAAAAAAGTACCTTTTCACATCAATGTATGTCACTCCTGTTCTGTCATCACACCTATATCACTATTGCATCTCTAGTGTTTAGCATAAGACTTGCACATATTATGTGCTCAATAAATACTAATTTGAATAAATGTGATAAATATCAATTACAAGGCAAGTCAATAAGATCATAAATGGAGTAGAATTTTCCCACTCTATATTTTCCGATATATAGTAATTTTCCCTGACTTTTTACCTCTCCAAATGTCCCTAACTCTCAAAACCTAATTCCTGAGATCTTTGAGAGGACATTTCAGAGGCAGTGAAACTTAGACTGGGTCTTAGAGCATTCATAAGGGCTCTCAGATAAACTTTAATAAATGATACAAATAGAAGATGAAATATACAAATAATTCTTATTCTATCTGTGTGAAGTCATCATAAAACTGAGCATGTCTCTTACTTTCTTATCCTATAATTTAAAAAAACGATTTCTTCATTTCTATGTATCATATAGTAAAAGAATGAAAAAATCCATTAGCCAGGTTTTCTTAGATGATAAAATATGTGAGGTGTCTTAGGGTTTGATAACATATATTTCTGACTAACTACATCATTAGAATCAGTAGAAAACCATCAGTTTTCCAAGTGTTTCAGATTTGTAAACAACATTATGAGAAAGAATATATTTCAGTCAGCATTTTTATTTCTTTGCCCCAAATCCAATATCGTATGGTATTACATACATGGTTAAAATTATTTCTTCAAAAATTTAAAAATTTTTATTATTATTCTATTTTATTCCATTCCCTGAATATTATATTTATACTCACCATCTTGAGTGAAAGAATAAGTAACCAAAAGTCCTGGATAAACTATAGGAAATAAACAACCATGAGCTAAGATATACACATTGTCATATGTGTAAAATCCCTATTGTGATTCATGTCAGGATATTGTAGGTGTTGATCAACAACTGAATTTTTTAAAATTAATGCAGATTTTCTCTGAGGGTTATAGTATCTAGCTAATGATTTGGAAGTGAGAAAATTTGTAATCCAACATCTGCCCCTTACTGACTAATCGTACAAACTTGAGACAATGATATCAGCTTGCTGGGCCTTGATTTTCATATTTGTAAAATAAGGATAATAATACTTAACTCAGGGGGTTTTTGTATGAATCAGTAATGACATATATGTATTACACACAACACTTTGATTGCAAGAAGCAGGATGCGTAAGACAAAAAAATTATTTTTCAGTTAAGCAAACCACACACTAAAAAAAACACCAATGAGTTATTATCTGTGGATTCAAACCGGTAGATTATAGTGTCTTCTATATTTGCCTTTTTTTTACAAAGAGCTGTGTTATCTCAAACTAACCATCCTCACAAGGTTAAAAACAAGACTACAACCAGGTTTGATCTTATATTCTCATAAATTTCATGAGTAGGAAGGAAAAAGAGTTGTATCCAACTAATTCCAGTTAGAAAAATCCTGGGGAAGAAACCTGATTGGTCCTGCTTATGTCACATGCTCATTTTTGACCCAATCAGTGGTAGTCAGGTGGATGGAATACTGTGACTGGCCCAACTTCTGTGATGTGTCCAGACCTGTAATGTGGGATGTGTGATCTCCAACCAAAAAAGGGAAGAAAAGATATGAGACAAACCAAAACAAGTAGCAAAATAGAGTCTTCATTACTAAAGTTTGGGAAAAGCCCGAACGAACTTTTTGGCCACCCCAATACTTGCATAGTATCAGCTAAGTACAGGATGAATTGGGAGACTGAGATTGACATACATACACTAATATGTATAAAATAGATAACTAATAGAACCTGCTGTATAAAAAATAAAATAAAATTCAAAAAAATGACAGACGCTAGTACTGATGAGATTAATTTTCATTTCCTGGCTCAACCAATTAATTAGCTTAATTTTGGTTTATGGACCACTCATGTATGTTCATGGTGGTAAGCATGAGACAAATCCAATAAAAGAGAGAGAAATATGTTCAATGCAACATCCACTGCCGCTAGATTAGAGCTTGTCCTGCTGCTGATGAGTCATTTGGCATATATTTTCCTCCAAAGGGCAGAGGGTTACTACTCTTTCAGATTTCAATACTTTAATTTGAAAATGAGAAATCTAATTCAGAATCAAAGTGAACTGCAATCTGCTGGAAAATGCTGAGGTCATTTTGACACACCCAGCAGTAATGAAAAAAATCATTCTTGTTTCATCACTTACTAGCTGTGAGCCCTTGATTGAGTTATGAGCCTGTGTGTGCCTCAGTTTCCTCAAGGGTTACATGGGGATAATAATACCTACATTTTCATAAAGTATTGGGGGTAATTAAATCACTTAATGTATAAAAAGGACTTAAAATTTGGGGGTGATTATTTTCATTATTATTAATAATATTATCATCATAGATCTTTCCTGAATCATAAATCTCAACTCTAGTGTTTGGGGGCCAATGTGCAAGGACTAATTCATTTTACAGAAAGGTAGCATGGTTTGTTATTTGCCATATTCATGGCCTAGCCTAGCAGTCAACATATGGATGGAAAAATGAAATCATAATCTAGTTATTGATTTGTGTTCTTCTAAGTGTCCATATGTTTGGGGTTGCTTAGTGTTCAGCTGTTTGAACTATGTCTATTCTGTCCAGAAGCTGGGCATAACATTACCACAACCTTTTTATACCTTGGCAAAGTCAAAAAGAAAAGGGTTGTTCTGAGGGGTTGTTTCAGGGTTAATTTAATAATGTTGCTCTTTTGCTGATTTGTTTGCAAACACAAACAATAAATTAATGAACCCAACAGAGGTTAGATAGAAGAGTGCTGGAGTAAATACTGTGATGTCCCTCTCAGATCCCCTTAAACAGCTGGTACCCCCCCATCCCAGCTTCTGTGATGGTCAACTATTAATAGCTCTCAGATGCCCCCTTTCTCGGGAGAGTGTGCCCCTAACAGTCAGCTGCTTCAACTGGAGAGTTATGCCCACCCCCTGGGGGGCATCTCAAAGCCAATGACTGGCTGGTGTGGTATATAAAGGGTTACCCCTTGCCTCAAGCGGGCAACCCAGCTAAGCGGTTAATGATTCAAAGACCTCTCTCTATGGATCAAGCCAAGGCTGGACTTCATCTGAGATGGCTTTTTGGCTCACCACTTTCCCTTTCTCTATCCTGCTTCACTCCTCCATTCTTTATGGGCTTTTCTACCGATAACAACACTTTCACAAGAACTGGGGGTCTCAGACTCAGCTTTTGGGAACTCAGCCTAAGATAATATTATAACAACCTGTGCCGTTGAAGGAACCTGCAGGATAATTCAAAGCTGTCAACCTCATACCTCGAAGGAAAAACAGATTTCAGAAATGTAGACTCTTAGAAAAGAAGACCCACAGAATTAATAATTTGGAAAGCAACAGAGGAGATGACCAGGAAGCAAGCTGATGCCTCACGCATTAGGAATGGCACATCCTGAAGAGTAATAGCTATGACTTAGCAGTTGCCATTGGTTGGTTTGTTTGTTGGTTGATTTGATTGGTTGCCAGAGAGATGACCATCATTCGTCTCCCCTCAACTGGGGGGAATAACTCATTGTGTGAGGAGTTTTAAATTTGCGCATCTCTGCCTCAAAATGCCTGTGCAGGAGGTTGGGAATCCTTTCTCTGTCTGACCCAGAGACCAGGGCTAAGTTACCTAACCAGTCCTCGGTCCAGCAGTCCTCTAATCCAGGACTTTGAATCTTAAGTTGGTTGCAAACAAATGGATGGTTGGAGTTCATTGACAGCTGGTGTAGGATTCTGTGGTGGGAGCCAATAAAAGTGCCCGAGATTTCAGTGGTATCTGGGAGCAGTGGTACAGGGGCAATGCAGGAAAGCATTGCTTCTACTGCCCAGATTCTATGCTCTTTTAGTTTCTATCTGTGCACCAAGCATACTCTTACATTTTCTCATTAATTATGCGAGCTCCCTATTTTCCCCTGAACAGTCCCTTTTCAAGTAAAAATAGTACAGTTGCTCTCTCTTGCCTGAAATTAAAAAAAAAAAAAGACCCTTACTAATACAATACCTGTTATAGATATGTGCAATGTCAATTTTTTTATATAAGCCAAACTATATGTTTACAATTATGAAGAAAAATAACAGAATCATCTAGATTAAGACAAGTAATTGAGGGACTTCCCTAGTGGTCCAGTGATTAAGAATCCACCTTCCAATGCAGGGGACGAGGGTTTGATCCCTGGTCGGGGAACTAAGAGCCCACATGCCACGAGGCAACTAAGCCTGCGTGTCACAACTAGAGAGCCCATGCGCTCTGGATCCCGCGCGCCACAGCTAGAGAGAAGCCCGCGAGCCACAACAAAGAGCCCACACACGGCAACGAAAGATCCTGTGTGCCGCAACTAAGACCCGACACAGCCATAAATAAATAAATAAAGACAAGTAATTGATTATCAATCATGGGACGGCTGACTGTTAACTTCTATTCTGTTTCCTTTGCTGTCACGGTTGCACTGCTCGCCTGATTGAGCACCTATGATATAGTAGGCACAAGCAGGAATGAACAGTAAGCGTGGGCCTGTCTTCACATATCATAGGGTTGTACAAACGTCAAATGACTTAAGCTATCCGTAAATGTATGTTCACAATTTTTGGTAAGTGCTTTCAATGCAAGTATAAGGCTAAGTGATGAAGTATAACAATAGGACCTAACTTCGTCCAGGGGAGGGTACTTGGGTCTAAGTTCCATGTAAGCTGTGACATTCATTGTGGATGAATAAATGACACTTAGGCAAGCAGGAAAAGCAATAGGATGAAGACCCCAATGTGGAAGAGACTGGTGCTCGCACAGCAAAGGAACTGAGGGAAAGCCAACGTGGCTGGAGCAGAGTGAGAGGGGTCAACGGTACGTGATTGGATTGTGCTGCTAGCCAGGAGGTTTTTAGGGCCTTACAGACCACATTAAGAATTTTTCTTACATTTCTGAGAGTCAGTTATCTATAAAACTCCCTTAAAGAACCATAGAAGCAAGCTACTTTGAGTCAGGGCTATGGCTTGTGATGGAGCTGAGTGTAAATTTGCATGCAGGCAGTCCTGACAATGAAATAACAGGAGATGTAGAGAAAAAAATGGCATTTGGGCAGGTGTCTGTACTGGATCTGCAGAAAAGGGAGGAGCAGCAAGAGAGGGCTTAGTCCGAGGGCGGGATCAAGAAAGAGGGACTCATCCCTTAGGCCAGCAGGCCGAGAGGAGGTCATGAGCTGGAGACGGAAGCTACATGGTGAACTGGATAGAGGAATGCAATCCGCTGGCCAAAATAAGGCCAGAGAATCAGAAGAGGGAGACAAGGCAAGACAGGAACAAAGCCAGGGCCTTAGGCCACGAAGAAATAAAATCCCAGGAGGGCAAACCTTGCTGTAGAGACGGGTCTGTCATACGTGTGCACTGGGAGGCATTGGTTCACGATGGTTCTTCTCAGCCTGAGAGGGTCTGTTCTTCAGGGAGTGAGGTAGTCTGGTGGGTGGTTGAGTTTCTTTAGTCTCTTAAGTTCATTATTGTAATATTCCTCCCCCTCCTTCTTATCTCTGCCTACCTTATCTCATCTGATCATCTCAGCCAGGGTTTCCACAGCAGAAAATTGGACACATGCACACAACACACACACAACTGAAAAGCTGAGACACGAAATTGCCAACATATCTCGAGCCACTCACCTCTGGAAAATAGGAGTAAAATACTGAGGCAGCCGGAATGTTACGAAAACATTAAAGTGTCTCTGCCTAATTCCACTGCATCCGTGTCTGCTGATGAGACACGCCAGCTTAGGAAATTAGCAGCCTTCTTTCTCCTCGTATCAAAGAGACACAGAGCTGTGCAAAGAATAACAAATAACAAAAGAATAACAAATAAACTAAAGATTCTAGGAAAAAAATAAATGAGTGTATTTGGGGAGGAATAAGAAAATAGACTTATCAGTGGATTAAAAGTTGAAAACAATAAGAGAAAGTAAACACTTCATTGGTGAGCGTGAAATTAAGAACAATGCTATTAATTGTAAGTTGAAGGTCAGGGAAAATGTGTTGGCAGTGGGGACTAATTGGATTGTAGAAGCTAATCTCCCAAGGGAAGGGGTGGACACCTCATCTTGCATATTAGAGGCAAAATTCTCACTGGCAGGAGTTAGGGTAAAATGACCTAATAGGTCTTTTCCAACTCTGATTTTTATCATTTGGCAAGGGAAACCTAGCCAGGAGTTACACAATTAAGCATCTTTGCTGAAAAAATAAACACAGAACTATCAGATAATACAGATGCCCGCCTCCCCCTCCCCCCAAAAAAATATTTAAAAGAGATGATCACACCACCAGTAAAGCCATAGGATCCAGCTTAGAAGAAGAATTCTTGACATGGACCAGGGATAAATAGATGCTTTCATTCCCCTAGTTTTCTTAATCCTCAAATCTGAATGGACAGGGGTAGCAGGTTTTCAGGGGTGTTGGAAAGCAGGGGCTTTGCATAATCCCCCCCTGAAAGTTTGCTCTGTTTGGAAGAGGTTACCCTTTGAAGATGACTGGATAGGATCCAGCAAGTTTTCTTCAACTCCCACAATCTTTCACCCACTTGCCTTCACCCCTTCCTCTTGGCTCTACCCATCTCTGGGAAAGTGGGAAAACTACAACAAACCTTAGATCCTTTCTTGGAGAATTGTGAGTAGTGTATTATATCCTAATAGCCTGTTGGCAAATCTAAACCCTATTCAAAGAAAATCCACTTTTGAAAACTGGGTCTGTAAAGATGTGGACATTCCTGGGAAAACACATTTCTCCTGTTACTTTTTGTTTTCTTCTTTTATCTGAGGGCTTAAGTTTTCTGGTTTCGTTATTTGATTCAGTGCTTCCGTTATTCTGTTTTCGGAAACAGCCCCCAGTGTGGACAGAACAGAATACATTGTACAGAAATGCCTGCGACTGTTTTGACTGGCACAAGACTATCACCTAAGCAAACTGGCAACATTAGGAGAAAATAGTTTACGGGCTTGTATGAGAACCAGCAGCCCCAAGTACCAGCCCCAGTTCTGCGTCTTTTCTTCCTGTCGTCCTTGCCTTTATAAATGCCTATTTTGGGATTTTATCTCTGAATCATTGAGGTTAGGCAATCAGAAAAACCTGGCATGGATAGGTCTTACTTGATGTTTTCTCAAGGGAATGTAACAGCTGCAACCTTTTGGGTAAATAATGTTCATTTTCTAGCCATGAATGGACGTTTTTTAAACCCATGGAATCCAGGGTAATTATGTTCTAAAGGCTACCTTTATTGGGCTTGCTTCTGTTATCCTCTCTAGATTTTCTCAGCTCCTCAGTGGACTTCAGAGAGGGAAAGAGAGACACGCTGTATGTAAAACCTACCAAAGAGCAGTCACAAACGCATGGGGAGGTTTGGAATAGAGCTCGATAAACCCATGGAAGGTTCCACATAGGAAACATCTGTGCTGTTCCTTCTTCTGGAGAGAAGGGGGATACTTTTCACATTCTCTGCAATTAGTCTGTGTGACTTAAGTTAGTCGTTTTCACTCAGCGAGTATTTTTGAGCAGCTATTATGCACCAGGTAAGCTACACCCCACAACATTGTAGAAATATAACATTGAAATAAAACAAAAAAAATGAGACACTATTTTTTTAAAGGAGGAATAAAAATAAATTTAACAAGGACATCTGAAAATATGAAAACTTTGTCATGAAAGAAGGAAAAAAGGAAGGAAGGGAGAGAAGAAAGGAGAGAAGAAAGAATCGTCTCTTGAAGTCATTTCATTCTTCCTACAAAAGATCCAAGGAATTGAAAGTTAAGGTTTTGATTTTATTTCCCTTAGAAAACTGAATGAGAGTCCCTCTACTTCAACTACCGGCTAGTTTACATAAACCAAACATTTTCTATGGAATAATCTCATGGCAATGATTACATTTGTTTTTAGAAATGAGCTTCCCCAATTATGTCACGTGCTTCCCATGCAGCGTATCTTTTCTTTTTAAGAAATATGAGTTCAATGAATATAAACCAAATGTTTGTTATTATTTTAGATGGAGGATTATGGAAAATCCTAACTACTTTATGGGGTCTTTACAGCCAGCATCGCTGATTATATTTGATTTCAGGCCATCCCTACCTAGAAACAGCACACACTCTAAGGAAGAAAACCCATTCATGTGAAATAGTCATAATCATATTCTGGGAAGTTATATTTTAAGGGGAAAAAAAAGATTAACTATGACAGACTTTTTCAAACAAGAAATCCATTTCGTCTAAGAAGCTGCTTTTTATATCATTTGAGAGCTTAAAATTGCAAAGCTGTGTATATGGCTTAGCAACTGAGTTTACCATAAATAAATTGAGTCAAAATATTTGGGGGCAATATTCAAAGTAAACTGAGAAATGGTGAATAGAATCAATTTTGATCTACTGATTTTGAGCTTATTTTCATGTCACTCTACAAAAGCATGCAAATGAGAAGTAGTGAATTTTAAGAATAAGAGTTCATTGAGGCAGGGATACCGAGACAAATTAAGAATTTCATCCCTGGGTTGATATCTTCATGACAATTTGAAAAAAATACTTAAAACTGGCATGCTACTGTTTTAAGGAATTCTAAGTTATATCATTTCCTGAACTGTTATATTTAATCAAAGCTCAGTTTAATTAAGCCATGTATACAGAAAAGTTTTCCTTAAATAATTTCCCCCAGAAATATATAGCCATGACTGCTCTATTTAAGGATGTTTTCATAGAAGTTATTTTGGTGAATTCCACTCCAGGAAACAAAAAGAATTTTCTCTCTATTTTTTTCTCTTTTCTTTCTTCTTTTTTTAAAACAGTAGTAGGTAAAATATAGTGCCCCAAAGCATTACAATTTGACTCTGTACTTTCAAAATAATATACATACTTATTACTTTCTAATATATATCTTATTTCTTAGATAGTGTGAGAACCCTAGTCCATGACTCTCTTCTCAAAAAGTCATAAAAACGAAAAGTGAGGGAATTCCCCACAAATCACAACTCGATGTTTAACTGGAAGTGATAACAGCAAAGCTAGTGATTGATTTATTAAAATTTTAAGGTGTTGTTGAGCAGGCCACTCTGAGATCTTTCAATCAAATTTCTCATTTAAATTCTCTGTGTCTCTTTTGCACAAAGTAATTCAATGAAATGCACAGGAAAAAAAAAATTACTTGAAGGGAAAACTGAAAAAGACCATTCTATCCTTTATCCAACATTTATGCAAAAGAAGAATAAAAATCTAGATTTTGTTCATTGTTGGCTAAAGGGAGTTTAATGACCCTGCAAGGAACACAGCACAATTCATACTCCCGTCACACATTTTTATACAACCCTGGGCACTATGGCTCTCTGTCAGTACACACCCTACAAGCCACCTCTGAGGCAAAGTCTCTTCAAAGCATTTGTCTTGCCATTTCCCTGTAGCTGCTAATGCCACTCTGTCAGCCCTTCTGATCTTGTAGCTGTCCTAAGAGAGTCTGGGTCTACATTTTCCAAGGGGAGCTTTCAGTGAACCGTAATCTATCTTTCCATTGGCTAAGCCTGTAAACCTTGGTGGGCTGGGTGGTTCCAAAAAGAAAAGAGGATGTTTTCTTTTTCCACTGTTTAAACCTCTTGTGAGTAATTCCCCACAGCTGTACGTAAACACCCCCTTTCTGAGCAGGGAGAAAGAGGTCTCAGAACAGACCAGCTCTCTGTGTTAACTAAAAGGGAGACTCCTGGTCCCCATGCATTTTTGTGGGAGACTTAATTGTACTCTGGGGCTTCAGGCTAGACTTATCCTGAGTTTTCCTTTAAAGAGTAAAAAGGATAAAGAGGAAAAAAAACAAGTTTAAGTTGCTGCTTGTAAACAAACTGAGATTCTTTTGCAGCTCTTATGAGATTGTTCAACAATTAAATAGCTATAATTGTAACCCCAAACAATGTTTGACTGGGCTGGCTGCCCAATCAGCGAAGTTGTACTTTCACAGCAGACTAAGCATATTATTGTTAAAATAAATGTTATTGGAAAAACAGCTCTAGAGAATACATGTCTGCCTACAGAGAATAGGTGGTTATTTTCAGAGATGCCAAGAAATTCAGTGCCTACCATATAGAGGGTATAAAATAACACCTGTTGGATTGAATAGAAAACATTTAGGTTTGTTTGCAAACAATCCCTTGCTGTTAGTGGTTTTCAAACATCACCACATAGAATTTTCTACTTTTTAGACCCACTTGTTCTTCTAGTTCAATGTGGTTAAGCCAAAGGCTGAGTGATTTTGCAAGGTCATGCATTGAGTAGTAGACAGTGAAGTGGCAGACTTCGTTGCCTCACCACGTCATAGACCTTATAATTACAGTAACTGATTTAATTGTCTGACTTCATGCATAGGTTATGAGATCCATGAGACTCTGAATACCCATTGCCGAGTTAGGGTGTATGTGCGTGTGTGTGTGTGTGTGTGTGTGTGTGTGTGTGTGTGTGTGTGTGTGTCTGGTGCAGAAAACATGGACGATGCTAAGGATGAGTGCCATTAGTAAGTTTATAACAACTTGTATGAAGTATTGTATGAACTCGTATGACTGAGTCAAACTCAGACATAGTTATGAAGTAATGGTGAACAAGACATGGTTTCTGTATAACTACAATTTGATAGAAAATATTTATATAAATTACTAACTCCTTTGTATTTTCTACAAGGTCTAGTATAGTGTGTCTCGTATAATTGAACAAATGAATGAATGAATAAATAAATGAATCCAAACTTGAATGTAAAATGCCCCCAAATTATAATCCAGTCAGCTTCCCATTTGTTTCCTGGAAGTAAAAATAATTCTGTGGCTGGACCTAGAGACCGTCATACAGAGTCAAGTAAGTCAGAAAGAGAAAAACAAATACCATATATTAACGCATATATGTGGAGTCTGAAAAAATTGGTATAGACGATCTTATTTACAAAGCAGAAATAGAGACACAGACGAAGATGGATACCAAGGGGGAAGGGGGTGGGAGGGCGGGATGAATTGGGAGATTGGGATTGACATATATACACTATTGGTACTATGTATAAAATAGATAACTAATGAGAACCTACTATAGCACAGGGAACTCTACTCAGTGCTCTGTGGTGACCTAAATAAGAAGGAAATCCAAAAAAGAGGGGATATATGTATATGTATAGCTGATTCACTTTGCTGTACAGTATAAACTAACACAATATTGTAAAACAACTATACTCCAATAAAAATTTTAAAAAGTGATTCCGAAAAATAGTAATCATAGTGGCAACTTAAATGAGCCTGTGAATTTACAGCTGACAAAACCTTTTCACTTCTATCATCTTTTCTTCATGAAAAACTCACTGAGACAGAAAGTGCAGGTTTTATGACTAGCTTCATATGATAGCTGAGCAAATTTTACCTCGAGGAACTTAATTAACCTAGCTAGTCAGAGTCAGAACTTCCAACTGAATTAAAATTCTGCTGATGCAAAATTGACCCTGAAATGCAAGATTAACAATACATGGTGAACACAAGAGCCTGGTTTAGAAGATAAAACTCAGGAGACGGAGTTCAACACTTACTAAATAGGTTATCATTTTAAGCCACTTAACCACCCTTTTGACCCCATTTTCTCATTTAATAAACTAGGGTTGATAACTTCCACTTCACAGGATTGTTATAAACATTAAAAGAGCTGGGAGAATGCTTTTTGAAATTTTATATGAGAATTTTGGCTAAGCTCCAAACCAAAATGATGCCTTCACTTTTGAATACGTACTTCAGCCTAATGAATGGACACTTCCCATAAATTATCGGATCCAAGACAAGCTGATAGTTTGACCACGGTGATTGCTCTGGCTGTATTTACATCCAGCTTTGCCATTTAACAGCTATGTGACCTTTGTTAAGTTGTTCAAGTTGCCTATGCCATAATGACGTCATCTATTAAATGGACATTAAAAATAGATGCCATCTATTGTATAGCACACTTGAAAGGAATGACTGCTACTTACAAATGTAAAGGTAATGTCTGATACATAGTAAGCATTTAAGAGATAGATGACAGATACATTTTTCTCTTTTTTTATTGAAGTATAGTTGATTTACAATGTTGTGTTAATTTCTGCTGTACAGCAAAGTGATTCGGTTATACACATATATATATACATTCTCTTTCCATTTTCTTTTTCATTTGGTTTATCATAGGAAACTGAATATAGTTCCCTGTGCTATACAGTAGGACCTTGTTGTTTACCAATACATTGTTTTTCAGGTGTATACATTAAGAGCTGTGGGCTGCAACTCCTTTGGTAAAAATATATTAAGCACCTATTAAATGCCAGTCACTGCTCTAGGTAAGAGAGGTTTCTCCTTTATTTATTTATATATTTATTTATTTTTGGTTGCGTTGGGTCTTTATTGCTGTGCACCGGCTTTCTCTAGTTGCGGCCAGAAGGGGCTACTCTTCATTGTGGTGTGAGGGCTTCTCATTGTGGTGCCTTCTCTTGTTGCAGAGCACGGGCTCTAGGGGATGCCAGCTTCAGTAGTTGTGGCGCACGGGCTTCAGCAGTTGTGGCTCATGGGTTTCAGTAGTTGTGGCTCACGGGCTCTAGAGCGCAGGCTCAGTAGTTGTGGCGCACGGGCTTACTTGCTCTGCAGCATGTGGGATCTTCCCGGACCAGGGCTCGAACCCGTTTCCCTTGCATGGAAGGCTGGGAGGTTCATCCTTGAACAAGACTATATTTACCTTTTTTTTTCCTACTCTAGAAATATAGGGAAAGGGGACTTCTTCCCCTCTGTGGCTTCAGAGGGCACAAGTTTCATCAATGGAGGTAGAAAAAGAACGGAGGGTCTTGTCAGTCGTGGAGTGCTATGATTAACCTCTGGAAACTCAGAGATCAGCCAGGCCAGGACTCCACCGTGACAGTTCATGCAGGTTAGAAGTTCACGTTTCCTTAATTGATCCCAGACTCTCATTGCGGACAGTCGTCGTTGGTGGTGGCTTGCAGGCAGGCTGCTCAAGGTGTCACATCAGATAACAATGACTTCATTTTCCCCCGGGCATGCTCAAGAAGCTGTACTCACTCAAGCTGCTCCTATTCCTCCTGGAGAAGTGTTTCCTCATTTATCAACTGACAAATCGAATATATCCACATTTGCCTAACTTGTTTATCTTGAAATGGGGACCCAGCAATTACGTACCAGTTACTCGCAATTCAAAAGGCAGAAGATTCTATCTGAAAGTTGGACAGAGAGCGAAGCGGTATTAAAATATATGTAAATTACCTAGAAAAATATCTCTTCTCTACTGCAAAAGGTTACTATGGGCATCAAGGTCGATAAAAGACATTAAGCAATATTTTTCCCAATTAAATTTTTTATTTTGAGAAAATTGTTAAATCACATGCAGTTGAAAGAAATAATACAGAGAGACGATAAGTACTCTTTACTTAGTTTCCTCTAATGGTAACATCTTGCAAAATTCTAACACAATATTACAACCAAAAAATTGACATTGATAAGATCCACCAATTTTATTTCGATTTTATAAGTTTTACCTACACTCACTTGTGTGCATGTGTGTGTGTGTGTGCATGTTTAGTTCTGTGCAATTTTAGCACATGTGTAGGTTCATGTACCCACTACAATTGTCAAGATACAGAACAATGTAATTACTATCACCGCAAGGATCCCTCATGTTGACATTTTATAACTACATGCCCCCCACACCACCCGCATTGGGCACTAACCCTTGGCAACCACTGATCCATTCCCCATCTCTATAATTTTGTCATTTAAAGAATGTTATATAAATGTAACCATATAGTAACTGAAAGTTTAAAGAAATGTAAGCTGGTATTATTATTATTATTATTTACAGTAATTTTATTAACAATTTGTTATTTTTTACACTAACCATATTTTTTTAGATAATTATAATTTTCTGTGAGCAGTAGATTTTCTGACTTATTTGGATGGTCCACTAAAAGGGAAATGGTATTAAACAGTAGCTGGATTTTCTGACAGCTTTTCCTGTGGGAAAAGGCCTCATTTTGACAAACACACCTAGGGAGAAGACTGGAGTTTATACAACAGAGCTGTTCGCTCTTTCTAGAAGTTTTTATTATTAGCTTTGTAAAAATAACTCCGTGGCTTTTCCCAAAGAGGTATACAGTGATCTAAAGTGTGGTGAATAATATACCTTGACAATCTCGGAGATCAGAGTTGATGTTTGAAGAAGATTAGATGCAGCAAAATTTGTTTCACAGTAATTCTGAGACAGTTCTCCCTGAGAAAAAAGAGTAAAACAATTGTTCTGATAACATAGGCAAATTAAATTCATAAAGCAAATATTTATTATCATAATTATCATGAGACTGTTTTGGTATGATATGTTGAATTCTATTAGGCATGTTATAGAAAATATTTCATTCAATTCATACAATATATTTTTCTGATTAGTGTCTTTTATCTCAATTATTGAGAGAATATTGAAGCTTGGAAAGATTAAATAATTCTTTGAAAGTCCCATACTTAGCAAATGGCATAGCTGTACTCAAACCACATCTATCCGGTTACAAATCCCATACTACTTTTTGGAGCAGAGGCATTTTAAACTATTTTATCTTTGCTTTTATCTCCAAAATTTTTATTTTGATAAAATTAAAACTAACAGAATAGTTGTAAGAATAGTACAAAAAATGCCAATATTCCCTTTACCTAGGTTCATCAACTGTTGAAAATGTACCGAGTTTGGTTTTTGTCGAAACCAGTAGTAGTCCGGTAGTTGTCTTTGTAAACGTATTTTCTCAATTCAGGATCTAAATATTTAGTTTTCCTGTCTCTTTAGTCTCTTTTGTTCTAGAATAGTACCCAAAGCCCATGTTCATAGCCACTGAAAAATACTGCCAAGCACCCGTGGCATGAATTTAATGACAAAGGAGAATTAGACACATTGTAAGGAGGCAGTTCTTCCCCATCCCCTCCTACTATGACAAAACAAATACTGTATTTTCTCTTTCCCCATGATAGATGGTCCAGCTGGGCTTAGTGCTACTGTCTTCAGGGAAGATTTTTCTATTTTGCTGTGTATACAGATGATAAAACATATATGCAAATTTTGCTTTATCCAAGCAGGTAGGAGGCCAGATTTCTTGCTGCTTGTAGAGTGTTCAAAGAGCTTTTAAAAGATGCATCTCTATTTGTCATGCTTCATGTGACAGAAAAGGTCGACTGTAAAGTATGCCCAGGGCTATTCAATATTCTGACTTTGGAATAGGAGGACTTGGGTTTGAATCCCAGATCCAGTGTTCCCTAGATATGTGGCTTTAACCTTTGCTTCTCTAAGGTCCAGTATCCTCATATGTAAAATGGATATCTACATGTAACTTACAATGTTTACATATGAATGCAACACCTATGATAGAATCAACATAATGCCTGCCACTAGCAGGCAATGAATAAGTATAGAACATTCAGATGTATTCAAGTCAAAATAGTAGGATCTGTTGAAGAAAATATCCCATACCAAATCCATGTCTATAGCTTCTTTTCCATAATGAGTTCCCTTTATTTCTCTGGGGAAAATTAAGTTTTAAAATCCTCCATGGTTTTGAGGCCCTTATCTGTTGTCTTATAGGAGTTGTTGAATATAGAATTCACTGAGAGATACAGCACCGAACACAAGACTTTTCCCTTCATTTCCATGTTAGATTTCCACTAGAATTATGCCTCATCAGTCATCCCAGATTGTGGTTATAAAGTTATCCTTTGGGTTGGCCACAAGCTGATTTTCTCATTCTGTGGTTTGCTGTGGTTGATTGTGTGCCCTATTTACTCCCGGGAAAACCATAATACTCTGTATTTTAAAGTATATTCCTGAGACCGGTTCCTCCTTCTCATTCTTCTCTCTCACCCTTCTGAAGTGATTTTTAGCTTCTACATGAATAACTATTTTTGTGTTGCCAATTTTTTTTCGTTTCCCTATTAAACAATGATTAAGAAAGCCATTTGCCTTTGTTTTTATCATGGTTTTATTTATTCTTTCCTTTATTTAAAATGTTTATAAAGCCCTGTTTCAATCATTGTGAAAGGAACTTCAGACATTGCGATAGTTAATTTTCTGTGTCAACTTTATTGGGCCATGGGGTTCCCAGATATTTGGTCAAACATGATTCTGTTGTGTTGGTTGTGAGCGTGTTTTTGGATTGAATTAGCATTTACATCTGTAGACTGAGTAAAGTAGATTGCCTCCCCCTAATGTGGGTGGGCATCATCCAATAAACTGAAGGCCTGAATGGAACAAAACAACTGACCCTCCCCAAGAGAGCATTCCTCCTGCCTGACTGCCTTCAAACTTCAAATCAGGTTTTTTTCCTACCTTCAGATTTGAAATGAAACATCGGCTCTTCCTGGGTCTTGAGCTGGCTAGCTTTTGAGCTGGAACTACAACATTAGTTCTCCTGGTTCTCAGGCCTTCTGACTTAGAATGGAATACATCATGGGCTTTCCTGGGTCTCCAGCTTACTGACTCATCCTGCAGATTTTGGGACTTATTAGCGTCCATAATAATCTGAGCCAATTCTTTATAATAAATCTCTTAGAATGTATGTATGTATATATATAAATATACACGCACACAGAGAGAACCAATAGTGTGTTTTATATATACACACACACACAGAGAACCAATAGTGTGTTTTATATACACACACACACACATTCTATTGATTCTGTTTATCTGGAGAACTCTGACTAATACAGATAGTTTATCACATTTAATCCTCACTCCGAGATAGTTATTCTTGGACTCTCATTGTTGAGGACCCTGGATCCCAGTGACTTTACGGTACTTACCTAAGATTACACCCCTGATAAATGCCCACCATCTTTGCTCAGGATTGTCTGACTTCAGTGTCCATACCGGTTGCATAAGGGAAGATAAGTAGGCTGAGGTTTTATTAAGCATCTTCAATTCCACTCCCAAGCCATGTGATTCTCTGCATTCACAAATAATATCTAAATATACATACACACACAGAACAAAATTTATATGCAATATACAGACGCACAGAACATTTCACTGAATTTTACTGTTGTAGCCTTCTTTTTTAGGAAAAGCTACTTGCCAAATGACATATATTTGATTGGAAAATAATTTAGTTAAGAATGAGTATAGCCAAGATTGTTTTAAGATAGATACAAGGAGCATTCACCAAATCAAATAATTTTTGCCAGATTTACAAACGGCCAACTGCTTTTATGTGTTCTAAATGCCTCCTTCAAAACTATTAAAGGCATTCTAAGCACTCTTAGCTATATTTGTCAAATATGTAGGTTATTATAAGCAAATTGTTACATATCCATTTACCTGGATATATAATATGATAACATACAACACGGTGAGGAACATGAGAGATTATCCTGAAATTCACTTGGTTTGAGGTCTAAACGTTTGGAGGAAGACATTTCACTGCACTGTAGCTGAGAAACAAAGGCAGAATTTTGGGGCAAAGAACTGAAACCACTGGTACCTGGGGAAGAGGTGGGGAAAGAGGGAAAGGTATCATTTCTGAAAAATGAAAGGAAAGAAAAAGTAAGACAGCTTGCCAGGGAAATGAAAATTAAAAACAGGCAAAAGTGTTTTTGGTTTTTTTTTTGAGAGATTGAGATTTCAGGAAAAGAGAGGAAAGGGAAATAAATCAACAGACAAGCTTATTTTGTTGAGAGTGGAGAGAAACCTCTTTTAAGTTCTCATAAACTGATTTAGGAAGGTAACTTCCTATAAACTTTACTTGAATCACAAACCTTTCAAAGACTCAGCTGGGAATGGGGACAAATGCAGGAGATAGCTAAGAGAAACAAAAGTGTCTTTTATTAAAACCTTTCATATCAGGAAGAACTATATATCTTGACCTTGAAGTTGCCCAAGCATCACTATTTGCTGTGTAAATAACTAAAAGCTTTTATATACCTCAGGGCATCAAGAATGAACCCAATGCGGGAATAAATATATCTGAGTATATTTAAAGTGTGCATTGAGGTAAGAGGACATCTATTCTTCTTTTATCCTTCATTGTCTTCTCACAACATCTCACAAAATATACCCAATAAATGAATCAACTCAACCTACATTCAAGAAATACACATATATTTCTTAACATATAAAATATAGGTTTATACATTATATTTTATATATAACACTTATAAATATATTTATGTTACATATTTCAGTTTGTTCATTCATCTATTCAAAATTAATTTTCTAATATATGCAGACTTACTGCTATGCCCCTGAGATATTCAAGTATATAAGACAGTATCATTTCCTATATGAAGAAGAGCTCCTAGGAAAGAAGACAGGCATATCAATAGGTTCTTGAAATAAAAATTAATGATTAATAAAAATAGATGAGAAAGAAAATAGTTATATCTGTAGTAGTCAAAGAAGATGCTCTCTAGGAGAATCTATCTGTGTCCTAAAGTGGTGCCTGCTATAGACTTAAAAAATTGCCAAGCCTATAGCCTGACTAGCCAACTCATTCAATTACATATAAAAGAAAAAGCAACCAAATTATTGCAGGGGCATGATATAGTTATGTAACTTAGCATCAGCACATCATTACTTTTTCTCTCTTCTCAAACTGTCTTGCATAGGTGGAGAGTTTTATCTGGGCATATGACTGTCCAGCTAGAATCATTTCTTAGTCTCCTTGAGAAGCACATGGAATGTGGATGTGTTGTTTGGAACTTCCATGTCAGTTTCTTAAAGGATGTTGCTTGCCCTCTACTCATCCTCTTGGTCTTCTTATGGGCTGAAACCTAGGGCAGCATCCAGCTTTGGCCTGGGTTCCCTGTATGGCCTGTGAAGAAAAGTGGCGTGGCTAACCTGGACCACTCATTTTCACACTATTACATGAGAGAGAAAGACATAACGTTTCTATCTTATTTAAGCCAGTGTGTTTGGGACCTGTTTGTTAGAGCAACACAGCCTATATCATAATTAATACAGACATCTCTTTTCCCACTTGTCAAAAATTAAATGGAGTTAAAAAAGCAAAAACATACACTGTAGAATGGTTACAGGGGATTGTTAAAAGAAAAAAATTAAAAACATACATTTAAATTACAGAAAAGAATCACACTTAAAACTGACTTTTAAGGCTTTTTTAAGTAAATGTTCATTTGCCTATTTCCTTATAGTTTACTATAAGAGGAGAGTATGTTTTAGGGGCTTCCCTGGTGGCGCAGTGGTTGAGAATCCGCCTGCCAATGCAGGGGACACGGGTTCGAGCCCTGGTCCGGGAAGATCCCACATGCCGCGGAGCAGCTAAGCCCGTGTGCCACAACTACTGAGCCTGCGCTCTAGAGCCTGCGAGCCACAACTATTGAGCCCACGTGCCATAGCTACTGAAGCCCGCGCACCTACAGCCTGTGCTCTGCAACAAGAGAAGCCACCGCAATGAGAAGCCCGCGCACCGCAACGAAGAGTAGCCCCTACTCGCCGCGGCTAGAGAAAGCCCGCGCACAGCAACAAAGGCCCAACGCAACCAAAAAAAAAAAAAAAAAAGAGGAGAGTATGTTTTAGAGCTTTGGAGTCAGACAGACCTACATTCAAATGTCAATTCACACAACGTAAAGGTAATATTATTTCGTGCCATCCACGTGTCAGAAACTGAGTTTAGTAGTGAGTATTTGACTCCATTTCATCTTCAAAAACACCCAATAAACTAGTTATTATTCCCATTTTACAGTAAAATAATGTGAGGCTTAGAATACCTCATGGGGTCACACTAGGTAACATAGTTAGCAGTGATGGGAGAAACGGGATTTTATTCTAGGTCATTCTGGCTTGTAAACCTGTAGTGAACACTGCTTCATCACATACTAGCTGAGGGCAAAACTCTGGTTCCCAATCTATAAACTGGCAACAATATTTAGCTATTTATGAGGTCACTGTGAGCCTTGGATAAGTCCAGTCTGTATGTGACGCCCTTTCAGATTCTGACACATAGGAGATACACAATAAATGCTGGGTACCTTTCTTCTTCCTTTGATGGTATGAGAGCTCTTACAGTGAAGGAGTAATATCCCTTTCACTTTTGTATTCCTCAGTATCTGAATGTCTGGCAAGATGTAGGTGCTTAATAAACATTAGGATAAATCAAGAGAATGAGGAAAGTAGGTATAGAAACTGGCAAATGGAAAAAAAAGGCAGTAAAAATAAGGGTCAATAAGGTCAAGAGTTTACCTGGGCTCCAGAACTCTCCCCCAAAGCCCTGTCCTGCGTGGTTCAGTATTAAAGGTGATGGTGTGTAGAGTCCTGGCCCTTCCCAGCTTGACCTCTCAGTGTCCTGCGGTAGCCAGGTGGGCTGTAGCTCCGGCTTCTCCCCTCCCGGGAGAGCTCCTGGGTGGTCAAGCAAGGCCTGTGGGCTTGCACAGCTGCCTTCCTTGTCGCTATCCAAGCAGCTGGGCACGTGAGCTGCTCCAGCAGCCTGGAGTCAGATTGTGTAAACTGCTGTATGCTCCTGGCAGCTTTGGGACTGGCTGAGTCCCTTCAGGAAATGAAGGGAAACCTCCAAGTGAGCTTGACAAGGGCTGCTCTGGGGCAGGAAGCAACAGACACTTGACCTCATTGAATTTCCAATGCAGTCCGTTTCAAAGGCACATGCTGTGTCTTAATCTTCTACAAATGTACTCTTTTATCCACCCCAGGACTTGTTACACAGTATGTGCTCAATGAAATTTTGCTGAGTGAATGAATAATTGCATGAAAGAGATGCAGTTCCGTCTGCTAACATTGGTAAGAGCAATAATAAAGTAAAATTTATTTTAGGGCCCTTTAACAAGCTCCTTGCAACCAGTGGCTTCTGGCGCCTGCCTCTTTCGTAGCCCCTCCCACTTGCCTTGACCTCTGCCATTACTCATCACTCCCTCCTAAATCTACTTCTTCTTACCCCATGCCATTTATCTCTTTTTGATCCACTGTTTCAAGACTATACTAAGAAATAGCTAATTATTTGATCAGAATGAAAAGTAATTCTATTATGTGCCATTGTTCATCCTCCCAGAAAACATGGATAAATCCTAGCAGTAGTCTTGCAGGCAATTTCTTATTTCTGCTTATTTTGGCTACTATGACCAGCAATAGAAACATATTTTGCCAAAGGTCAACTGTTATGAAATCGTCAATCTACTGCCTATTTTTTTCTCTACACTTAAGGCTAGCTCTGTTTTGGAGAAAGAGTCACAGATGATATCCACAGTTTGATGAGCTTTACAAATATAAAGACAACATAACTATCAGGTACATGTATCCACACAGACCTCCAAGTCTCTTGAGTCGTATCAAGTTGAAGGATAGTTTGCTTTTTTTATCTCCTTCTGAAGTGCAATTTTGTCAGAAATTGTGAGTGAATACAGTCTCAAAGGTGGGTGGCACTAAAAGTTCCAGTCTGCATTTTAACAATTCTCCTTAATTTCTGGGGAAACACATATTAGGAATCTTTCTTTCATAATGAAAAGAAGTTTGAAGCAGTATATTAGAATCAAGTGTCCAAAAATATGTAGCTGCAAAAGCTATTTGTAATCTGTTTGTTTACAAGTCTATTTAATTGCACAGGAAAAAATCAGTATTGAATGTGTTAGAATAGTAGAATTAAGGTTGACTTTTTTCTCTTTTTTGTTTTTAGACATGCATTGTTATTATAAAAGTTGTACTGTTTTTAAAAAGTATAACATTATAGAGCTATCGAAAGTGAAAGGTAAAAACGCTATCCACCCCTCCAAACTTTCTAGCCACCATCTTCACCAACAGTTGATACATGTCTCTTGAGACTAGGTTCTATATTACTGAAAAAAAAAAAACTTATTCCATTAGTATTTATTAATTACATTCTGTATTCCAGGCACTGTTCCAGATACTTGGAATATAGGAGGAAACAAAATAGACAAAGATCCATCCTCTCATGGTGATTACTTTCTTTAGAGAGAAGCAGATAATAAATAACGACTATAATGAATACGTAATGTATAGTGTGGTAGGAAAGGTTAAGGGGACTAGACAGGACTAGGGGAGAAGCCGGGGCTGTAATGTCCTATTTTACAACGGAGTGGTTGAGGTAGGTCTCATTCAGAAGATGACATTTGGGAAAAGACTTAAAGGAAGTGAGCAAGTCAGCCATGTGGGGTCTGCAGGAAGATCATTCCAGGGATATGAAACAGCCTTAAGGCGGAACGCCTAGCTTGTTCTAGGACCAGCGAGGAAACTACTGGAGCAGGAGTGGAGCAGAGAAGAAGAGTAGGAGGAGATAAGAACAGGAAGGTAGTGGGAAATGAGATCATGGAGGCCCTTGTAGCCCATTGTAAGAACTTTGGCTTTCATTTTGCACGAGGTGGAAGCCGCTGGCAGGTTTGAGCAAAACAGTAAACATGATATGACTTGTGTTTTAAAGAAATTATTCTGACTGCTGTGTTGAGAACCCACTGAAGGGTGGCAAAAGGAAGAACAAGGAGAATTGTTACGCGCCCACTGCAGAGGAGAGATGGTGTCATATTTTGAAAGTAGAGTCAAAAATATTTCCCAAAGAATTTAAAGTAAAGCATGAGACAAAGAGAAGAGTCAAGGACGATTTCAAGGTTTTACTCTGAGAGATTGAAAAAGTGGTATCAATACTAAGCATACATTTCTGAAACTTAATTTTTTTTTATTCACAATATATTATGAACATCATTCCTTGTCAAGGCATAGGACTACCTCATTTTTAGCAGTTTCCTGATAGTCTGTTCCATGGTTACACTGTAATTTATTTAATCAACGTATGATTGCTTTTTAAAAATATTTTTCCTACATTTTTTTCAATATCATTTTAAAATTGCTTTAAAATAATCTGATCTTGTTATTTTTCTTGAACAGGTAAATATAGTGGCCTAAATCTACGTTTAAAGCCTTAGAAGTGAATCTTTCTGAAATCTAGTTAATTAGCAAAAAGAGACATTATATATGTTCTTGCTATTGTGTGATATCTTGTAAGTTTTTCATTATTAGAACCATGTGTTCAATAATTTTATTTTTCATTACATCCACTCTAGTTAGAAATCTGGAAAGAAATAGACAGTGAATTGCAGTAATTTTAATTCTATTCTTGGAGAAGTTCTGCACCCAGGTAATGAAACACAGAGAAAAAGGCCATGATGTTAAGACAACACCTAGAAAAGGAGTTCAACATTGCCTTATTACATAAATGTATAGCTATTATTAAATACATACTTAGCTTGGTTAAGAATGGTGACTTTATGCTATTCATCATTTCTTAAAACAACAAAAAAATTATTCAGAATCCATTTCTATAAATGATGGAATTAGCCATATACATTCATTTTTGTGTGTTTTTAGTTGTTTTTATAACTGTTCAAGAGAAATATCTGTCTATATCACATAAAAAAGAATTATATTTACCTAGGGCAGAATTTATTTAAAACATTTAATTATTTACTTCCTTATGGAAGAGAGAATAGACTATATAGTTGCTTGCAGCTGTGGTGACTGCAGACTTGAAACCACTAAAATGCAAAGTGATTTGACAGGACCTACTATGAGAAGATGATAATGTTATATGTCAATTATATAGTAATTAAAAAAGAAGAGAGGATGAACTGATGACCCTTTTTTACATTTGGAGCAAACTAAAGACTAGACCATGTAAGAATTTTTTGGCAACCTGCCATTCAGTCATCAAGATAACCCAAGTGTTATATGTTTGCACTAGAAGCCTTTGAACTTAGAAAATGTAAAATATTTTAGAAATAATATTTAAAATTGTGTTTGATTTGACCTCCAATACAGAGAAAGGGAAAAGTTTAGTAGTAGTTGGTAAAAAGAATGATCATGAGACAAGTATTGGACTGAAACTTCAAATTTAGTTTTTTAAACTTTTGCTAGAGTGATTATATTATATTATATTTTTAAATTCTTATTAAGTAATTATATATTATATATTTAAGTGTTTTAACTTTTACGAGTAATGGTGTAGTATAATTTGAGCCTGCTCAGTAGAATCAAATATAATTAAGTAATCCAGTGAAGGACATGCTGAAGTATACACACAATAGATAATTATTTATTATCTGCTTCTCTGAAGCAGTGTGTTTTTAGTTAGATTTTGAAGGGTAGATGAAGTTTTAGAAACTGAAGGTACTGTACAAATAAACAGCATTCTAAGTGGAAGACAGAACATTAGCAAAAATGATAAAAGCAGGAAAGCTAACGTTTATAGGTAACAGTAAGTTTGGGTCCAGTATAGTTTAAATGCATTAAGAATAGTGGAAGAAAATACTGCAAAAGTGGGATGAAATTAAGATTATATTCCTTATTCAACAACCTATGGAATGGGAAAATATATTTGTAAATGATACAACCAACAGGGATAAATTTCCAAAGTATACAAACTGCTCATAAGTTCAATATCAAAAAACAAACATTTCTCCAAAAAGATATACAGTTGGCCAACAGGCACATGAAAAGATGCTCAGCATCACTAATTATTAGAGAAACACAAACCAAATCTACAATGAGGTATCATTTCACACCAGTCAGAATGGCCATCATCAAAAAGTGTACAAATAATAAGTGCCAGAGAGGGTATGGAGAAAAGGAACCCTCCTACACCGCTGGTGGAAATGTAAATTGGTACAGTCACTATGGAGAATAGTATGGATGTTCCTTAAAAAAACTAAAAATAGAACTACCATATGATCCAACAATCCCACTCCTAGGCATATATCTGCAAAAGACAAAAACTCTAATTCGAAAAGATACATGAACCCCAATGTTCATAGCAGCACTACGTGCAATAACCAAGACATGGAAGCGACCTAAATGCCCAACGACAGATGAATAGATAAAGAAGGAGTAGTATATATATATTTGCAGCAACATGGATGGACCTAGAGATTATCACACTAAGTGAAGTAAGTCAGACAGAGAAAGGCAAATATCATATGATATCACTTACATGTGGAATCTAAAAAATGATACAAATGAACTTATTTACAAAACAGAAATAGACTCACGGACTTAAAAAACAAACTTATGGTTACCAAAGGGGAAAGGTGAGGGAGGGATAAATTAGGAGTTTGGGATTAACATATACACACTACTGTATATAAAATAGATGAACAACAAGGACCTACTGTATAGCACAGGGAACTATATTCAATATCTTGTAATAACCTATAATGGAAAATAATCTAAAAAATAGTATATATGTATGTGTATAACTGAATCACTTTGCTGTACGCTTGAAACTAACACAACATTATAAATCAACTAGACTTCAATAAAAAAAAAAGGAAATACACACACACACAAAAGTATGTTCTTTATTCAGAAGGAAATGGAGACCCATGGAAGGCTTTTGAGGAGGGAAGTCACACTGTTACTTTAGGAAGATGAATGAAATGGAGTGGCAGCATACAGGATAAAAAAAGTACAATAGGCTGCAAAGGAAGTGATGTTACAGTAGACAATGTGCTCCCATATTCTTAGACACTCCTCCCATCTAGTGATGGGTCTCTGTCTCCTCCCAAGTATCAAGGCATAAATGTGATAATTTCAGCCACTAGAGTATGGCAGAGGATGCTACCATGTGACTTATAGTATTTGCTGATGTAGATTAGATGTGGGAAACATGACAGAGGGAGGAATAAAAGACATTGTCATCTTATGTCTAGGTGAATATTGGCATTCTAGTTCCATTAACTGAGATGTTTAATTGCTATAATTGTCTTATTTAGCTGTTCACTCATTCAATCAATCACATAACAAATGGCTATTGAGTTTCTGTTAGTCAATGTGCTGCGAACTAGAGAAACAAAAAAAAAAAGACAGATATTTATCCACAAAGTGCTTTTAGCCTAGAAGAAACATGTACTGCAAGTTGCTGTGTTCAGTGCCAAGAAAGGGTCAGCCCAGGTGAAATGAGGATGGAAAAGATGAACTAAAGGATAGCAGCTTCTAAAGTCAGCCAAGATCTGTCCAGCAATATCAGTTCTGAGGTTTTTCTCCTGAGATTCTGATCCCTTCCTTCTGTGTCCATGATTCCCTCACTTTGGAACATATAATTCCGGTCCTGTTGAGTTTGCTTCTCCGTTTCCCGCTAATCTAGTTGCATTCCTTAGCCCAGTAAGGAAGCTTTGCATGATTGCCTCCCTGATATGGTTCCTGGAGTCTCCACTGAGCTCTCTCACAAATCAAAGGGAATTGTTTATTGTTTCCCTAACAGGTATGCTCATTACCATCTTCAAAGCTTTGCTCTCTAGGCCCACTTGCCTGGAACGCTCTCTCCTCTTCAAAGTCCAAATAGTCTAAGCCGAACTCAAATCATTTTTCCTTATTTTGATTATTACATCGCAATATTTTTTTCCCTTTCTGAATTCCCACAGCATTTTGTGACTTGATCATTCATTGAGAACTTCTGTTATGCCAATCTATAAGTTTCATCTTCCTAAATAAATGTTTTGTTTTGTTTTTTAAATTTATTTATTTATTTATGGCTGTGTTGGGTCTTCGTTTCTGTGCGAGGGCTTTCTCTAGTTGTGGCAAGCGGGGGCCGCTCTTCATCGCGGTGCACGGGCCTCTCACTGTCACGGCCTCTCTTGTTGCGGAGCACAAGCTCCAGACGCGCAGGCTCAGCAATTGTGGCTCACGGGCCCAGTTGCTCCGTGGCATGTGGGATCTTCCCAGACCAGGGCTCGAACCCATGTCCCCTGCATTGGCAGGCAGATTCTCAACCACTGCACCACCAGGGAAGCCCTAAATAAATGTTTTTACAGAATAAGGATCAAAACATACACTTTAAATTCCTCATATCTAGCACTGTGAATTGTCCTCAGGAGGCATCTGACTAGTATTTCATTGATGACAATCATGAAAATGTTGATCTCGATATTCCTAATATTTCAAACACTGCTCTTTTATTTCATATAATTGAAGTTGATCTATTATTTAAAATCTTATAAATTTTTTCCTTCTTAACTATTTTTCATTTTAAAGGTTGTGATTGGTCATTAGGAAATGGATTTTTTTCCTGTTCTCTAGTATTTTGCCCATTTCAGAAATTGAAAAAAAAATGATATTGTTACCTAGATTAGAAGCAACCTGGTTCTATGATTCTTGAATATTAGAAAATAGGCACTATGATATCTGAACCCAATTTCCCAAATCTTAACTTTTTTAATGGAGAGTTCAAGACTTTAAATAAAACTTACAATAAACAAATATTAATTTAGTTATAATTTTTATTCAAAGCAGACCAAGGAAAGAGAGTATAAATGAGATCTCTTAGATTATTAGCGTGAAGAATTTAACCATATATGTACTGCTTAAACACATCATAATGTGCTAAATCTGGAGCCCACACTGAAATTGCCTAGTTGCATCAATATGTTAAGGAAAATAAGGTAGACTGACAGAGAAACATGTATTTTTTCAAAGCCTGGGGCAATCCTGACAATCTGTTGCCAAGGCTAAAGGTCTCCTTCTGAATGTGTTATTTAAACCTCCCCTGGGAAACAAAAGTATCTGACCCTGATAAAGTTCATCCTGACCAAAATGTTGGTTTATTTTGTATGTGTCATCTTAAAAATCAAAAACATCAGACATGATGCTTCTTGCATCCCTGTTATTTATTTTCCACATGAGGACAAACTGCCACAAAACGACCCAGAACGTAACTTGACTTGGAATCTTATTTTTCACCAGTCCCAGGTTGGCTATGAAGTTTTGGTGAAATAAAATGTCAGGGTGTGGTCCCCTTGCTGTTACAGGGTTTTTCCCCTTTCTGCAGGAGTTAGCCAGCAAGAGGAAAAGGACACAACTCTAGAATAAGAGTAAGGAAACCTACACTTCCCCACTCTCTCCATCCATCTCATTATGACTTGACAGTGAATTCTCAAAAGGTGG
This sequence comes from Balaenoptera borealis, assembly GCF_965194805.1. Taxonomy (NCBI): domain Eukaryota; kingdom Metazoa; phylum Chordata; class Mammalia; order Artiodactyla; family Balaenopteridae; genus Balaenoptera; species Balaenoptera borealis. Next base: position 17,320,873 of record NC_138876.1, read on the forward strand.
CTAGGGACTCTAGGGGTCTCTGGACTTTGCTCCTGTGCTAAGTGTTTACAGTCTTACAGTCTGACGATGTCCCTGCTTCTGCTTCAGTCGGAGAGTGAATACTGGCTCAGAAGAGTTAATCCAATCCAGATGTCACCATGACAGTTTCTCATCCAGAGGCGAGGCGGTCCTCCCATTCATTAGCGTTAGGTGGTTTCAAAACTGCACGTGGGGGAGATAGGTTACAAAGGCTCTCTCTTCGAACAAATATATTTGAGTCAGTTCCCTTTACTATCCGTCTGGTAATTTTGAATCTCTTAAGAATAAACAGAAGCTCAAAATTGTATCTTTTTTTTCCTAGAGGAGTAATACGAAGGTTGATACCATATAGGATGAACAGAGCATATTAAGTATGTTTAAAAGAAAAATTGTATTCAAATGAATTCATCTTGAAGGTTTCAAAATAAGTTTGAGTCCTCCAAATGCAAGAAATTTTATTTTTGTTTACTCTACTGCTCAGATTCTATCCATTTGCATGAGAATGCTCTCAGCTGACATTTTCAATAATTTTGATGATCACCAACAGAGCAGAGAAGTGAGGGTGTTTAGGGACAATTTACTTCTTGACGATATCGGGAGCCAGACTGGAATAAATCTTCATCCCTTTCTCAACACAGTCAGTAGAAGAAATGTTTTCATAAAACGCAGTGCCAATCAATTGCAGAAATGGAGGCGTGAGGACAGAGAGGAAAGCAAGGATGAGATGGAAGGAGGATTCAAGATTTTGTCTTTGGCTAGTTTATTATCAATATGAGCGATTTTACGTGATATCCTTTCTTCAGCAAAAATCCCTTCCCTGGCATGGAAAATATATATATCTGCAATGGTAGATGGTAGCCCACAGAGCTGTGAAATAATGAAGGCCTCTGGTCACTAGGCAGAACACAAGGGCAGGGCCAAGTTTATTGAAGGTGGAATGTAGACCTGCCAATTTGACTGTTTGATGTTAGCAACTATTAACCCACCTATTATAGTCATGATTTATTCTCATTAAAACATGGTTGATTTGTAGGAAATGTGATGCCTTATACTCTTACGTACTATTGACAATTTAAACTCAACTGGATTACTGAATACACAGCAGAGCATAGACAGGGTAAAGTTCAGAACTGGGAATGTAATGGATATTTCAGGGGGTGGGGTGGAGATGTAATGGTCACTTATGGGAGAGATAGACATATGAACACAGCGGTCCCTGGAAGGAGATAGAGAGTGTAAATTTAGGAAAAGGCAAGTAGCAGCAGCCCCTAATTAAGAGAAGGAATAAGGCTGGTTCTCAGATATGCCTTCAGTTGAATAGACACACAAATACCAGTCATCTCTTTTAATTTATGAATACTTTTTTCATCATATCTAGGCTTCTAGGGCCCAGGATTAAGGGGTGGGGAATAAGGAACACTGTGTACAGCAAGGACAAGAGAATTTCCATCAGAAGATGGGAAACATTTTTGTCAATTAAACTCACCTGAGCCCATTTTCTGGCTCTGAATCTCACCAGTGGCTTGTGATTGTCTAGATAGTCTAGGATTTGGACAACTGCTTTATAGCAATTTCCCAGCTGCAGAAGCAGAGCAGGCTAATCTTCAATACACTAGTTTTTGGAGCCGGGAAGAAAGTCTAGGAGACTTTTCTTTTGAGGAGTAATTACTATAGATCCCATCCTGCAGTTGCTTGATTAAAGGAATGAAAAGTATCCAAATTAAAAATCCAAAGAATATCCTAGAGAATGCTTGCCCAGCTTCTAGGACTTTCTCTATGGGCTTTTAAAAACTAGAAGCAATCCTGTTTACTGAAATGCTTTCTCCCAAATTTACTACTCCACAACTTCCCAAGCAGAATGAGTTCCCCACAGATGCAAGGTAGGAACAAAGGATTTAGCTTGAGAAAACACTAGTTAGGAGTAAGGGTTTTTATCAAAGAGCAGACCCAGACCTCTTTAGCTGGACATTCTGACAGTGAAATAAAAAGCACACCAGATCTTAATATAACCAACTCTGTTGTACAAAAGAGAAAACTAGGAGTGAAAGGATGACATTGCCCAATTGAAACAGCTGGGAATGGCAATGTCCGGGTGAAAACCTAGTTTTCTCACTCTTGATCAATGTACTCTTCATTATAATACATCGATATTCCTGTTATTATGCAAGTCACACAACTTGCAAATTTGACTTTTCTGTGTTACAGGAACAAGTATATGTTTGCTGATTTAATTTTATATTCATATCACCTAATTTGTTACTCTTGCTGCCTCTTGGTTGTTTCCTGCTAAAATGAACAAGACATTCCAAGAAGAAACTACTTTATACCTGCATTTGCCTCGGCTCTTATTGAGTTTCTCATGACACATACTTGGGCTTGTGACATAATTGAATGCAATAATAAGAGAAAGAACATGACCAATGTAGTGAAGCTAGAATCTAAGAGAATAGAGAAATCCAGGACAGATTGTACAGCCAGGACATGGTTTATTGCTGATCTCTTGGCTATAGTATTTTTTTGCCCTCAATCAAGTGTACAAGACTAAGAATGAAAAGAGAAAACCTCCCCAAGCGTTTCTCTACAATTCTAATCTTATCTATCATATTAAATTATTTTTTATAGGTCAATAATTGTAATAACATTCACTTCTTACTTCTGACTTAATGTTAAGCTAAGGTATTAAAACAAAGGAAAAAAAGCCCTTTTTTTATGAAGAGGTGACAGTATAGAAACCTGGGGATCAGATACATAGCTAATACAAGGTAAGTGCTTGAGTAAAATTCAGCAAGCAGGGGACTTCCCTGGTGGTCCAGTGGTTAGGACGCCACGCTTCCACTGCTGGGAGCCAGGGTTTGATCCCTGGTCCGGGAACTAAGATCCCACAAGCCGCATGGCATGGCCAAAAAGTAATAATAAATAAATAAATAAATAAATAAATAAAACCAAGTGCTTAAAAAAAAAACTCAGCATGCAGCATAGAAACTTTTATGGCTTAGGATGGAAAGGGCAAAGGCTGGGAATGTCTTTCTCAAAGGGAAACTCTCTAAGCATCTGGAAATTAGTTTTTAGGCAAGTCAAAGAAAGGAAAGTGTGTTTCTAAGCTGATGGAATAATATATGTATAAAGGCACAGAAATGGGGAGAACATAGTCTTTCGGGATCAAAGTCATCTCTGTGACTAGATTATAGGATTTGAGAGGAAGAGCCACAAGAGTTAAGCAAAAGCTGGGTTTTCCAAGGGCTAACATTCCCAACACAATGTACTCAGTGAGTAGAATTCAGGTAGTAGAGATATTGATATTTGGGTCAATAATAATTAAACGAGGCAAACCATGCAAAGAACAAGAAGCAACTCTTCTGTTCTCAGAACAGCCTGCTGTTATTACCCCCATTGTACAGATGAGGAAAACTGAGGCACAGGGAGGTAAAGAAGTGATGAAGTTTTGAATTAAACTGGATTCCATATTATGTAAAAAGCTCCAACAACCACCATGGCACAAGAAAATCACTCCACATGTAATAGTCATCACTCACAATCCTCAAACCAATAATTCATGTCCAGATTTTATTTTTTTCACATTAAAGAGAAAAGTCCCAAGTGTGACTTAGAGTTCTTTGTCTACTCTACTGAAATCACCTTATTCTGTTTGAGGTAGGATAAAATGACACTACTGCCTTCTCTCTCCAACGAGCTCTGGAAAGTGACATAGATTTGCAAATGGCTTGATTTTCAGGCAGGGATGAAAGTAAAAGCTTCAGTTATCTAGTGTGGAAAGAGCAGTCAGCTGAAGAAGGAGAGGATGAAAAAATGGTTTCAAATCGCTGTCCAGTTGGCCAATCTCCAGCTCAGAATGAAGTGTTCATTTTCCTGAAGAACAGGGATTGCTCACTTACTTACCCACTTACTTACACCTCATAGGTGATCTTTTTTTTTCAGACATGAAATCAATCACTGAATGAACCCTTTGTAAGTTAGGGGCATAAACTGTCCAACCCTGTGGCTGTTTGTGATTATAGCTGGCAAAATGAAAGATTGTTCAGTAGATATTAACAGTTAAAAGGACAGAGCAAAAGAAAGAAGCAAGTTAATCTCACTGCGGACTTCCAAAATGAGGAAACTAGCTCATGAGGAAGTCCATGCCTCTCAATGGGGATGCCCAGGGCTCTGTTCTATTTGACCCTCAAAGCACTACCTTCATCTGGAAGAGGTGTTGATGAATGCAGGAGAAAAATCTGACACTGCCTAGTATTTCTGTGCTAGAAAGGAAATGCAATTTCCCTTGGTTTAGTTTCCTCTCTGACTCGGTTACTTTTTTTTCCAGTTAGTGTACAGTACTGCTGAGAATATCTGCTGGAGAATAAAAGGCATCTCCTTTCTTAGAACAGAACCTGCTGAATATTAGAATAACGGCATTTGTGGCAGCACTCCTGAGTAGAAATTTGAAGTTATAGGATTCTAGGAAATTTGAACTTGGAAGGACTCTCTTGGCTTGTCTATTAAGCCTAATGCATCATGGACCCAAAAGAATCTCACAAAGAGTTTCCTAAACATTTTGACAAACGTACTTCCAGAGCAGGCATGAACAAACTACAGCCCATGGGCTAATGATGACTCTCTGCATGCTTTCATATGGCTCATTAACTAACAATGAATTTTGCATTTTTTAACTATTGAAAAATTATCAAAATAAAAATTATCAAAAATATCAAATATCAAAATATTTCAATTTAAATTTCATTATGAATAAATAAAGTTTTTTTGGAACCCAGCCATGCTCATTCACTTTCATGTTATCTATGGCTCTTCTGCACTACAAGGGCAGATTTGAGTAGTTACTAAAGAGACCATATGACCTGTAAATCTAAAATACTTGCTATCTGGCCCTTTACAAAAAAAAAAAAAAAAAGTTTGTCTATCCCTGGTCTAGAGTATTAAGAAACTGAAGTGAGTGAGAAGAATATCTTCTTTTGCTAAAACTGCAGCCTAATAGAACTTGAATATATCTAAAAGGTGTTTGCAAAAATCCAGTCTAGTTTATATAGACCTATGGGAAAAAACAGAACCACTCATTTCTGTTGAATATGATTGAAACAAACTGAAAACTGGCCTGAATATATTTACCAGGTTTGGCACACTACACTAAGTCAAATTAAATTCACCAGTGACCTGCCAAATCTCTACTAATGATTGTGTTGAACGATATGAAATCACAGTTATTGTAGGTCAAAAATAATTAAATATTGGCAATTTCCTATGGTTCATATGACTTCATAAGATGCTTTACAAAGAAAGGGGTCTGCTTTAATATCCATCTTTGCCAGCTTTCCTCTGTCATGCTTTGCACCTGATCTTGCTTTATTTTACAACACTTCACATAATGAATGCATAGCACATATTTGTTGACAACCTGGTAATGAAAGAATAAGTTAAGGTTCTTTCTAAACAATCTGCATTAGGAAGAGTGTTACAAAGAAAGGATACCAGGACTTGAAACTTAAAGTGAGAAGTAAATTCTAAGTTCTAAGGCATTCGTTAGGATTTGGTGTGTTGCTCTGAGTGTCACAGGAAGACTTGATAAATTTGGTATAAGGGAATAGAGTTGCAATGCTTGCCTTTGTATACTACAGTTACTATTACATTTACTGTCAGAGCACTGGAATTGTAGTGGATTTACACTAATATAATCAGGTTTCTTTTGTCTCTTTACAGTGAAAGAACAACAAAAATTATACTAAGAATCTAAGATATATGTTGTACATATACATGTACAGTCAGCCCTCAGGATCCTTGGGTTCCACATTTATGGATTCAACCAACCTGCATCTCCCTCTGCTCTGTCTTTATATCATCTTCTACTCTGTATATCTTTGTCTGCTATACATCCCTCTACCTCTTTCTTATAAGGGCGCTTGTGAGGGTCTTTAGGGTTTCCCAGATAATCCAAGCTAAGGGTTTTCTCTCAAGATCCTTAATCACCTCTTTTGCCACATAAGGATATAAGGTTAATATTCACAAATTCCAGGGTTTAGGAAATAAATGTATTGGGGGGACCATCTTTTTCAGCCTACCACAGTATGTTGGCATCATATTGAAGTATATCTTAAAGAACTGCTTTTCAGTTTTTGGAAAATAAATGGAAGTGAGACTAGAATACTCTTTCCCAGGTTGGTTGAATTCCCAGATTCATGGATACGGAGGGTTGGCTGTACTAAAGGCATTTTATATGAAGGACTTAAGCATCCACAGATTCTGGTATCCTCAGGAGTCCTGGAACCAATCCCCCGCAGATACCGAGGCATGACTGTATAAGAACGCTGTATGTATGGATTCCAATCAATACCTTTTCTGTGTTGAACCATTATTTTAGAATTCTATAAAATAATTACTATTATAAAACTTGATCAAAATAACAAAGTCTTCATGTACAGTGGTTAAATATTTTTTCAATGTTTTGCAATTGTTTATTCTTATTATTATTTATTTACTCTTCCACTATAAACTCCATGAAGGCAAAGGATGTGCCTAACTTATTATTGATCATGTATCCTGCAAAGCCTAAGATCATTTCTAGGGCATAAATATGCATTTACTGAATGGCAATAGAAAGAGAAATAAAATATCCAATAATTTAAATAAGAAGAGCAACCTTGAATTTTAACCACAGCCCCAAATGTATACAAGCAAATCAGAGTTGTACCTCATGTAGGGCCATAATCAGAAGAGATGTTTCAACAAAATTTCAATGTGGGATTAGGGAGAAAAATGGATTAAGGATGAATTTAACCTATAGAAAGCACTAAAAACATAAACCAATCAACAATTCATACAGACTAGCAGCTGATTTTGCATTTCACACAAAATAGGAATTTAAACTTACCTTAGGTAGCTTCTATTATTGTTTTTTTTTTAATATAACTATTTTTGTTTGCTGTAGCTGTTGTAATAATTAGCACACACTTGACATTTTAAAACAGAAGAAATTTATTCTTTCACAGTTCTGGAGCTCAGAAGCCTGAAGTCATGGTTTAGTCAGGGCTGCACTCCTTCCAGAGACTCTAGGAGAGAATGCATCCCCTGCTCCTTTTACCTTCTAGTGGCTGTCAGCATTCCTTGGTTTGTGGCTCCTCTCTGCTTCATCTTTATATCATCTTCTTCTCTGTGTATCTTTGCCTAATATCCCTCTACCTCTTTCTTATGAGAACACTTGTGATGGTATTTAAGGTTTACGACATCATCCAAGCTAAGTGCCTTCTCTCAAGATCCTTAACTTGCGCACATCTTTTGCCACATGAGTATATAAAATAATCTTCACAGATCACAGGCATTAGGAAGTGAATACGTCTTTGGGGGAACATTTTTTTCAGCCTACCACAGCTATGATGACATCATATCGAAGTATATCTTAAAGAATTGCTTTTAAATTTTCTGAAAATAAATGGAAGTGAGACCAAAATACTTTTTACCTTGGAGCTAATTAAGATTATTTTAATATAAGGTGGATGATGGTCTTCTCCAAAAGAATTACTTTTTTGAGCTGCTAACTCTGAATTACTGTAAAAAAATATCTATGGTACTTGTGAATAAACAACAGCCTCTGAAGATACACATTACCAAGCCATGTTTTTCAAAATGAAGAAGAAAAACTAAATGATTTATCAAAGAAATTTCTGTTATCCATTTTTCAGTGGGTTGGCTTTTTTACCCACAAGAAATATTCATCAGTAAAGACCTTTCATTTGATTAAAAACAGACTCTAATAAATGTGCATTAGGATCACAATGATAACCTATATTCAAGAACATGAATAAAAAGTGCTCTTGAAGGGAAAGACTCACACATGTTCACATTTGATACCGGGAAATAATCGTATGCTGTTGAGGAGTGATTACTACCAGCTGTAAGCAAGTACAGCACACAATAATATCTCATCTGTACAACCACTTGGAAAATTTCTTTCTTTCTCCCTCTCTCTCCTTTTTCCAAGAGTTTCATAAAATATGGCCAAATCTTTCCCGTCTTACTGAATACTGACCTTTTCAAATCCCTACATATGAAAAGAGAAAGACTTCGAATCTTGAAGAACACCAAGAAGAAACATGAAATTTCCATGTTCTTCCCAAAAATAAAATTTCCATGTTCTTCCCATGTCACTTTATCCTTTCTTCATATTCTGTATGACACATTTTTTGTTTCCAATGGCACTAGCAAGTTTTTAATCTGAATGGCCTAGGAAACATTACTAAGATACAAGAAAACGGTTCTGAATAAAAGCAGTTCAGATCTCACTAATGCATCATTTATCTATAAACTCTTATCATTGGAAATAATTTGAAACGTCACCTTGACTATCTTCCTGAATTTCAGGTATGGCAAATGCTAAATCACTTCTTCACCATAATTCAGTTTCAGAAAGCCTGCTCTCTTCCTCAACCTGTCTTACGTTATCTGAGCTAAACTAGGGTTCTCTAGAGGGATTTCTGGAGGGTTAGGAAAGAATAGTGCGGAGGGGATGGAGAAAATTTGAGAAGTTCTTGACTAACAAAAACACATGTAGGTTGGGGGTTTTTTTTCTGCTTTAAATTTTAATATCCCAATAAGATTTTTGTTTAAAGAAAATGTTCCCAGTTTAAACAAGGAGAAAAGAAAGACAAAGGGATATCATTGCCTTAATCTTTTTAACAGGAAAGTTAAGAAAAGGAAGATAGGAGACACTATCAGTGTGGACGTCAGAACTCTTTTTTTTTAACCTGATGCAACTAGATGTAAATTAATCAAGGGCAAATGCACTTTCTGTGTTCTAAAGTATGACTAGCAAAGCCAAGTAACTATGGAACATTTTGCCTTTAGAAAGAAGGCAAAGCAGGACTTCCCTGTCCATCCAGTGGTTAAGACTCTGAGCTTCCACTGCAGGAGGCACGGGTTCGATCCCTGGCTGGGGAACTAAGATCCCACATGCTGCGCCACATGGCCAAAAAACGAAGGCAAAGCAACAAATAATCAGTTAATTAACAAAGTATTTAGAAGATGGTGATCTCTGTGCCTAGATATCACTTCTCTCTACCACTCAGGCATGGACTGATGCCCCATGCGTAAAAGTTCCCTTTACAACATATATCTTAGCACTTAACACACTGCATTTTAATTGGCTGCCCTCCCCTACTACACACATACCTCAATATGAGCTCTGTGACAAGCTGTGTTAGCCTTTCTTATTAAAATCATAGACTATGGCAAAGTATATGATTTATCTTAAGTAATAGACATTTGTTGAACGAAAGAATGGAAGAAAAGATATCTTATGAAGAGGTGGAAATAGACTCACCCACTCAAAAGCGTGGAGCTCTTTTGGTTGAGGCTATGATCTGAAGACTCATATAAATTCATTCCCTGTTCATAATGGTCTACCCAGCCTCATGCCAACTATCAGTAATCTAACAATGAAAGAACAATTGTTCTGGGCCAGATGTATTATGCATATTACCTCTGTAGCAACATTACCTCTAGAGCAGTTAAGTATTACTGTCCTTATTTTAGGAATGAGAGAATTATATTCAGATATACTCCTGCCTTTAAGCAGCCATTTCCAATTTTAAGTGCATTCATGTATAGCTCTTAAGCTGATGTTCGTTACATTACACCTCCCTGCCCTGTGTTTCCTTCACCCTTAGCAATGAAAAGGTTGATGAAAGCTGCTTTCATCTTATTTGTGGAATAAGGAACTCATACCACATTCATGCCACATGATGATAATATATGTATGGCAAAGAATTACAGATCAAATGGATGGTAGAAGCACAAATGATCAGAGTAAAAGACAGGGAGATTACCCAAGACTGTGAAAGGGAGGACGGCAGAACAAACTGTAAGCAGCAGTGCTCTAAGCCCTGGTCTCTTGGTGAGGCTCAGAGCTTGATAAGGCAACATAATCTCAGAGAGGGATTTGGTGTACCCTTAACACTGGACCTCCAGGCAAAACCAAAAATCTAATGTCCAAAAGTATAGAGCCAAGGTGCTTTCTGACTCCAAGTCACCGTGAGGACTACAATGGAGAGCCCATTAGTGATGATGCACATGGGCCAAGAATGAAGGAGCTTTCTGGAATATTCTGCTCTGAATCAGATCATATGAGGTTTTGCACAACCCTTTAGGAAAAGATGAGGAGTAATCCCCTATAGTAACAGAGACTGAATTTCTAGGCAGATCAACAACATGAGAGCTCAGAGTAAAATTTAGTTTAAGTCTTTTTTTTTTTTTTTAACATGGAACGCTTCACGAATGTGCGTGTCATCCTTGCTCAGGGACCATGTTCATCTTCTCTGTATCATTGCAACTTGAGTATATTCACTGCCAAAGCAAGCACTTGATAAGTCTTTAGACAACATAATGTGTAAAATTTTTTCACGTTCCTGAGACTGCTGGGAAAAATTCATACCTGGGAGATATTGATGAGGCTATTTGTCATTTCGATCATATTGTCCCTTAGCTTTTCCTATTTAAAAAAATTTTTTAAAAAGCTTTACTTTCTTAGTCTCTTCCTATGGGGGAAAAAAAACTCCTATTAAATATTTTCATTTTTCATTGTTACGATATTGTTTTGACTACTGGCTCCCAAGCCGGACTAGCATTCACTATTACCTAGGGTGAATATTTTTTAAGTATATAGTCCTATGTTCTATCCTTACGAGTTCTGATTCATTAGCTTTTTCCAACCCAAATATAATGGTAAAGAGAAGAACACTGAAATTCATGATGCAACATGGCTAAAAAATGGGGTTGCTGGAATTCTGATTCCATTGTTCACTGGTTAACTCGGTATGATCCACATGCTTGGAGACCATTTGAAAGAAATCAGAAAAGAGGCAACAAACAGATCATCACTGATTCAGCCTTTAAGTATAACTAAAATCTTTTTTTTTTTTTATTTAATGGAATCGTTAAGGAACAAGATTATTCCATCAAAAGAAAATTATTTTCAGAAAATGGAAATTGGCAATATACCCACTGACGTCTGGAACAAACTCAAATGTCTACATTTCCAGTGGGAATGAAATCTGACAGCCAGGGAGTCCAAAGCGCTGACAGTACAAAAATAACCACCTGTTGCTGAATAGGAGAAGAAGTAACCAGGTGGGATACGTACTCCACAAAGGAAATTTGAGCAGGCTCTTGGCTTCCTATGGGATGAAAGGGAGTAGGAAAGCTGGCAGCAGGGAGGTTGAGAAGAGGAAATCTGAGCAGGTTTCCTAGCTGTCTTCCTTGTGGGGAAGGCAGGATTGAATTGGAAAGACTGTAAAACAGGAAGATTGACAATAAAAGCTTACGTGTTTAAGGCACATTTATACTATTAGAATGCTACAGAAACACATAATAACTCCTCTGAAATTGCAGGTATGTCTAAATGGATATGAAACCAGGAGTTACCTCAGGTACTATCATTCTAGAAAATTTAAATGTCTAGTAAAATGCTCTTCTGCGAAAATAGTATTTGCAGGAAAATAAAGTTTTAAACATAGAAGAAACACAAGAACAAAGGACTATGCTACCAAAACTCCAAACTCTTAAGGCTGATTGAAATTAAAGCCTTCAACCTTTTTCGACATGTGTGATATCAAACTAAACAACAAAAAGTAATATTTATTTACATTTATTTTCCCCCTTTCTTTCTGACCCTCTCTCCTATAAGCTAAAAGGAGGAAATGAAATACCTTAAAGTAAACGTTTACAGAGGGAAAAAAAATCTGTAAACAGAATACATGGATCAATAACCATTATTTGAATAGCTGAAAGTATCTCATCAACTTAGAAATTAATTAAAAAGGATGTAGCTTATTTCACATGCAGCCATCAATGTAATGCCTTGTTCTAAGTGCTGTGAGGTATCATTATCCTCACTCTTGTAAAATAAGAAACTGATATTGAGAGATATTATAACTTTTTCAAATATATAACTCTCATGAGTGATAAGTCTGAGATTTGATGCTAGGCTCTATGGCTTTAAAGACGTTCAACAGCAATATGTTACTATCAAGCAGCATGAGCTATCCAAAGTATGGCCAAGATTCTGAAAAAAGTTTTTTAAAAAAAGCATTTCTAAGAAGTTAAATAGACATGTACCAAAACTCTCTCAAGCCTTTTCAGAGCATATTGATTCAAATTAGGATAAAATATTAGCAAACTAGATTATCTCATTCCTAAGGCCAGACCTGATTAATAATAGCAAATTAATAGGGGGTTTGGAGGACTGTGGGGGAGAAGGAAATGACACTGGTAAAACAAGAAATAGATTATCACTTTACTTTCTTTTGGTTGCAAGTGACAGAAAAATTAATTAAACTTATTTAAGCAAAGAGAACCTACTGGTTTATGACTCAGTTACCTGTGAACCCCAGTCATGGGGACTCCAGGGGTCCCAGCATGAGATCAGGACTCAGTTTCTTTCCATCTTCATTTTCTGCTTCCAGGTGGCAATCTCCAGCACCTCTGAAGTTACATTGTTTTCAATTTCAGTTAAAGCAGAAAGAGTAAGTAGACACTTTGCTTCCACCCATCCCCCCAAAATAATTCTCAGTGATTGTTCCTAATTCTAGTTGGCCCTAGGCATAGATATGGAAGAAATACAGAGGCCAAAGGGAAAGAAATCTTGGGGTAAGACAGTATGAATCCTGACCTGAAGTATACAGACTGATTTTGAAGAAGGGTTGGTTCCTTTAAAAAATTCAGGGTGTCAAAAGGAAGAAAGAAATAACTGGTGCTGAGAGGGAAATAGAGAAAAATGAGAACTCCAGATGAAGACAGAAAAATTTATTTTAAAAAAATGCCAAACACAAAAATCCAGCTTAACTTCTATTATTATTTAAAGCTAAGCAGGCTCACATAATTTAAAACCATTGCGTACCTTGAGTTTTCCGAAAGTGTAATGATCAAAAGGTAGAAATGGTATCAACAGGAAGGTAGAAATAGCATAAAATCTAAAAGATTAGCATCTATACCTTGTTGACTATGTGCCAGGCATTGTAACATCACAACTCTGTGAAGAAGTACCATGACAATCCCCATTTTATAGTGAAGATAATGTGAGGCACAGAGCAATTTCCCAATGTGTTTCAATTAACTTGCACAATTTAACAGTGTAAAAGAATGGTGATTCAAACTCATACAGTATGATACAAGACACTTTCATATTGAACACGGTTAAACACTACCTTATACCATGTAAGATAGTTTAAATATATTGCCACTGAACATTTCTTCTTTTTTTTTTTAATACACACACGTATATACATGTACACGAAATATTTTTATTGTTGTTAGTTTTACAAAAACAGGGTCATATTATTCATACTTTTCTGCATCTTGCTTTTTTTTTCCTTTTTTTTTGAATTTTATTTTATTTATTTTTTTATACAGCAGGTTCTTATTAGTCATACATTTTACACACATCAGTGTATACATGTCAATCCCAATCGCCCAATTCATCCCCCCCCACCGCCGCTTTCCCCCCTTGGTGTCCATACATTTGTTCTCTACATCTGTGTCTCTATTTCTGCCCTGCAAACCGGTTCATCTGTACCATTTTTCTAGGTTCCACATATATGCGTTAATATACGATATTTGTTTTTCTCTTTCTGACTTACTTCACTCTGTATGACAGTCTCTAGATTCATCCACATCTCTACAAATGACTCAATTTCATTCCTTTTTATGGCTGAGTAATAATCCATTGTATATATGTACCACATCTTCTTTATCCATTCATCTGTCAATGGGCATTTAGGTTGCTTCCATGACTTGGCCATTGTAAATAGCGCAGCAATGAACATGAGGGTGCATGTGTCTTTTTGAATTATGGTTTTCTCTGGGTATATGCCCAGTAGTGGGATTGCTGGGTCATATGGTAATTCTATTTTACTTCTTAAAAATTGTACTTAAAAAAGATAAGTTGTAGTCATGTAAATTCTAAACCAATCTTGGTTTATCACACAATTTGACAATATATTCTGTATGAGAGTTTACCATAGATTCTTTCAAATATAGTTTATTGTTACTCTTTCTGCTCAGTTCTTTTGATTTTGATATAATTGTTGAGCATCTACTATGTTCCAGGCATTATACTACATACTCAGGATATCGGATTTGCAATCTACACTTTCATAGCATTCTTGAGCATGTCTGGCATGCATTCTTTTTTTTTTTTTTCATGGATACAAAGGGCTGACTGTATCCGTTGTATTGTGCTATTTTTTTTAAAATTTATTTTTATATTTATTTTTGGCTGTGTTGGGTGTTCGTTTCTGTGCGAGGGCTTTCTCTAGTTGCGGCGAGCGGGGGCCACTCTTCATCGTGGTGTGCAGGCCTCTCACTATCGCGGCCTCTCTTGTTGTGGAGCACAGGCTCCAGATGCACAGGCTCAGTAGTTGTGGCTCACGGGCCCAGTTGCTCCGTGCCATGTGGGATCCTCCCAGACCAGGGCTCGAACCCGTGTCCCCTGCATTGGCAGGCAGATTCTCAACCACTGCGCCACCAGGGAAGCCCCTGGCATGCATTCTTTATTCAAAGTTTAATATCTACAATGGCTCCATCAACTTGTTATTAAATATCTAACCCAAAATATTAAGATAATAACAATAACCATATTCTTATGACTGCTGAGTGGGAAATAATAGAATTAGCAGCAGTAACAAATAATTCATTTTTACGCAAATAAAATATTGGATGCCAAATTATGTTAACACTTCAAGTTGTTAAGTATCCATCCATCTCAATGGATGATCGGCAGGCATTTTTATTAGGCATTATTAAACAAATCTCTGAATTTTTATTTCATGGTTAAGTGTCTACTCATGCAGTGTAGAAAACAAAGACAGCAGAAATACTTCACAAAGATCTTTTATACAACTGAAGAACACTTCTTACGTAACTTAATAACAAATTCTACTTAATACAGTAATTTACACATTTTCCTGTCTTTTGAACTTGTCTAAAACAGATTTATAGAAGATGTCTTTACATGTATTTAATCTATTATTTTTAAAATAAGAAATGAATAGACCAAAGGGAAATACTAACTTGTAAAGGCAAAAATGCCAAAAGTAGTTTTCTGTGATTTGAGTACTTAAGAAGCATACCTGTATATGGCAGAATCTTTTTTGTGTGGTGGGAGGAAGGGGGATTCCACTGAGATTTATTTCACTGAATTCCCTTTGACTTTCTTCTGTCCCTGAGGTCTAGGCTATGTTCTATCCTAGGGCATTTTCTTTCGAAGTTGAATATCAACTTTATTATCATCATGTTTTTGTTTTCATGCTGAAAACATCTTAGTTTCATAATCAAACCTCTGTGAATCTAGTGGCTCAAAAATCATTTCTTCTGCTTCATGGAAAGACTTCAACTCCAGGTAAAACCTCTACCCTCAGCTTGATAGATCTACTAATCCTAGAGAAAGAGAAATTGCCACAGGCTTCCTATGAACAAATATCAAATCCATTGAACACATCCACACACCAAATGGAATGGAGTAAGAATCTAACCTCCCAAGTCAGTGTTCCTGGGTTCAAATCCCATATATTACCGTCTTAGTCCTTTCTGACTGCTATAACAAAATTCCACAGAATGAGTGGCTTATAAACAACAGAAATTGATTTCTCACGGTTCTGGAGGCTAGAGTCCAAGATTAGGGTGCCAACATGACCAGGTCCTCATGAAAAAGCTGTCTTCCCTGTCACAGACTGCTGACTTTTCATTGTATCTCACATAGTGGAGCGAGTGCTCTGGAGTCTGTTTAATAAGGCGTGAATCCATTCATGAGAGCCCTGCACTCATGACCAAATTTTCTCCCAAAGGCGCTACCTCCTAACACTATCACCTTGGGCATTAGATTTTCAACATACGAATTTTGGAGGGACACAAATATTCAGACCATATCAGTTACTTAACAGTTGTGTACACCTTGGGATTTTTTACTCAACACTTCTAATCCTTAAGATCTTCATATGGGTGTTGACCTCATGGGGCACACCATGCATCATATATTCTATTTAGCACATTGCCTAGTACAGAGGAAATATTCAATAAATTTTGTGTATTATTATGGCTGTTCTTCGTATCAATAATTGTACAATTTCTGTTTCTATTAACAAGAGGATTTAGATAAATTACATGGATCCACAAAGAACAGATAGGATTTCCAAAATGAAAACTGGATTGTTGTGAGGAGAGAGAGATCTTGAACAAAAGGCAAAAAAATAAGAAGCATCAGTAGAGGCATGAGGGCTAGAAAATAGCAACTAATCCAATTGTGGCTGGAACATAAAACACTTGTTCTGTTAGTGTTGGAAAGAAGACTGGAAACACATTCTTCCTTCTGGCCTGGATTGATGGTGTTCAAGGAAGTCTTGGTTTACCTCAATGTATTATGGATACACTTCAGTGACCTCAGGTTTGGAAGAGCAAATAACTCAGGATAAAACCCTGGTCTTGCTATTTACTTTTGTGCAAACTGGGGGAAAAAATCACTTAACCTCTCTGAGTCTCAATTTTTAACAGATAAAATGGGAAAGATACCATTTTGTACAGTCACTGTCATGATTCAAAGTAACAGAAATATTAATAATAACAACTCCTACCTTTGAATGAGTGCCAGGCATTGTGCTAATGTCTTTACATCCATATATATATATGTTTGTTTGTTTGTTTGTTTTTGTTTTTGTTTTTTTAATTTTTTGGCCACACCTTGCAGCATGCAGGATCTTACTTCCCCGACCAGGGATTGAACCCCTGCAGTGGAGGCCCGAAGTCTTAACCACTGGACCACCAGGGAAGTCCCTTTGCATCCATATTTTATTTAGCCCCCTAGCTTCTCCAGGATAATGAATGAAAAGTGGTCACCACACTAGAACTGCGAGTGGACTCAGGGCCTTATGCAGAGGCTGCCAAAAAAAAAAAAGGTATTAATTATAAGAAACAGAATGAACTCCTTTGAGTTTCCATAAATTACAGAGGTGACGCTCAAGAAAATTTTAACTAAATTTCTGAGCAGAGAAAATTCCAGCTTACATCTGAATTACAATAATTTTGTCCTCCATTCCTCACAGCATTGTTGTTGGATAAAAAAAAAAAAATACTACGTAGTAGAAGACTCTTTATCTTAAGACCCAAAGAAGGAAAATCAATCAAAAAGTCAGTTAAAGAGAAAAACAATGAGGAATACATAAATATTTAATCTAACTTAAAACTTTGAAAATACACATTTATCAACCAAACTTTTGATGTAAAGCCAAGACATTTCTTTGAGTACAGGTTCACTAACTTGAAATCTGCATCATTTTTCTCATGAAAACCACACCCACAATGAATCTGTGAGATTCCCACATTTGCTTTCTTCAGGTTGGAGCAGAATTTGTGAAAGACCCTTGCAAAGCAACCTGAGTACAGAGACTTTACAGAAGTTATATTTTTTCCTCCACTTTCTTTTTTTTTTTTTTTTACAGCTGTCCATCTATATTCTATATTTTTAACAGTGTAGAGCATTCCTGTTTTTAAGGCACAGAGCTTATTTTTCTTAGAAATAATTATCTTCTTTCATGCTCATATTTAATTGGTTTGATATTTAGTTAAATTACGTAATGACTGTAAAGTGTTACTGATGTAACTCATTTGGGAATCACCATGTTTGACACTTGGCAAGCATTCAACTCATTTGATGAGAATAAAGGTGTGAAGACACCTAGAGAAAAGCCTGCTGGTCATGAGCGTTCAGTAACTGTGGGCTTCAGCCAGTATGATTAATAGAGGAAATGGATAATATCACTTAATCTAGCAGTTTTATTAAGGGGATATTAATTAAGAACATGTCTACTCTTTTTTAAAGTGTATTGCAAGCGCATATGAATTTGAAGGAAGATACCATATTTTCTCAGATCATTCTTCTATGACAAAAATACACTTCAACATATTTGATTTTATAGAAGGAAGAAAATTTGTGGCCATATAAAGAAATCATTTAGGCCTTAGTAACAAACATATAAGAAGCAGCTGTTCAAGATAAAGGTTCATCCTGAAAACTTTCTTTATGTTCATCTTAACCTTTGGGCATTCATCTTATTTGTGTTTCAACGGTGGCACAGTGCAGCCAATCAAAGAGACAGTTTGTTTTCTATACCTTTCTTCACTTTTCTTTTCTAATCCTCATTTGTTATGTTGCCCAAGGCTATACAACAACAACAAAAAACAGTCAGGATTTTCTCCATTGAATTCAAAGGCCTGAGACACTGGTCCCAAGTGAGTCTTCCTAGTTTCCATGCTATCAGATTGGGATTAAACAGGCCTTGAGGCAATTCTTCGGGCAGATCTAAAAGGAAAATACATGACAGGGGTACTACTAGACCCCGATACCTGGGGACATCATTAGTCAACCACCAAATCAGTTTTGTATTTATACACATTTACAATCCATTCCAATATACCCTGAAATCTCTTATTTTCAGCAATGGAGAGATAATGTTCATTCCCTAGGTTGAGGAAAAGTTTTTAAAAAAAAGAAAAAAAAAGAAAGAGAATTTCCTTTTCTAGCAATGAAGAATTTGTGGAGGTATAGGGTAGAAATGTCTTAGTCTCTCAAAAAGTGACAGAGTAAAATATCCCTAAAACTCAATGTAAATAGGAATTATTATTCCCCAAGAAATCTTGATCACCAGTGTATTCTTGTTTTCTTGCTGTTTCATGTAGGATCTTTCTCCAAATTGGCATTCAGATATGTTCCTTAGAACTGTAGTTCATAGACAAAGAAAGTGAGTGAGACCT
The DNA here is from genome assembly GCF_965194805.1 of Balaenoptera borealis. Classification (NCBI taxonomy): domain Eukaryota; kingdom Metazoa; phylum Chordata; class Mammalia; order Artiodactyla; family Balaenopteridae; genus Balaenoptera; species Balaenoptera borealis. The sequence continues at coordinate 17,339,689 of NC_138876.1, forward strand.
CAAAACTCCCTAAAATTGCTTGTGGCTTGTAGATTCAAGCTTTTTGTTTTGATGTGAATAAGCTCTATTCATCCAGCCGTTGCAGAATTGAACAACTTTTTTGTCAATTACTGTTGTGTGCAAGAACTGGCATTATTTCTTCAACTTGAACATAGTGAGAAGTATTTTTATTCCTGTCACATATATGACCTATAGCATGTCCACTGACCTTTAATGATGTCTTTGCACTTACACAGAAGGAAGAAGAAAGCAAACTATATGCCCAACAAGTGCTAGGCGTCAGGCTAAGCTTTTTATATATAAAAAGTTCTCTCTACAATAATGCATTTTGAAGAGGCAGTAAAGAATCTTAATATTTATTTTATAAATTAATAATATATAGTCACAATGAAAATAAAATAATTATTTCTTTACCTTAGCGCAGCAATGCAGGTTTGAATTACAAAGCTCTCTGATTACCCGGTAAAATAGAGATTTTCAGCAGTAACAGATCAAACAACACATGAGAAAAAGCTCAGTGCCACTTCTCCCTCTAAGTTTACTTTGTCATCAGGATTATCTTCATACTATTCAGATTCTGGCATTGGAAGAGAAATCAACTAAAGTTCTGACTAAGAGTTAGATAATAAAACCACCTACTATTTGTACAATTTATAGTTCTGGTTTAAAGGGTAATGTCGCTACAAAGAAACCAGTTGCTAGTGAGTTGCTAACATAAATCAAGAAAGAGAGCCTAATAATTACCTCTAGTAGCTACATTCAACCAAGCAGGCAAAAAAGAATTGCTTGATTAGGAGACAGCCAGAATTGGAATAAGCTAAAACAACCCAAAAGTTCATCAAGGAGAATGGATAAATTATCCATAGTCACACAATGATGCAATGATACTCAGCAAGGAACATTCACACAAAAACATAGATTCAAAAATTTCATGTTGAGTAAGAGAAGCCAGACACAAAAGATATATATGTGTAAAATATAACATGTATAAGTTTTTTTTTATGAAGTTTAAGTAGAAATAAACTATAGTGATAGAAATCAGAAGTGTAACTACCTTATGGCGGGTAAGACCTGACAGAAAAGGGGCATGAGGGAACTCTCCAAGGTAAGGGAAATGTTCTATATTTTTCTATCACTTTGTTTTCACTGTGTAACAAACCACTGCAAAGCTTAAAGCAACGTTCACTTTATTTAGCCCATGATTTTGCTGGTCAGCGGGGTGGTTTTTGTCATCTGATCTTATACATCTTTCATACATACTTTTATATGATCTGGATGATCTAGAAGGACCTTTCACTTATGTCTGGTTGTTGGCAGGCTCTGAGGTGGGTTACCTTGCTTCTCCTCCAGGCGTCCTCTCACCTTCCAGCAGGCTAGCTCGGACACATCCACGTGGCCATCTCAGGACTCCAAGAATTTGCAGCCATTCTTTAAATCCATTCCAATTTGGAGTGAAGTGTCATTTACATGGGTGTATACATGTTGTCCAAACGTATACTCAAAATATGTTTGAGTGTGTTTTCCTGTATGGAAGCCATATCTCAAAGTTAAAATACTCAAAAGAAAAAAAAAATACATATGTGCTTCTGAGGTGGAAGCATCAATATATTATAATACATGGCTTATCATATAGCATTATTTTTATAATAAGAACCAGAAAAATATGAATTAAATAGATTTAAACAATAAAAATAATTTGTTTTTTAAATGAAAAGACTAATTGTAGCTGCAGGTATGGTTTGACCAATGCTCCAGCTCCACTGTTCTGCAATTATCTTTTTATTTTTTTTGGCTATCCTTACCTAGGAGTAGATTTTGTTTCCATATTGGCACTTTTCATTATAGCAAAATGGCTATAACCATCTTAGGCCTTCCATCTGCAAGTTGTCCAGAAAAAGATGCAGATTTTCTGCTATCAGTCAGCAAACAAAAGTCAAGGGTTTCGCTCTGATTGGACCAATTTAAATCCTAAGCTTAGACAGTAACTAAAATAAGCCTGGGCTCCAAGATTATCTATGAGCCAGTCATTGTGGTAGGAGGAGTGGGCATGATTAAGGTCATGTCAACCAAGACCCACCCCTGAAAGAAGGAGTGGATTAATACTGTCCTGATCTCATGGCACCTACAGAGTGTACAAGGGGTGGAACTAGATGCTCTGAAGGTAATCAAATTACACAAAGCAGATGAATTTTGGGGAAATGGTAAGTGAGGAAAAATAATCTGAGTAACCAAGGAAAGAACTAACAGAAAGACAGGATTTTCTGGAGTTGGTTACAATTCTCAATCAGAAAATGTGAGTAGACTTACTTTGCTTTTAGTCCCAAGTAAAATAGTTTAATCAAAAAAAATACAAAAGATTGGCATGGCATGAGCTATTATTTTTCTTTGTATTTTTTGACACCACCTACATACAGCTCCCTAGTCGAGGCTGTCTTCATCCCACTGCACCTGTCCTGCACCTGTTTGTTTCACTGTTACTATCCAGTTGTTCTGAGGGGATGGTCTGGATTTTGGATTATAGCCATCTGGGGACACTAAGCTGGTTTATCCTCAACCCGTAGATTTTATTACTCTGCAATATTTCACACAGACTACTGCTGTGATGGAATGATCCAGAGACCTAGAAATCCAGGATATGATTTTGGAAACTTGCCTAGGAGACAGACAATGTTCTCCTCCCCAATACCAATATTTATTTTTACCGTGTGGCTCTTTTTGAGGGAAAATAACAGGCAGGGAGTGCTTTTTGACATTCCCACATTCTCTGGTATGGATCTGAACTACCAGTCAAAAATCGTCTCTTTTGCTTTACATTTTCTACGTGAGAAATGTAAATAACTATAGAAGAAATACATTTTAGCAGTAATTTACACTTCAATGTCAGTGAGTTTGAGGGTTCTGAGTAAGCAAGATAGGAAGAACAGGGGAGGAAGGTAATGTGTCAGGACAATGAAAAATCCTGAGTATTTTTAGAGAAGAGGACTCACTAAGGGGAAACATTCCTGAAAGTAAAACTGTAGTAGCCAAGATAAATGACATCTACTTTATAATTGTGTCCAGTGTATACCTGGGCTTTATCTCAGCATTTTTTTAAATTGAAGCATGTTGATTTACAATGTTGTGTTAGCTTCTGGTGTACAGCAAAGTGATTCATTTAAAATATACATATATATTCTTTTTCGTATTCTTTTCCATTATGGTTTATTACAGGATGTTGACTATAGTTCCCTGTGCTATGCGGTAGGAACTTGCTATTTATCTCTGCATTTTTAATGTAAGTGCGGAACAGTTTGTGTAATGCAACTCTGTCACATTGTCTTAAGGAAGATAATGAGACATCGAGGAATAAGAAAAACATCCTCAGGCGAGAGAACTACATCCTGTCTTGAATGTCTACTCTGCCACTTGCTGCCTATGTGACCCCAGGGAGGTTATTTAGCCTCTTTGAACCTCCATTTTCTCATTGGAAAATTGGAGATAATAACAGTTATCTCACAGTGTAATTATGTAGAATGAAATGCAAGGTATATGAATAAACCAGTGTAAAGTTATTCTATCATTAGTCACACTCAAGCAATCATTGTCACAGTGGGCGGGGAGGAGGTGAATAAGAGGATAAAAATGAGGGAGAAGTTTTTTCTTGTAACTACAACTTTTGCTGCAGAGAATACATTAAAGCGTGCTGTTAAGCATCTACTTTTAGGTCCAGCAGCACAGTAGACATTGACAGTGATATAAAAGACAGAGTTCCTTTCTTTACAGGCTTCACAGAGTCACTGAGGAAGTAAGATAGGTACAAAAGACACATGCAAGAAATAAGCAATGTAAGAACCACTGTCAGGTAAACAATGCAGTTAGAACTGTAACCAGTCAGAAGAAGCTTAAGGAGATCAGGTAGGGCTTCATGGAAGAAATGGACTCAGGCAGTTTTTGAAAGGATGGCTGGATGCAGAAGAAGTTTGTGATCTTCACTTGGGACCCCAGAAGCCAGTAGAGCTGGGTAATGGATGGATGCTCTGCTATCTGGAACAAAAAATACTTTCTGTCTTTCCTCTGCTGTGGACCAGAGAGCACCTGGAAGCTTAGAAACACAGTCAGTGTAAAGCTGAGTTAATCTGTGAAAAAGCAAGCCAGACATCATTCACCAGCTCCATATAAGCCATGGGCTTTGAAGACATAATTAATTCAGAACAAAATATAGTCGTAGTATCCAAGGCAGGAATCCAGACGATAGTTCATTTAGAACCAGGAGACATGGTCATGGTTTAATGTACTATTTTCCCTTTGCAGAGGAAGAACCCAAACCCTGATGGGTATAGTCACTCAGAACCACACTGACTTTCAAAGGACAGTTTCGCCATAAACACAAGCATCTTTCTTTCTCTTTTTCTCCTTCTGGAAATAAAAAACTTGGTATTCTCTGAGTTTTCCTTATCAGTAAAATGAAGAGGTTGAACTATCGTGTCACCATAAACACTCTCCCGTACTTCCCAGTCATATTTTAATTCTCCTTGTTCTTCTGAACATTTTCTCCTCGGTTGATAATTGGATATTTTTAAGATAGTCCTTGATCAGTGAAAGTAAAATTGAGGAAAAAAAATGGGAATAAATATTCACAGAGCACACAATCTCGTGCACAGGGAGGGACTTCGTAATGACACTGACAAAACTCTAGTCTTTTGTGAAAAAAAAGCCTCCAAGTAGATAGAGCCATCTTCCTGTAAATCAGGGAACTGGCTTAAGTGATATATCACCTTGAAAGTGTACATAAGGAACAAAGTAATGTGGAAATAATATCAATATTATTAAACTGGATGGACCAAGTTACTCTGATCTTCAAATGTAGCTGTTTACTTGGTAATATCTGTGTTATCTTTCACTGCACAAAAGAGTTCATGTCTGCCAGGTGCTTTCAACTCCTTAGAAGAAAAGTGCTTAAATAAAATATGATGTGTCCCCTTGAGCGGTGAGCTTTGACCTCCAAATCCAGGGAGGATGGGTTTAAACTCGAGGAACTGCGAACCCATTTGTTCTGCTTCACAGTTTCTTCTCATCTGATTTGCTGCTCATCATAATAGTGTAGATCTGAAGGTGTTTTCATCCATAAATCAAGGTTGGGTTATTCCAGTATTTAATGATGGTATTTTGACTCTCTAAGGGTTTTAGAGGAAAGCAAACTACAAGTTATCTTGTATTCAGGGGATCTCCCGCTGTCCGCTTCCCTCTAGGAATTGCTGTGTTGTATCAGAAACCATTTCCTTTCCCAACTAGAGCAACTCTGCTCTTATCTGAGATCTTGATCTTAACGAAACACCCTTACAATAAACCAGACAGGCTGATGTTTGATACCATTAGCCTCTGACCTCTGAAGAACTTCCTCAGAAGGGAACGGATTATCAGACCATTAACAAAACTTGGTCGTCCAGAGAGGCACCAGAGCCAAATTTAGGAGTAGGGTTTTTTATTAACTTTGAAAAAACAAAGTTTTATCAATTCAGTAGGCATGCTGGAGGGGAAAGGAAAGAAAACAAATGAAGGGAACCTTTTGAAAGTTATGTTATTGTAAATTAAATACCACCTCACATCCACCAAACTCAGCCATACCCAAAGTTCCAACATTCTTCAAGGTCTTAAAAGGCAGGAACTGCAATTATATTTTGAACCAAATAATATTTTAAAAATATATACTAATGCTCCTTAGTAATATAAAATTTGCATAATGTGACTTAAGCACAAAAAATTGTCTGTAACATTCAATATTCAATTGCTTCCAGATGAGAAAAAAGACACTACGAAAAATTTAGATTTCACCATAGCAGACACGTTGCAGGACAACCTTGTGGTTAGAAAATTTGTTTAGAAATAATGTGACTCTCTATTGCATTTTCTGGTCAAAACGTCCAATTTAAAGATTTTTTAAAAGTCTTGGTAGTCAAAACTTAGACACATACAAGCAAAAATTTAGAAAGCTAAGGAAGCAAGGTAGATAAAATATACTCATTGGTCCACTGTGAGGATTTTTTTTTTTCTAGTCAGATTTAATAAGCAGATTTGATGCAGACAAGAGAATTACTTCAGCTAAAATTCCAAACAGTACCGTATGAAATTGGATGGTATTTATAGCTCCCCGCAGTAACTATCCCAACTGGAACAAGCTGAGAATTGACTCAACCAATTTTATTTTGCTTGGATGTTGAGTTTATGTTCTTTTTCTTCTGTTTGCAAAGGATGAAGGAAAACCTGAAACCTGAATGAAAAGTTTTGAGCAATAGCGAGAAAAGCATTTGCTTGTCTGTCACTCTTTCTCTTATTCGAATGAATTCCTTTGGAAAAAAAATCATTTCTGTTAATAAACAAAACGTAATATGTTGCAGATGGAAGCACTGTTATAGCAGCTGCATCTCACACAGGTGTTATCCTGTCCAGCCTAGGGCAGGTGTTGGTCATTTTTAATTAGAAACATGCTCTGAAGAAAGAGAAAATCATCTATACTTCATTAAAAAAAAAAAAAAAGAGGAAGACTTTAGAATACTTTAGGAGAATCCATCCATTGCAAGTCTTAAAAAGTCAAGTTAGCTACGAACCTGGGCAAAAGATTGGTTTCTATCATATCTGAGAAGAACATGAAGCACTGAGCAAATTCACAAACAGCCTGTAAGAATTAAGCATCCAATAATACAGATTTGTCCTGCAGGACCTAAAAGTATAAAAAAGACATAATCCCAACTTTCCAGAAACTCAAAGTCTGGTAGTGGGACACATTAATAACTACTTATTATAGCATAGTAAGTGCTATGTTACTGACAAAGAAAGGATGGGGCAGAAGAAAAGTGAGAACTAGTTCTGACTGAGAATTCAAATTCCACAAATACAGTACTAATCCATAAGTATAGCTTACTTTCTTTGACTCTAAAGGCTTTTTAGACTTCAAAAATGTAAACTACTACTTACTGAGAAGTTTCTATTTGTGAAAAAGTAAAGCCCATTCACACAAGATCTACAGAAGGACTATAAAAGGAAGGCTTTCTTTTCCCCACTTTTATAGCGAAAAAATGAAAATTCAGAGATGCTAAAATTAAAGTCACACAACTACTAAGAAGCAGTGTTTGATATAATTCCAGAACTACTTGTTCTTGGGTTCAGATTTTCTGCCCACTTGATCTCATTTCTGTTTCTATAAACCCACTCATAAATACACTTAAAGCAGGATAAAATGGAATAGGGCTGGGGGTTAGAAAGAAAGGAGAAACAAAGACTTAAAAAGGGATTGTGGGGCACCCAAATAAAGTTTGTAACTTTCTCATTTTTCCTTTGAGGGTTTTTTTTTTTTTTTTTTTTGGCTGCATTGGGTCTTCGTTGCTGCGCGCGGGCTTTCTCTAGTTGCGGTGAACAGGGGCTACTCCTCGTTGTGTTGCGTGGGCTTCTCATTGCGGTGGCTTCTCTTGTTGTGGAGCATGGGCTCTAGAGCACAGGCTCAGTAGTTGTGGCGAACGGGCTTAGTTGCTCCGCGGCATGTGGGATCCTCCCGGACCAGGGCTCGAAACCGTGTCCCCTGCATTGGCAGGCGGATTCTTAACCACTGAGCCACCAGGGAAGCCCTGAGGGGGCTTTTTAATGGCAAATATATATTGTATATACATGTGGTCCAGAATACTCAAAATAGTGAACAAAAACCTTTGCTGAGCAAACGACACTTCTTTTCTCACAGAAAGGTCTCAAGCCAAATATTGGAAAGAGGTTTTCTTCCCTCCAGGCCACTTTCCCATAAATAGCACAAAAATGAACTTTTCCTTTCATGATTCTCAGTTATGTAAGGGATGGGATTTTAGATGCAGTTGTCCCTTAAATACAGTGAATCAAGCAAAATCAATCGGAGCATCTCCTTGGACATAAGGGGAATGCCTGCTTTATGGGTAGCTACATCAGGGGTCAGAGAGGGGCCAATGAGGAGAAATGAAGCAGCTCCCAGGGCTGGTTTGGGGTGGGAGAGGGGAGATTCATATATAAATTGATAAATTAAATCCCATTAAGTCATCATTAACAAAACAAATATAACAGGATAGTTCCCTCTTCCCTCCTCCGTATGCCCAGTGGTATATTTTTGTGATGACTTTTCACCTCTCAAACAAACACAGTTAAATACAATTTGATCAAAACTTTGTTTTAGGGAATAGAGAATAGAGGGGAAGAAGAGGAAAATTCCAACAAGTTTTAAAACCTGTTGATTTTTATGTTTTCTCCTGTAAAGCAGGGTTATTAATATTCCCACAAATGATTCAATGAGAAGATCTCAATAAAATGGGGGCAAAATGACTGGGCTGTAAACACGTCTTTACAGATGGTAGAAGTAGTCCTGGGAATTACTGCTTTTTAAAAATTATTATTATCATGATTTTTTAAATCATTCCATCATGATTAGCCCCTGGACTGTCTGTGAGTCTAATTTCTTCTAATGTAGATTACTTTTCTCTTTATTTTCTGGTTCTTACCTCTTGGTTTGAAAATGTATATCCTAAGATCTTTTTCTATTTAAAGTGGTCTTTTAAACTTGTTCCAAATTATCTGTAAAATTTCCATCCTTTGCCATCTTGTCCCTCTTCATATTTCATCTTCTAATAATCCCTTTAGCTTATAAAGCTTCCCTTGTACCATTTCCCCTCCCCCACCGCACCATCGATTTTTCTCTCTTTTCTTCTCAGTTTTCCCACGTTGGTTTCCATAGTCACATCAGCACCTTTGACCACTGACAGCTAGCTAATCACTGCCCATTTCTCTGCTGACGGCCTACTGGCCGTTGGGGAACATTATGTCACAATGACATTGAGTCCTTTAGATGTTCACAAGTCAATCTGGAAACTCAAATCCTAAATTGAAAACATATTTCAGCAGAAATGAGATGCAGATTTTCCTGTACGTAAAGGGTTTGTTGGAACCTTGCAAGGTGGTGCCATTGTAGGGAAAAGGGAAAACAGACAAAGGGAACCGAGCTCTCAAAGGTCATGACCCAATTCTTCCTTTTGGAGGGTTTCCAATCAATTATTTCCCCCCTTTTCTGCGCCTAAGCAGTTTTAGCCTAGATCATTTTGGGGTGGAATAATGAGGAAAGTTGGTAGGATCTGAGAATATGCATCATTGAAGTATAGATAGAGCAACCTACAATTAAAAAAATGGAATATAAAACCCATCTTCCAGATCCTGGCCACAACTCATACACACAAAAATCAGGGCTACCCACATCTTTTTCTGGGATGGTTCCCTGGAAATCCTGTGCTTTGCAAATGACCACTACTTGCCACAGGATTTAGAAGAAGTACAAGCTAGTGTCTCCTCTCCCATCCCCTTAGAATTAAGATTTACGGGACTCTTCATCTGCAGGAAGAGTTAGATGATGGAATAGATTCCCTTTTCATACACGGTTTATTATGAATCCCTCTACATTTAAGGGCATTTGCTATTTTCAGCTTCCCATTATCGTAAAAGATTACAGAACAGAGAAAAATATCATTATTGAAAATAAGACAAATTTCAAATCAGGAATTAAAATAACAACTAGGAGAATGGTCACCTCCTCCACTGAGGCTTCTTCTTTCATTGACTAGAAATTGATTGCTAGCCCAGACAGCCCATAGCTTTCCAGTATTCACTGTATCTTCTACCATGATTCTCATCTAAAAACAGAGTTGCTGTGAGGACAATTACTGCTAGTAATAAAAATAATAAAAACTAGCAATTATTCATAGAACATTGCTTCTATGTTCCAGGAACTTTCCTCTAACATTCATATTAGTTAAGATAATGATAACTGCTATTTTTAAAAAGAGTCCCTAAAATTCAGTGGTTCAAACAAGATAGAACTTTATTTCTCACTCACATACGAGTCCAAGGCTCTCCTCCTTGCAGTCATTTAGAGACCAAGGAGGACAGCTTCGATACCATCTTTAAGACAAGGTGTCCGTGTTTATTGTAACCAGCATCATTGCCTTCATCAGGAAGCAGAGAAAAAGAGTAAGTACAGAATCCAAAAGTTTTTTTAAGCAAAGCAAAAGGACTACAGCTACAGCCCTGTTAATGAAGGAGAGAATGGATTTGGTAAACAGCTAGCAGTTTAAATAATAGCAGTTTATAGGTTAACATCTGATTCAATCTTCAAGGATAACCTTATAAGAAAGATTAAAAGATACATATGGCTGTAAATACCTACCTTAATGTCTGAAATATTGTAAGAATGTAATAAATTGAAAATACTCTTTGTAGTTTCTTGTTGTCATTGCTATTTACAAACATCTGATAGTTCCTGAATGTATTTGATTTGCATTTCATGAAATGAGATGCGTCTGAGGTGAGACTCCTAGATTTTATTGTTGTTGTTAATCTTGAAAATGGAAATGCTATGAATTTAAAATTGCAAATAGTTATCTGTTTTCCAAGAAGCAGAAGGTTGAATTTGGAAGCAGACTATTTCTCCAGTTACGAAGGCAGAACTCAAAGCTTCAATTGCGACCCTTTTAGTTATCTAACTGTAAATTTTTTTAAAAAATGAAAGAAAAAGGCAATCTCTTCTCTAAACTTCTTCTAAAGGAGATTTATCCCTAGCTTCAGATGGACTAGTATAACAATGAAACAGGTTTGTTGATGGTTAAACTGTATCTTTGCAGGCTCTCTTTCCCTTAAAGACATAATTCTTTACTATAAATGGAATTACATAGCCTTGTGCCTGTGTTTATTGCTTGTTCATAAGGAAATGTATATGTTTATATGGGTCTGTGTGATTCCGTTATTTTTTATTTTTATTTTTTTTAATTAATTAATTTATTTATTTATTTTTGGCTTGTTGGGTCTTCGTTTCTCTGCGAGGGTTTTCTCTAGTTGCGGCAAGCGGGGGCCACTCTTCATCGCGGTGCGCGGGCCTCTCACTATCGCGGCCTCTCTTGTTGCGGAGCACAGGCTCCAGATGCGCAGGCTCAGTAGTTGTGGCTCACGGGCGTAGTTGCTCCGCGGCACGTGGGATCTTCCCAGACCAGGGCTCGAACCCGTGTCTCCTGCATTAGCAGGCAGATTCTCAACCACTGCGCCACCAGGAAAGCCCGATTCCGTTATTTTTGATCCTTCCTTGTGGCTTTACTCTTGACAGTGCTCCTTATCTTAATTTAAAAAAAATGTTAATGATTGATAATATATGAATGAGCCTTTGTTCTTTGCACTCGAGATATAAGACCTTAAATAAGTAAACTGTTTCAGGGTAGAATTAGGGCTCTGTGGCTGACAGCGAGGAAGAGTACCTGAGGGCAGAAGTAACAGCCCTTAAAACACACAAAATAGCCATGGGTTAAAAATAGTCACAGATTTTTACAGTTTGTGACGTGAGTGATTCAGGGCGCTTTTTCTCCTGATTTTACCTTTCACCCAAGAGTGAATTTGCAAGAAAAATGAGAGTGAAAATAAATACTAAGTGGCAAATAAAGATTATAAGAATGACAAACTTATGTAACAATTTACTCCTTTCAAAAATAAATTTCCATATACTTAACTAATGTGATTGATTCATTTACAAAACAAATATTTTTGCACCTCCTATGAACTAAAGATACAATGTAAAATAGATAGCTAGTGGGAAGCAGCTGCATAGCACAGGGTTCTTTGTGACCACCTAGAGGGGTGGGATAGGGAGGGTGGAAGGGAGACGCAAGAGGGAAGGGATATGGGGATATATGTATACATATAGCTGATTCGCTTTGTTATACAGCAGAAACTAACACACCATTGTAAAGCAATTATACTCCAATAAAGATGTTTTTAAAAAAAAGATACAATAGTGCACAAGATAGATATAGACCGTGCTAGACTGGTGAGGCAGTTTTAAACAATAAAATAATAATAAATACATGAAGTAGATAAGTTTTGATACAACTTTTGATAAGTTCCACAAAGAAATAAAAATGACAGTGCTCTACAAAATAACAAGAAGGAAAGGTCTATCTTAGAAAGGATAATGAGGGAAGTTTTATCATTTAAACAATGAAGAAAAAGAGCTTCAGAAGGATTCAGGGACTAGACCACAGTCACACAAGCAGTTAGAGGCAGAGCCAGAACTAGATTCCAGATCCGACCCACAAAGCCAAAAAAATGGAAAAGAGAAATAAGAATTTTCACGGTTGCATTTGATGACTTGAAAAACTGCAAGACTTACACTATCCTTAAAATACCTGAAAAAAGAAACTGCGTTCTTTTGTTCTCTCTAACCTGAGGCTGACTAAATGGGCCTTTGAATGCGGGACAGAAACAAAACATCGCTCTCACTCTTCTAGGGAAGTAACAGCAGCCAGGCTTGTTGACAGAAGGGGTCTGATGGGGTATCAACTGATAGTGACAAATCCATTCATTGCTGTCATGGGCTCTAGCCACTAGCCGAAATGTCACCAAATGTAGAAGAGTTACTCTCTATTCAGTGCAGCTGCGACTCCAGAACTAGCCCTCCTGGATGTAGGGTACTTTCCTGAGGAAGCAGTTATCAGGCCTCCCGTAAAATGCCGTGGCTCTGGAGATAAGGCTCCTTTGCTGAAGATTATCCACCCATTGCCATTTCCAAAGAAACTTGCCAATTGTCCACTGTTATTTTTTTCTCTTTCAAGAGTTTTCCAGCTATTTAATTAATGGGTTAAGGCATAGTGGGACTTCCCTGGCGATCCACTGGTTAGGACTCCACGCTTCCACTTCAGGGGACCAGGGTTGGATCCCTGGTTGGGGAACAAAGATCTCGTATGCCACGTGGCACAGCCAAAAAAAAAGACATAGTGAGAATTAAGAGAAATTGTTCAGTTTCATCCCCATCGCTTTAGTTCATGCATACTTTCCAAGCATCTTTGGAAAAATTGCATGCAATGCCCAATTTAAATTCTACCTCTACCGTGAAGTTCTCTGAGCCCTGACTTAAAGAATCTCTGCCTCTCCACAATTCCCATCTCATCCAGTTTCTGCTGTCTATCATGACATTATTGAACATTAGGGAGAAAAAAGGATGAAAGAAACAAACAAACAAAAAACCCCTGCTAACATTAATTGAACACAGGGCAGCTGTTTTATGATTTTTTTTTAAAACTCATCCTCAGAGCAAATCTTTGAGGTAGATATTATGACGATGATAATAAGGGCACTATTTATTGAGGATTTACTACCTAGTACTGAGCACTTCACTGGATTCCTTGTTTATACTTATCACTGCACAATCCCATGAAGTGTGTTTTATTCTCTCCACTTCCCAGATGAGGAAACTGAGGATCATGAAAGTTCACAGGGCCACTCCTGACCTGATACCCTAGCTCACAGGATGCCTTCGAGCAAATTAGAAAAATGTCCCTCCAGGCAGAACCATCCTCAGGGCATACAAGTTTAGCAAGTGATTGATGTCTCTGCTCTATTAAGAAAAATAAACCTCTTCTTCCAAGTGGAAGCAGCTCTTGTGCCAGGACACTAGGCTGAAACAGCAGAGTAGGGGCTGGATTTCAGATCCCACATACTTCTGGGGCCTGACACCCTTGAACAGTGAACATCCTGCACAACAATACCCTGCAGCTCTGCAGGCACACAGAGGTAAGAAAGACCAGAGCTGGAACTTGAGTCTGTGTGATGTGAAGTTTGTGATCTCATCAACAAGCAGCTGTACCTTTGGATGTGGTGGATGTCTAATTCCTGGAGGTCAAGTATGATATCCAGTGCACCTCGGAATCCCATCCTGTAACCTTGCACCCCAAAGCAACTCCGGATCTACCTGCTGCTGAATGGTTTGGTACGCTGAGAAGGTTCTAGAAGGACAGCAGACCACACCCCACCAGTCTCCAGGGAGCCAAGGGAAGAGCAGCCAAGCACCCAGCTCTCCCAGCGCTGCTTCCATCTCTTCTCTCCCCACTGTAATAGTGCCCATGCCTCAGCACAGTCGTCTGAAACACGGGCCTTCAGTGTTACCTGATCCTCTCACAACATCATTAAATCAAACCTCTGCATGAGCAAATGTGTAGAGTTAATGAGACAAACCATGAAATAGATCCAGACATCTGAGCCTCGTTCTCACAGTTCACTGCCCCTTCCCAGACTTCAGACACCTACTCCTTGTGTCTCTTGGGCTTTCCCGCACTCTTTCAAGGCTCCCACCCTTTAATTTGAAGCTGCCCCTTTGGGGATCAGACGCCACTGACTCAGCAGGCTGAGAAATCCCAGAGAGGTTTTTAAAGTTACAGCACCGCAAACCCTTTCAGCGATCATCTCTGCAGCATAGACTTTTAGGTTGGTTCATTAAGACACTCAGAGATCTCTGGGTCAAGGCTTGCCATCTCCAGATGAGAACACTGGCGGGGAGAGGGGCAGAGATGTACTGCCAACTCTTGATTCCCATGGATTCCCACTGCTGTGTTCCTTCTATGTAGTTTTCTCAACCTGAAGTTAAATCCCAGGCAACATTTTGCTTCATCCATATCCTTATCTGTTACCTGTGGAGAAAACTTTTTTTTTTTCATGAAGACTTTAATTTTAGCCCTGATCTAACTGCTCTGGCTTTTCTTTAATAACACAATCAAATAACAGTTATTTTTAAAGAATTTTTAAAATAACAGATCTATCCTGGGACTGAGATCTAAGGGTTTTTTGTTTTTGTTTTCGTTTGGAGGGGAGGGGAGGTGTGGGGAGGACAGAGGAAGGAAGTGGAATTCAAATTGTGCAGGAGGGCACAGAGCTGAGAAATACTGGGAACAAGACAGCTGACTTTTTCTTTTTCTTTTTTTTTTTAAGATCTTTTCCAGACCCTCTAAATCCGGCTGCCCTCCTGCCCTGGATCTCAGGGTGACCCGGACATTGCCATCTGCCACTCACAAAAGAAGCTGCATCTGAGTGTGGGTGGGGACGGGGACACTTAGGTTAAGGGCCGTCTTGCGGCTCAAAATCTCCAGCAGACGGGAGACGGGTTTAACCGCGAGCCTGAGGGTTTTGCACGACGCCTGTCCTCCCAGCCCCAGCCCAGCAGCAGGGTTTACTTCCGTCCCAAGTGACTCAGCCGACTCTCCCCGCCTGGCCCAGCCTAAACATTGCCCACTTCGCAGAGGGAGCGGGTGTTCCCCCAGTCGCTCAGGGACCTGGCGGCCCTGAAAGGAACAGCCCGGCTCCCCTCCTCTGCTGCTTGGGGAGCAGGGCACGGGCTCAGCAGCGCGCGGGCGAGTCATCCCTGGCTGCAAACACGGCCCCTCCACCCGAACCCGCCGCCACACGCCCCGCCCTCCTGCAAAACACAGCAACAGGAAACGCGCAGAGCGGCGCGGGCTGAGCAGCCTGGCTTCCCTCGGGGTCCGCTAACCACAAACAAGGCCATGTGCGCGCGGTACACCGGGATCCCTTCCTCCTCCCGGGGACGCGGCCGCCGCTGAGGCAGGGTCAGCGGAGCAGCTGTGAGAGGCCGCACAGCAGCGCACGCAGGGTCTGGGTGGGGTGGCAGGTGGGTCCCAGACCGCGAACAGTCACTCCCAGGAAAGAGTGCTTTTGGCTGGCTCATTGATCCAATCCATCCACATGTGCCAAGCTCAGGACTGACTGCTAGAGAAATCCGTGCTGTCGAGGGTGTTGTAAGATGCCTAAGCCACGGTCTCTAGTCTCAGTCACAGTCTAGTTGGAAAGACAAAACAAGTAAGAAATGAACCATGACCGACAGCGCAAGGGCAAGGGGATGAACCCTTCGAAAGTGGTGTACAAGGCCCCTACCTTCCTCTTATGTCTCTGATTTTAAAAAGCACTTTATTTTTGCCCTTCAGCAACACGGCCCAGGCACGTGGGAAGCGCGCTCAAGTGTCCCCTTTACCTGATGTCTTTCCCCACTCTCTGCACCTGGGTTGTAGAAACCATCTCTTCGGAAGCAACTCAGGCTTGCCCTCATTCATGCATTCTTCCTGATCTCCTTCATCCTGCCACTAGGATGGGGAAGGTCCTCTCCTTCATATTTCTGTCATTACACATACATATTGTTTATTAAATGTTTGTCTTTGTTTCCCTTTAGACTAGGAGTTTCTTGAGAGCAGACAGCGATGACCGTTTCCCTCAGCAGTCCTCACACCAGCACCATATCTGATATATAATAGGCAATCTATAAATATAAATCAAATATGGGAGACAGCCAAGGGGACCCTCAAGGAGGCAGGGCCTTGTCTAACCCCCTCCCCTTGGGTGCAGGAGGAACTTGTAATTTGCTTCTGACCAAGAATAAGTCAACAGTGACAGGGTGTCACTCCCATGATGAGATTCTGTTATGTGGCAAAGGTGATCAGATGTCATCTCTGTGATCATTCCCTGAGAATTGCTCACATTTTAAAATCTTGATATTCAGATCTTCCAATTCTTTATTGTTGGCTTTTTCTATTAGTTAAATAAGGTATTAAAATTGCCAGCCATGATGGTGTATTGTTTAATTCTCCCTTTAGTTCCGTTTTTCATATGTTTTGAGGCTTTATCATTCGGTGCAAAAAAATTGGGAATTATTATATCTTCCTATTCAAATGGCCTCTTTATCATTATGAAATCTTTCTCTTTGTCTCCAATATTAATTCTTGCTTTAGAGGCTACTTTGTTGTTATTAATATGGCTAGTCTGATTTTATTTTGATTAATTTTTGCATGATATATTTTTTATTCTTTTACTTTCGACCTTTCTGGGTTCCCATATTTCAGGTGTGTCTCTTGTAAGCAGGATTGAGCTTGTAAAAACTCAGTTTTATTACCTTTGTTTTATAAAAGACATTTACCGCATTTTTGTTTAAACAAAAGTCCAAGACCAGATGGCTCCACAGGCAAATTCTATCAAACACCTAAAAAAGAGTTAACACATATCCTTCAGAAACTATTCCCAAAAATTGCAGAGGAAGGAATACTCCCAAACTCATTCTATGAGACCATAATCACCCTGATACCAAAACCAGACAAGGATAACACAAAAAAAGAAAATTACAGCCCAATATCACTGATGAACATAGATGCAAAAATCCTCAGTAAAGTACTAGCAAACCGAATCCAACAATATATTAAAAGAACCATACACCATGATCAAGTGGGATTTATCCCAGGGATCCAAGGATTTTTCAATATCCTCAAATCTCCAGTCAGTGTGATACACCACGTTAATAAATTGAAGAATAAAAATTATATGATTATCTCAGTAGATGCAGAAAAAGCTTTTGATAAAATTCAATATCCATTTATGATAAAATGTATTTGCTGACATATTTGATTTTAAGTCTACCATTATCCTATTTATTTTGTTTTTCTCATTTGTTCTCAGTTTCTTTGTCCTTCTACTTGACTTTTTTAAAAAGTACTTGCCTTTTTGCTGCTATTACCATTGAGAATTCTACCCTCAGTTGTATTTTTATTCCTTTGGAAGCAATCTATCTTTTGTTCTGGTTTAGGTGTTCCATAATTTCAGTAAGGTAGAATTTTAAAATTATCCACTTCCCTTCCATAAGTTTATTATTATTTATTCACTTATTATTCTTTTAGTGTTAAGTTAAAAATGGTAAATGTATTCTTATTACAGTCTACTCAAATTAGTATTTTTTCCAATTTCCAGACAAATGAAAAGCCCGAGAACATTTTAAAATCAATTTACCAACTTCATCTCTACCCCCTAGTCTTTAAGCTATTTTTGTCATATATTTTAATTCTGTATATTTTGTAAATCCCACAGGTCACACATATTATTGTTTTAAATCTATTTATTTATGGCTGTGTTGGGTCTTCGTTTCTGCGCGAGGGCTTTCTCTAGTTGTGGCAAGCGGGGGCCGCTCTTCATCGCGGTGCGCGGGCCTCTCACTATCATGGCCTCTCGTTGCGGAGCACAGGCTCCAGACGCGCAGGCTCAGTAGTTGTGGCTCACGGGCCCAGTCGCTCTGCGGCATGTGGGATCTTCCCAGACCAGGGCTCAAACCCGTGTCCCCTGCATTGGCAGGCGGACTCTCAACCACTGTGCCACCAGGGAAGCCCTATTACTGTTTTAAAAGTCAAAGTTTATTTAAATTTACCCAAATATTAACTCCACACATTTACCCTTTTATTTCTAATATTTTAGAGCTTTCCTTTAAATGTTATTTAGCAAAATCTAATGTTAATCAATACGTCTACTTTCCTCTGTAGAAATTGAAGGAACTTAGGATGTTTAAACTCGGATCAGGATCTCTTGCCTCGTGTGTTATTGTTAGCCAATGAGTTACACCTCAAATTTTTAAACCCCACAATGAGGCATTCATATGTTATTATTTTGCATAGTCAATACTTACTTAGATTTATGCATATGTTTGCAAGTTTATTTGCTCACTATTTCTTCAATCATTTCTTTTCTCCCTAGGTTTAACTTTCTTCATTCTGAAGTATTTCCTTCAGCAGTTCTTTCAGGGTTTAGAAGTGAAAGCTCTTTGGCTTTTAGAGATGGAAATGTTTCTATTCTCTCCTCATATTTAAGTTATATTTTAGCTGGTTATAGAATCCGAGGTTGTCCTTCTTCTACCAACATTTTGAAAATAGTATTCCAGTCTCCAATTATCTTTTGGCTTATTTTATTTTTTAACATCTTTATTGTATGTAGTATAATTGCTGTACAATGGTGTGTTTTTTTCTGCTTTATAACAAAGTGAATCAGCTATACATATACATATATCACCATATCTCCTCCCTCTTGCCTCTCCTTCCTACCCTCCCTATCCCACCCCTCTAGGTGGACACAAAGCACCGAGCTAATCTCCGTGTACAATGCGGCTGCTTCCCACTAGCTATCCATTTTATAGTTGGTAGTGTATATATGTCAATGCTACTCTCTCACTTCATCCCAGCTTCCCCTTCCCCCTCTGTGTCCTCAAATCGGTTCTCTACATCTGCATCTCTATTTCTGCCCTACCACTAGGTTCATCAGTACCGTTTTTTAGATTCCATATATGTGCGTTAGCATACGGTATTTGTTTTTCTCTTTAGGACTTACTTCACTCTGTATGGTAGACTCTAGGTCCATCCACCTCATTACGAATAACTCAGTTTCATTCCGTTTATGGCTGAGTAATATTCCATTGTATATATGTGCCACATCTTTTTTATCCATTCATCTGTCAATGGACATTTAGGTTGTTTCCATGTCCTGGTAATTGTAAATACTGCTGCAGTGAATATTGTGGTACATGTATCTTTTTGAATTATGGTTTTCTCAGGGTATATGCCCAGTAGTGGGATTGCTGGGTCGTATGGTAGTTCTATTTATAGTTTTTTAAGGAACCTCCATACTGTTCTCCATAGTGGCTGTATCAATTTACATTCCCACCAACAGTGCAAGAAGGTTCCCTTTTCTCCGCACCCTCTCCAGCATTTATTGTTTGTAGATTTTTTGATGATAACCATTCTGAGCAGTGTGAGGTGATATCTCATTGTAGTTTTGATTTGCATTTCTCTAATGATTAGTGATGTTGAGCATCTTTTCATGTGTTTGTTGGCAATCTGTCTTCTTTGGAGAAATGTCTATTTAGGTCTTCTGCTCATTTTTGGATTGGGTTTTTTTTTTTTTTTTATATTGAGCTGCATGAGTTGCTTATATATTTTGGAGATTAATCCATTGTCAGTTGCTTGGTTGCAAATATTTTCTCCGATTCTGAGGGTTGTCTTTTCCCTTGTTTATGGTTTCCTTTGCTATTCAAAAGCTTTTAAGATTCATTAGGTCCCATTTGTTTATTTGTGTTTTTATTTCCATTTCTCTAGGAGGTGGGTCAAAAAGGATCTTGCTGTGATTTAAATCATAGAGTGTTCTGCCTATGTTTTCCTCTAAGAGTTTTATAGTGTCTGGCCTTACATTTAGGTCTTTAATCCATTTTGAGTTTATTTTTGTGTATGGTGTTAGGAAGTGTTCTAATTTCATTCTTTTACATGTAGCTGTCCAGTTTTGCCAGCACCACTTATTGAAGAGGCTGTCTTCCATTGTATATTCTTGCCTCCTTTATCAAAGATAAGGTGACATATGTGCATGGGTTTATCTCTGGGCTTTCTATCCTGTTCCATGGATCTATATTTCTGTTTTTGTGCCAGTACCATAGTGTCTTGATTACTGCAGCTTTGTAGTAGAGTCTGAAGTCAGGGAGTCTGATTCTTCCAGCTCCGTTTTTCTTTCTCAAGATTGCTTTGGCTATTTGGGGTCTTTTGTGTTTCCATACAAATTGTGAAACTTTTTGTTCTAGTTCCGTGAAAAATGCCATTGGTAGTTTGATAGGGGTTGCCTTGAATCTGTAGATTGCTTTGGGTAGTATAACCTTTTTCACAATGTTGATTCTTCCAATCCAAGAACATGGTATATCTCTCCATCTGTTTGTATTATCTTTAGTTTCTTTCATCAGAGTCTTATAGTTTTCTGCGTACAGGTCTTTTGTCTCCTTAGGTAGGTTTATTCCTAGGTATTTTATTCTTTTTGTTGCAATGGTAAATGAGAGTGTTTCCTTAATTTCTCTTTCAGATTTTTTCATCATTAGTTTACAGGAATGCAAGAGATGTCTGTGCATTAAGTTTGTATGCTGCTACTTTACCAAATTCATTGATTAGCTCTAGTAGTTTTCTGGTGGCATCTTTAGGATTCTCTATGTATAATATCATGTCATCTGCAAACAGTGACAGCTTTACTTCTTTTCCAACTTGGATTCCTTTTATTTCTTTTTCTTCTCTGATTGCTGTGGCTAAAACTTCCAAAACTATGTTGAATAATAGTGGTGAGAGTGGGCAACCTTGTCTTGTTCCTGATGATAGTGGAAATGGTTTCAGTTTTTCACCATTGAGAACGATGTTGGCTGTGTGTTTGTCATATATGGCCTTTATTATGTTCAGGTAAGTTCCCTCTATGCCTACTTTCTGGGGTTTTTTTATCATAAATGAGTGTTGAATTTTGTCAAAAGCTTTTTCTGCATCTATTCAGATGATCATATGGTTTTTCTCCTTCAGTTTGTTAATATGGTGTATCACATTGATTGATTTGCATATATTGAAGAATCCTTGCATTACTGGGATAAACCCCACTTGATCATGGTGTATGATCCTTTAATGTGCTGCTGGATTCTGTTTGCTAGTATTTTGCTGAGGATTTTTGCGTCTATGTTCACCAGTGATATTGGCCTGTAGTTTTCTTTCTTTGTGACATCTTTGCATGGTTTTGGTATCAGGGTGATGGTGGCCTCGTAGAATGAGTTTGGGAGTGTTCCTCCCTCTGCTATATTTTGGAAGAGTTTGAGAAGGATAGGCGTTAGCTCTTCTCTAAATATTTGATAGAATTCACCTGTGAAGCCATCTGGTCCTGGACTTTTGTTTGTTGGAAGATGTTTAATCACACTCTCAATTTCACTGCTTGTCATTGGTCTGTTTATATTTTCTATTTCTTCCTGGTTCAGTCTTGGAAGGTTGTGCTTTTCTAAGAATTTGTCCATTTCTTCCAGGTTGTCCATTTTATTGGCATATAGTTACTTGTAGTAATCTCTCATGATCCTTTGTATTTCTGCAGTGTCAGTTGTTACTTCTCCTTTTTCATTTCTAATTCTGTTGATTTGAGTCTTCTCCCTTTTTTTCTTGATAAGTCTGGCTAATGGTTTATCAATTTTGTTTATCTTCTCAAAGAACCAGCTTTTAGTTTTATTGATCTTTGTTATCATTTCCTTCATTTCTTTTTCATTTATTTCTGATCTGATCTTTATGATTTCTTTCCTTCTGCTAACTTTTGGGGTTTTTTGTTCTTCTTTCTCTAATTGCTTTAGGTGTAAGGTTAGGTTGTTTATTTGAGATGTTTCTTGTTTCTTGAGAAGGATTGTATTGCTATCAACTCCCCTCTTAGAACTACTTTTGCTGCCTCCTATAAGTTTTGGGTCACCGTGTTTTCACTGTCATTTGTTTCTAGGTATTTTTTGATTTCCTCTTTGATTTCTTCAGTGATCTCTTGGTTATCTAGTAGTGTATTGTTTAGCCTCCATGTGTTTGATTTTTTACAGATTTTTTTCCTGTAATTGATATCTAGTCTCATAGTCTCATACAATTTCAATTTTCTTACTTTACCAAGGCTTGATTTGTGACCCAAGATATGATCTATTCTGGAGAATGTTCAATAAGTACTTGAGAAGAAAGTGTATTCTGTTGTTTTTGGATGGAATTGCCTATAAACATCAATTAAGTCCATCTTGTTTAATATGTCATTTAAAGCTTGTGTTTCCTTATTTATTTTCATTTTGGATAATCTGACCATTGGTGAAAGTGGGGTGTTAAAGTCCCCTACTGTTATTGTGTTACTGCCGATTTCCCCTTTTATGGCTGTTAGCATATGCCTTATGAATTGAGGTGCTCCTATGTTGGGTGCATAAATATTTACAATTGTTATATCTTCTTCCTGTATTGATCCTTTGATCATTATGTAGTGTCCATCTTTGTCTCTTTTAATAGTCTTTATTTTAAAGTTTATTTGGTCTGATATGAGAATTGCTACTCCAGCTTTCTTTTGATTTCCATTTGCATGGAATATCTTTTTCCATCCCCTCACTTTCAGTCTGTATGTGTCCCTAGGTCTGAAATGGGTCTCTTGTAGACAGAATATATACAGTTCTTATTTTTGTATCCATTCAGCCAGTCTATGTCTTTTGGTTAGAGCATTTAATCCATTTACATTAAAGGTAGTTATCGTTATGTATGTTCCTATTACCATTTTCTTAATTGTTTTGGGTTTGTTATTGTAGGTCTTTTCCTTCTCTTGTGTTTCCTGCCTAGAGAAGTTCCTTTAGCATTTGTTGTAAAGCTGGTTTGGTGGTGCTGAATTCTCTTAACTTTTGCTTGTCTGTAAAGTTTTCAATTTCTCTGTCGAATCTGAATGATATCCCTGCTGGGTAGAGTCATCTTGGCTATAGTTTTTTCCTTTTCATCACTTTAAATATGTCCTGCCACTCCCTTCTGGCTTGCAGATTTTCTGCTGAAAGATCAGCTGTTAACCTTATGGGGATTCCCTTGTATGTTATTTGTTGCTTTTCCCTTGCTGCTTTTAATATTTTTTCTTTGTATTTAATTTTTGCTAGTTTGATTAATAAGTGTCTTGGCGTGTTTCTCCTTGGATTTATCCTGTATGGGACTCTCTGTATTTCCTGGAGTTGACTGACTATTTCTTTTCCCATGTTAGGGAAGTTTTCAACTATAATCTCTTCAAATATTTTCTGAGTCCCTTTCTTTTTCTCTTCTTCTTCTAGGACCCCTATAATTCAAACGTTGGTGCGTTTAATGTTGTCCCAGAGGTCTCTGAGACCGTCCTCAATTCTTTTCATTCTTTTTTCTTTATTCTGCTCTGTGGTAGTTATTTCCACTATTTTATCTTCCAGGTCCCTTATTCGTTCCTCTGCCTCATTTATTCTGCTATCGATTCCTTCTAGAGAATTTTTAATTTCATCTCTTGTGTGGTTCATCATTGTTTGTTTTCTCTTTAGTTCTTCTAGGCCCTTGTTAAATGTTTTTTGTATTTTCTCCATTCTATTTCCAAGATTTTGGATCATCTTTACTATCATTACTCTGAATTCTTTTTCAGGTAGACTGCCTATTTCCTCTTCATTTGTTTGTTCTGGTGAGTTTTTACCTTGCTCCTTCATCTGCTGCATATTTCTCTGTCTTCTCATTTTGCTTAACTTACTGTGTTTGGAGTCTCCTTTTTGCAGGCTGCAGGTTCGTAGTTCCCTTTGCTTTTGGTGTCTGTCCCCAGTGGGTAAGGTTGGTTCAGTGGGTTGTGTAGGCTTCCTGATGGTGGGGGTTGGTGCCTGCTTTCTGGTGGATGAGGCTGGATCTTGTCTTTCTGGTGGGCAGGACCCCATCCGGTGGTGTGTTTTGGGGTGTTTATGAACTTATTATGATTTTAGACAACCTCTTTGCTAATGGGTGGAGTTGTGTTCCTGTCTTGCTAGTTGTTTGGCATAGGGTGTCCAGCACTGTAGCTTACTGGTCGTTGAGTGGAGCTGGGTCTTAGCATTGAGATGCAGATCTCTGGGAGAGCTTTCACTGTTTGATATTATGTGGGGCCAGGAGGTCTCTGGTGGACCAATGTCCTGAACTCGGCTCTCCCACCTCAGAGGTTCAGTCCTGACACCCGGCCGGAGCACCAAGTCCCTGTCAGCCACACGGCTCAGAAGAAAACGGAGAAAAGAAAAGAAAGAAAGAAAGAAGAAAAATAAAATAAAATAAATGAAGTTATTAAAATAAAAAATAAAAAATATTATTAAAAATAAAAAAATTTTAAAGTAATAAAAAAAAGAAAGAAAGAAGAGAGCAACCAAATCAATAAACAAATCTACCAATGATAATAAGCTCTAAATAATAAACAAAGATAAACATAAAACCAGAAACAAATTAGATGCAGTAAGCAAACCCCAAGTCTACAGTTGCTCCCAAAGTCCACTGCCTCAATTTTGGGATGATTCATTGTCTATTCAGTTATTCCAGAGATGCAGAGTACATCAAGTTGATTGTGGAGATTTAATCCGCTGCTCCTGAGGCTGCTGGGAGAGATTTCTCTTTCTCTTCTTTGTTCGCACAGCTCCTGGGGTTCAGCTTTGGATCTGGACCAGCCTCTGCGTGTAGGTCGTCTGAGGGCATATGTTCTTCACCCAGACAGGAGGGGGTTAAAGCAATAGCTGATTAGGGGGCTCTGGCTCACTCAGGTCAGAGGGGAGGAGGGGTATGGATTGCAGGGTTAGCCTGCGGCGGCAGAGGCTGGCGTAACATTGCAGCAGCCTGAGGCACGCCATGTGTTCTCCCGGGGAAGTTGTCCCTGGATCACGGAACCCTGGCAGTGGTGGGCTGCACAAACTCCCAGGGGTTGTGGATAGCAACCTGTGGTTGCACACAGGCTTCTTGAATGCTGCAGCAGCAGCCTTAGCATCATGCCCATCTCTGGGGTCCATGCTGATAGCCGCGGCTTGCACCTGTCTCTGGAGCTCATTTAGGTGGTGCTCTGAATCCCCTCTCCTCACACACCCTGAAACAATGGTCTCTTGCCTCTTAGGCAGGTCCAGAATTTTTCCCGGACTCCCTCCCAGCTAGCTGTAGTGCACTAGCCCCCTTCAGGCTGTGTTCATGCAGCCAACCCCAGTCCTCTCCCTGGGGTCCGACCTCCGAAGTCCGAGCCCCAGCTCCCAGCCCCCACCCGCCCTGGGGGGTGAATAGACAAACCTCTCGGTATGGTGAGTGCTGCTCGGCACCAATCCTCTGTGTAGGAATCTCTCCGCTTTGCCCTCTGCACCCCTGTTGCTGTGCTCTCATCCATGTCTCCGAAGCTTCCCCCTTGCCCATGCCGCCTCTCCGCCAGTGAAGGGACTTCTTAGTGTGTGGAAACCTTTCCTCCTTCACGGCTCCCTCCCACTGGTGCAGGTCCCATCCCTATTCTTTTGCCTCTGTTTTTTTTTTTTTGCTTTTGCCCTACCCAGGTACGTGGGGATTTTCTTGCCTTTTGGGAAGTCTGAGGTCTTCTGCCAGCATTCAGTAGGTGTTCTGTAGGAGTTGTTCCACATGTAGATGTATTTTTGGTGTATTTATGGGTAGGAAGGTGATCTCCACATCTTACTCCTCCACCATCTTGAAGGTCCACCCCTTTTGGCTTATTTTTATTGAACTCCTCCCCATATTACTTTTGTTCCCTTGAAGAAACTTTGTCTTTTTTTTCTGGTGGCATTTGTGATCTCTGTATTGCATGTTTTATAGTTTACCAAGAAATAAATATGTAGGTATGGATTGATGTATATATATATAATCTTGGTACATACTTTCTGAAGCTGAAGACTCAAAATTCTAGAAAATTCTCAGCCAGTCTCGTCAAACGTTTCTTTCCTTCCCTGCACATTTACCAGGCCGCTGCTCCTCCCCAAACTCTGTCTACTCTTCTTCAGTCACACACATACACACACACACACACACATGCACACACACTTTTCATTCTATCTTCCACAGTTCTCCAATTTCATATTTTTTATCTCATTATCCCTCTTTGAAGCTCCCTGGAAAATTTCCTCATTTCTATTAGTTTACCAATTCTTTCTTCAACAGAGCCTATTCTGCTGTTTAATTTTTCTATCATGATTATAATTAGGTTCAGTTGCCTATAATAAAAATCAGAAAAAAAAAAAACCAGTGGCTTAGTAATATAAGCTTATTGTTTCTCTCCTATAGAAGATACCCAAAAGTATGCCTTTTCAGGCTCTTATGGCAGTTCTATGAAGTAATAAGAATCTTTAGCATTTGGCTTCCATTCTTTTTTTTTTTAACCATTTTTTTTGAAGTATAGTTAATTTACAATGTTGTGTTAGTTTCAGATGTACAATCAAGTGATTCAGATATATATGTATATTCTTTTTCAGATTCTTTTCATGGCTTCCATTCTTAAAGTTACAACGTGGCTCCTGGAAATTAGCCAACAAACTTAGCTAGTATTTCATTGACTACAACTTAGTCACATGGCTGCACTTATGTGGGAGCCCAGGAATGTTTTTGTTCTGTTTCTGTTTGTTTGTTTGTTACAGGTAGGTACATTCCCCAGGATTTTATTAGGGAGAAGAGAATGGAAGAATGGAAGGGGGGGAAGGTGTGTTATAAGTCTCTGTCATACCATTAATTGAATGTTTTTGTCCATAGTATTTTTTCCTTCTAGTAGTCTCATTTGACTCTATTTCCAAATCTGCTTGATTTTTTTGAGATTTTCCCTTTTTAATTTTCCTTTTTGTAATTTTAATTATTTAAACTCAATGATTTTGTAATCTCTATTCAGTAATTCCTTACGTGAGGTTCTTGTGCTGGGGTGTGGCTCAATCCTTTGTCGGCTGATTTTCTCATGGTTGCTTGTTTTTTAATGTGTTTGGAAATCTTAGATTGTGAGCTCATTGTCCTTAAGGTTTAATCTGTGGAAATCTTCTACAGAATAGTATGAATGGTAGTCTTTCTATAGTACTTTGCATTTGTTTCTGCAATGAATCCCCGGTAGATATAACTGTTTCTAGTATCAAAACTCAGGAAGAATAAGTCTGCAGTATAAATTCTCAGTGGAAACTTTTTTTTTAATCTAGAGCCTAGTTAGAGCAAGATTTTCTTCCTATCAACCTATGTGGTAGGTGGATTTTTCTAGTAGTCCAATCTTTTGCTTTGAATGTGGACCTCCACAGATTCTAAACCCAGTTGAAGGATGCCAGTTCCAGCTTACAACAAAACATAGGTTTAAGGTTTTCTTTCCTGTCCCTGGTTGGATATCAAAAACTAGTTACCCGCATCCTGCTAACCCCCAGAGGACTTGTAGTATTTGCCTGTGTTCCCAACAATCTAACTTTTAGTTATGCTTTGTTTCTGACCCTTGAGGACATATTTTGTATTCTTGTGAGCTCAGTGGTACATTTAAAAGGAAGGTGTGCTATATTTTATCCATCATTTATAGGATTTTTTTATTAGAAAGTGTTTTCGAGTAATCTTGTTTGTCAATTCTTTAACTAGAAGTCCAGTGTTCCTTTTAAGATGATGTATTGCCTATCTTGCACTTTTGAAATTCATATTCTAAATGTCCAAAATCCTATAAAAGAAATGTTTTGTCCCAATCACAATGGGTCCACCCTGATGGAGCCTTAAATTCTCATCACGGTTCTCAGTCTCCAAAGAACCCCATCCAATTAGGCCAGTCCTCTGGTAGGCTGCAATCCAATTTTGAAGAGCTTTGGAAGCCTATTCTTGCCACAGCCTGTGTTTTTTCCTCACTTTTTTCTACCTATTGGGAAAACATCTAATTGTAAATTTGAATTGTGTTCTCGTTTTAGCTATAAAGTTCACACTATTTTTGAGGATTTAAGTAGATTATGACAGAACTTGTCATTTTTCTCTTCTGTGTAATACTACTTTGACATTTAACCCAGAGAATCCTGCCTCAGTTCTTTCCTTTGACAGCAACATAACTATGAGCTGGCAGAACTGGTCTTCCAATCCAGAAGGTCAATCTCTCTCCAGAACCTAAGTTCTTAACTAATACACCATGATTATTTTTTTCTCCCTTGTTTATTTTTTTCATCATGCACACAATTTTTTCCTTACAATTGTTCTTCAGTTTTCTTCCTTTGGCTTAAAGTATTAACCTTTGATAAAACCAAGAGAAGAAGATTCTCTAAATGGCTTGTGAAGGTATGCATCCGGTTTTTAAAGTCACTGGTGTTTTTCTATGTACTTATTTTCCTATGGCTTCTTACCTAATGGCAGAATATCACTTTTGTGTTAAGAGCTCTTGGAAAACTTGGCAAAATTAAATTCTAAGCTAAATGTTCCAATCAACTTATAAACACCAAGAAATACTCAATTTATAATGGAAATGATGAGTTCATCACTAGATTTTGCTGTATGAATAAAGGACACTGAACAGTACTACTTTTTAAAGCCTGTAAGCCATTTTGGTTTTACAACCACTAATCCTATCTTTTCAGTTTCTCACTTGCCACAGCATAGCCTGTAAAAAGTTACTGTTAGATGGAAGAAGCTCTTTGACAAAATGTCCCATTCAGGGGATAAAAGAATCTTAAGCCTTGAAAGGAAAAGATTATTGAATCTACCTTCATCAATTTTCAGAGGACAGAGGTGAGACCCTCAGGGAACATAGTGATTGCCCAGCATCACAGGACAGCCACATGGTAGAGCTACCTGCAAGGTCAGGGGTCACATGACCTGAGCCCAATCCAGTCTTCTTTCCACCTCACCATGTTTTTAATCCCATTGTATGTGGTGGGTGTTTTAGCCTACATATAAAGGTTCTGTGTAATGTGCTACATTTCTGTTTGAGTAAAGGAGTAATTCAGAGTATTGATAAATAACTCCAGGAAAACAATGACACTGCCTGTTTATTGCTTGTGACTTATGCCTGATTACCAACTTGGTCTCATTTATTCATCTATTTATTCATTCAGTAAGAACTGCTCCACAAACTCAGAGAAAAAATGCAGTCACAGTTTTTTTCATTGTTTATGTAATAACATTAAAACACAGGTGTATTTTTGGCAGGAAGAAGTCTAAGATTTTCCTCCTGAGGTTTTACTTGGACTTCCCAAAGAACTCTAAGGACTTGTACCATCCAAAAGAAGGGATCAAGCAGGTTTCTGCGCTCAAGGGGAGCCAGAGATATAATCTCACCAGCCCACAACTGCTAATGATTCTCAATATTATATGAAGCTAAAGTTGAAAAGTGGTTAGACAGTCACACAGAGAGGATCACCTGTTGATCCAGACTCCTGAACTGGCCACCGTGTTCTTTGTAGAAGAATCCCACTCATTTGATTCCAAACGCATCTTGGGGTATTCTGGGCATGTATTTGCAAGGTTGCAGTTTTTTGTGTTTAAATGCATAGCACTTCCAATTGAGCCAAATCAGCTATGCTAGGTCATTTACTTATTCATGTACTAAATATATAAACATTTAGTGTGCCTACTAGATGTGGAGTGTCTACCATGACCCAGGTACTATGTTTGACTCTGAAGGTACAATGTCTGGCAACCTGGACAAGGTCCCTATCCTTAGGAAGTTTATATTTAAATCTTTAGGACTTGATCTCCCATCTACCATCCCATGAATTTAAAATGACAACCTCTTTTCTTCCCCAGGGTTTCATAATGGCTTTCAAAGAGGCTTATCTCTTTAAAATTTCAAAATGTAGAGACTCTGATCCCTTTCTCTTCTCTTGTTTACCTGGATAGCATTCAATTTGTCCACCCTTCTAAAGAAGGGTATCTTCAAAAACCCAAGAAGACTATGTTCCCCATCCCCACCTCACGCACTACCACATACACAAACACTCACAGTCCTAGGACAGGTGATCTTCAGTGATGTAGCAATGCACCTAAGGGAGCCTGCCTTCTCGTAGGAACCACCAAAACAACTCCAGGCGATAGACACATACTCTTCTGGAGCAGAGGGTAGAGTTGGGTAGATGCTACCATCAGCAATCCAAAGGGAATTTCCTGGCACTTTACTATGTAAGAAAGATATAAAACAAATATAATCTCTGGGTGAGTAAGCACATTAATAAATAAAATTTTTCAAGTTGAAAGGGATTAACTGTTCCAACTGAGGTTGTTTTCCAGAGTAGAAGTAACATGTAAATGGTGAGAGATAAACAGATAGAGAAATCAAGTCCTTAGGAGAGAAACGTTTCTTGGGGGAAATGACAGAGAACCCATGTCCTGAAGCCCACTCTATATAAATAACACGTTCTCATCTAAATTCCAAAAAAAGTAGACTAGCCTAATAGTAGTAAGATTATGATGAAAATAATTAAAAGAGGGACTTCCCTGGTGGTGCAATGGTTAAGACTCCACACTCCTAATGCAGGGGCCCAGGTTCGATCCCCGGTCAAGGAACTAGATACCACGTGCCGCAACTAAGAGTTTGCATGCCACAACTAAGAGTTCACGTGCCACAACTAAGGAGGCTGCATGCTGCAACTAAGAACCAGCACAACCAAAGAAAGAAAGGAAATAATTAAAAGAAACTGAAAATATTGATAGTGTGGAATAGATGAATGAATCCTTTTTTCTTTAAAACTGGTTGCCCCATCAACCAAGAGTGTAAGACTCATCACCCAGCCGAGACCTGTCCTCAGATCTGTGCTCCTTGTTTATACCTTCAGTCACCAAATACCACATGAGTGCCTATTCTATGCCAAATAAAGTGCTTATATATATAAACTTGGATCCACTTCTGCATGAGGGCTTTGAGTATGAGGTTACGATGTGAACCTTTGTTTAGGAGGTAATAGCGAGTACAAAGGATGTTTGAGAAGGGTAATGACTTGATCATAGTTGAGTTTTAGGAAGGAGAATCAGACATAAGTAGAATAGGCTGGAGGAGAAGAAATATGTAGGCAAGGTGACAAAGAGGAGGCCATCATAACAAGTCAGGTGAGGTGATGAGAATTTGACCTAAAGTCGTGGCAGTATAGATGGAAAAAGAAGGCAGCTTTCTCAGTTTGAGTTGGATTTGCTGAGCTAATTCTGGGTGTTGATAAATACATTTGATATGGGGCCAAATGGAAAAACTACTTAGTCTTGATTCTTCCTTCATGACTGATTTCTGTTGCTGGGGGCAGAAGCAGGAATGGAGACAAGATATTAGTTGAATATTTGCAGCTAGAATAGAATGATATAATTAACTATGAGTTAAATGATAATTATAAAGTAATAGAATCTAATATCAACTGTCCAATTCACCATGGACATGAAAATAGCCAAAGCTTTTTCAGGAAAAACAAATGGACATCAAACATTCCTAATTAAACTCATGATGATGATAAATGGTCTTTGTCCCAATGCCACAAAATATAATTGAGTTTTCTCCTAAGGATCCCAACTTTAAAGGAAGTGACCCAACCAAATTAACTTATCATTGTAACTGGGAGATAAGCAAAATATTTTTTTTTATTTAAAGGAAACTTACTTTGCCACCACTGCCTCCTAAAGACTGTAGCATAATTCGACACTAAGGGAATAAACCCTGATACCATTTTCTTCCCCTCACAGACACAGAAGTGACAGAAAGAAGGGGAAATGTAGCATTATCCCTCAATAACTCTTCCTGAAAGCTAAAGCATAAACTCATTCATTAGCCAAGTACATTAATGGGTCTTCAGATATGGAACAGTGTGATGGTTAACTGTATATATCAGCTGGACTCGGCCACAGGGCACTCAGATGTTTGGTTAAACATTATTCTGAGTCTTTCTGTGAGAGCATTTCTGAATGAGATTTTCATTTGAATCTGTAGCCTGAGTAAAGCAGGTTGCCCTCTTCAGTACAGGTGGGCCTATCCAATCCACAGAAGGCTGAATGGAACAAAAAGACTGAGTAGGAGACAACTCACTCTCTGTCTTCAAACTGGGACCTTGGTCTTCTACTTCCTTCACACTCAGACTCAGATTTGGATGAGAACTCACACCATTGGCACTCCTGCTTCATAGGTCTTTGGAGTTAGACTGGAACTACACCATTATCTGTCCTGGGTCGACAGCTTGCTGACTTTGTTTTCTCATCTGAAAAATAAGGATTTTGAACTAGATGATCATAGAAATCTCTTCAGTTTGCTGAGGGTTCAAGACCCTTCAATCTGAGGGAAGGAAAAATAAAACATTTTCCTGAATGTAGAACAAGATATCCCTGGAGAAAAATCTATTTCCAACTTTTTGCTTCAGGCTTGGATGTTGAGAAATTTCTGCCAGAAATAAAAAGTACACAAACCTAGAGGGGCAGAATGGTGAAAATGTGTGCAATCTGAAGTTAGTGTATCGACATAGTAATTCCTCTCTGTGGGAAAACCACATGAATTCTGTGATAATCATTTGTGAAAGAAAGAAAAATACATTGTGTTTCAGAGCAGAGTGAAAGGTTTTTAGCTCAGTATCATAAAAATCACTATTAGAGTAGGGGGAAAAATATGAATCCCAAAGCAACTATTAAAACAACGACAATAACAAATAATGATCCCTCCATAAATTTATTTTGATGGTTATACCTGTGTTCCATCTTTTTCCAAAACTGTAAGCAGCAAGATATGCAGACAGATGTAAGTTTTAAATGGTTTAACCCCAACTAGAAATGAAATTAGGCAACAGGCTCTGACTACAATGAAACTCCAATGAAACTGGTGCAGATCCCTCCTCTGTGATGTCATGGTTCTCTTCTCATCAGAGAATAATCTCAAATTCCTCTGCAACGCCCTTTGTTACTACAACTTTGGATGGGTTTTATATATTAAAAACACACAAGTGTGTTTCTCTTCCCATAAGAAATGATTGCATCATTCACAGGGTCCCCTCCCTGCCCCTGAAATAAGATAGCTTCTCTCTTCTCATTTCCACAGGTACAGAATGGCAGAAGAGGCTTCAGATAGCCTATAGAAAAAAAAAAAAAAAAGAAGCCAATTGATCTTCTAGATGGAAAGAGCATCATAATAATCAACAAATAAACCATAAGATTAGAAGAGGGTAGATAATTTAATGGGATCCACAGGCAAAAGAGAACCTCCCATAAAAAGGAGAGCTTCTTGGGAGTTCTCTACCTATTTGGGATAGTTCTGTGGCAGGTGCTGTCTTCGTTCTGCTAAGAGCAAAGAATGAGAGGTCACGAACTAACGGGTTTAGGATCCGAGCTCTCTGGCTCCTAGGTTACTGCCACTGAGCCAGAGCCTCTGTTCATTTGACCTGTGAGGGCACAAGGCAGTGGAGATTCCTCTACTCCTATTGCCAAGGCTCATAGGAGGGGAGAGGGCATTGGTCTAACCTACTGTCTTCTGAATGTAAGAGAATGTGTTCTTTGGTCAGAAAGAGAAGGAAGAGGATGGAGAAAGACACAGCAGGGAAGAGTGGGTAAAAATAATGACAAGCACTTTACAGTATTTACAATCTGCATGCTTCCCTATGCACTTTATCATTTGCTATAATAGTTCTGTATTTCTAATATGCACTATTTTTTTTTTTTTGTCTGTGCCTGTGTGGCATTCAGGACCTTAGTTCCTCAACCAGGGATCGAACCTGCACCCCTTGCATTGGGAGCGTAGATTCTTAACCACTGGATCTCTAGGGAAGTCCCAATATGCACTATTATTGCAGAGGACAAAATTAAGATTCTGAAAGGGTAAGTATTTTGTCCAAAGTTGAGTGGGAAATCACACACAGAATCTTTACTCCAAATCTTTGCTTTTTCTTTTTCTCTTTTTTTCCCCCTTGAACACAGAACTTCCAGATTTTGTTTGGGGATCAATTTCTTTGTGGACGTTTAATGGCTAATTTTCTTAGATGCACAGATACACATTTTCCTGGACTCATAATTAAAGTCTTCTTTTTCTCAACCAGTTCTAACTCTACCATTGGAGAATTGAACCACTTGCTGGTTCTGCCCTTCCCCCCTCTAGCCTCACTAGCGGAGCTCTGAAGTGTGCAACACTGATAAAGATTTGGGAAGGTGTGTTTGTCCTTACACCCTATGGAGGGATGTGTATCCCTATGAAAGGATCACTTCTAACTGGTTGGCTTGGATTTGAGATTCTAATTCCCAGAATAGGAGTTCCCTCATTTGTTTATCAATCATGCCTTGAAATAGCCTATTTTGTCCTTGGAGCCTCCAATGACAGATTTCCATCTCATGGCACAATTTCACAGTAATTATACACTTGCTCTATATCTTATCCACCTTCACCATGGATACAAGTTTATATCTTGGGCACAAACCTCCCTATGACTGGGTCCATGACGTCTATAATGTGATGTGCTGATAGCTACCTGCCTACTTGGACTTGTGCTGATTGCCAGTTATCAGCTCATTTGCCGATTATCTTATCAAATAATAAAAGAAATTGCTGTTTATTGGGCACATAAGTGACTAGTACTGTGCTAAGCATTTTACCTGGATTATCCAAGTTGCTTCTTAAAATATCCCTGTAAGAGACAGGTATCACTGATTCCACTTAAACTTGAGCCAAAAAGATACTTCCTCAAACATGTGTGAAAGCAAAGAGATAGTTTGTTCAAAACAACTTGGAAAGAGCATTTTATATGATGGAAAATAAGGGTCTATGTGTTTTAAACCCTTATAATACTGGTATAAAAACCATAAATCCTTAAATTGTCAATAAAATGAGTACTTGGTGATCACTTGCCCCTTAACCATCCGGGAAAATTAGATTAGAATTAAGAAGTTAAGGGGGAGCTTCCTTAGAGCCATATTGTTTCACCTTGGCAAAGTGGTTGGAGAGAAAGGGACAACTAAACACACACACACACACACACACACACACACAGTGGTCTTCTCTGCTTAGGTAAACATGAAAGTCTAAAAACTATCAACAGTGACTTTTGAGATAATTGGGACCTCTATACTGAAATGCATTGGGAGTTCATCACACTAGTAGAAAAGGACAGAGTCCATGTACTATTATTTAACCACATTAATCATGATGACGAGATATGTTGTAAACTAATTCATGAGTTTCATACTTAGACACTTTCAGTGTTGCATGGCGTAATGACTTTAAACAGTGACAGGTAAACTCCTTCCTCGTTGGCTAAAATGAGTAAGTTCTGACTTTCCACAGAGGGGACCAGAGATCCTGGACCCACCCAAACTTCTATAGGCATACGCCAGTAATGTGAAAATGAGATCCATCTATTATAACTTAAATGTTAAAGGCTTCATTTTTTATCCTCTACGAGGGCTTGACATCATTGCTCTTGACAATTTTAAATTAAGCAGGGGCCTATGCTAGGCCTACCTATGCATAACATAGAATCCTGCCTATGGTAGGGAATCTAAACTCCCAGGAATTTCACTGTCCAGCCTGATGACACATCTCCATACAAGCAAATATCAGGTTTTTTTTTTTTTTTTGGCCGCGCTACATGGCATGCAGAATCTTAGTTCCCCAACCAGGGATCAAACCCGTGCACCCTGTAGTAGAAGTGGGGAGTCTTAACCACTGGACTGCCAGGGAAGTCCCCAAATATCACTTTTGAAGAGCATTTATTTCACAGTCTTCTCACAATAGAAGACAATGGGTATAGCTATCAATGTGCCAATGGCTCCATGAGGGCAGGGGCTATATTGAATTTTTACCACTATACCTTTATGATCTAGCACAATACCTGGCACTTAATAAGGGCTCAGTGAAAAATGACTATTCCAGGCCCTAAGATCTGCCACTAATTGCCTGTGTGATTTTGGTCTAGTCATTTAATATAATAAGGTGAGTTAGACTTCAAGGATGCTTACTACCTTTTCCAACTCTGATATTTTACTAGTCTTTGGCTGAATTCCCTGGGTGTTCACCAGTTTACTATAATGACGACAAGGAAAAACAGTGTTCTCCCAAAGGCACTAAAATGAAATAATCCTTGTATCCCTTGTTCAACCAATCTGTGAGTCTTCTTCAGTCTTTCGTCTGCCAAAGGAACGCCCATTGCTCATATTTTATAAAAGGATTCTCAAATCCAAGAAACATGGTTTCTTGCTCAGAGTAGGAAACATACTGATTTGATCTGATATTGTTCCTTTTCTGTTCTCAGAATTTAGTTCTCATTTGGACTTTTATTCGCCAATTAAACCAATACCTCCTACACCTGTAATCTGTTTATAAAATACCTCTTCTCTCTACCACCAGGAGGCAGTGTTGAAGTAGCTCCAGGCTAAAGAAGGAGTCCATAAGCCCAGGGCAGGTAGGGGAACTTGACTTCTCAAGCTTGGAGGTTACCCCAAGCAGAAGTAGACTTTCTGCTTCAAGAAATAAGAAAAATATCCTAATAACCAACAGGTCTGTGTGATTGTGCTGGTAGATGTTCTTTAAGACCTTGAAAACAGTACTGGAAGAGAATTTGGGGTGGTTTGAATTGAACTGGATTAAAGCCACCCTAGACTTTCTCTGGAGTGGGATCTGATGGTGAAGACAAATTTTCTGTAAGTTAAGAAAAAAATATTAAAAATTAAAGTCCACTCCCTTTGCCCCAATAACTTTTAAGTGTTTCTCTGAAGAAGGAGATCGGGATAAAAGTTTAACTTGAGAAAAATAGGAAACAGGTTGGGAATGATTAAATAAGGTATGGTACACCCCCAGGGGAACATCATGCAGCTTTTTAAAGTAACATTTTTACACGTAATGTTAGATGGATAAAAGACTGTAAAACAGCCCATGCAGTGAGATCCCCAGATTTTCTATGTGTATATTTTTAAACCATTAAGATAATACTGTGTACTGAGAGTTGTCTTGGCTTGTATCTGGATTATGAGATTATGGTGATGAAAAAAAGTTTTTATTGAATTTTCAAAGAAAGAAAGAAAGAAAAAAGAAATAACCAACAGTTCTAAAAGATGCATAAACCTGTGAGAACCCATTTATTAAACTTATGCAGTTTATAATGCTATCATTTGGGGCATTCCTGAAGTTTAATTTGCCACTTAGCCATTCAGAAGAGTTCATCATCGTGCCACTAATTACTTTTCTGTTATTAGCTATTGAGTGATTCATCTGTTTTCTAAAGGATGTGGTAACTAAAGGATGTTCCTTCAGATCTTTAGAAAATGCTTTATTTTTAAATAGAGCATAAGTACTTAAGAAGGCCATAAGCTAGGAAAAGTGGGAAGAAAAGAGTTTCCTTTAGTACTAGATACATTGTACAGACGTACTGAAATCTCACAGCAGCACTATGAAATAAATATTACCGTTCCTATTTACAAAAAAGAAGTCTAAATCCAGACCTTATTTAAGGTCAGATAGATAATTAAGTGCCCAGGATGCAAACTGGGGCCTGTCTGATTCAACAGCCTACTATATCAAATGGCCTTGCGAATAAAAATAACAACATAAGTGAACTGTAAAGCATACCAAAATCCAGCAATGGTCTCTGGATTCAGTACTCTAATCTTGATCACAGACTGGAGACTCATTACTCACGAACACAAAATCACCCCAGGCATTGTAAGGGGAGCACTCACTCACTGCATGCTCTCTGACAGTGTTTTCATTTGCACTCCTTTTTGTTATTATTATGGTCTTATTTGAGATTAGCCTTACTAAGCCTCTTTTTTCCTGATTTGAAGGGCCACCCCAATTGCAGCCCCAAATTGTCATCTCCGAAAAGTAAAAACAAACAAACCAAAAAATAAAAAACTCCAAGCTCTTATCTTACCGATTTCTAAAGCCTAAGCCCCAGGAAGAGAATTTAAAAAGTAATGACAGCCACAGTCCTCACCTCAGGCCTCACACCCTGTCCTAAGCCCCACAGAGTTGAGAAATATGACTTTGTCCAGGCTTGTGAGGGTTTTTTGTTAGTTCAATTTAGTCTTTTGTTGACCGTCACCTATGCCCAGGTTTTCATAATTACAAGTGAAATGCCTAAATCTTCTGCATGCTAATAGAATTATTCTTCTCCTCAAATGATAGAAAATACAGGTAAGGGAACACAGAAAAGAAAAAAAAAACTTCACAATCTCATGTGTATGTGGAATTTTAAAAAGTGAATACAGAGGAGTGAAGAGTAGAACAGTGGTTACCAGGGGTGCGAAGGTGTTGGCCAAAGGGTACAAAGTTATGTAGGATGAATATGTCTAGAGATCGAACGCACAGCATGATGACTATGGTTAATTATGCTGTACTGAATTCTAAGAAAGTAGATTTCAGGTGTTCTTATAACACACACACACACACACACACACACACACACACACACATACACACAAGGTACCTATGTGAGATGAGATGGTAATTAACTGGTCTGTGGTAATTATTTCACTCTATATCAAACCGTCATGGTATGCCTTATACACATACAATTTTTATTAAAAAATAAAAAAGTTAAATAAAAAGAATACACAGGTAAGGGACCTCTGAACAGAGATATGATTAACAAGATCATCCACACCCACAAGACTTCTTGCAACAAGAGACACAAACAAAAGGAGTAATGTAATTAATTGCCAAGATAGTAAATATCCAAATGTCAGAATGATTCATCTTAACCGTAGTATTCAGCCGTAGTGTTCTTAGAAAGTATTAGTTGCTTAACAGATTCTTGTAGAATAATAAATAGAGCCATTGTTCTAGTTTTCCCTCTACAATTTTTATTTGCTTAAGATGGGTGGTGAAAAATGATCAGTGCTTACTAAAAATGAGGAGCTCTAGAATTTAGAAAGACTCGGTGAGCCTGCAAATGGGCCATCAAGGAATTAACTGGAGTAGATCTTGAGTATTTGAACTCTTCTTCCAAGAGGAGTGAAAAAGCAACCAGAAGACCTCAGAATAACAGAAAACCATGTCATTATCACAGTGTGATTTGGAGGAAGGAGATAGGGATGTAAAGCTCCCTCTCCACAGAGGGAGGGATTGAAGGGGAGAGAAAGAAAATGAACGGCCAAAGGAGGCAGGCTCAGCCCTGCTGTGAAACTCTTTACACTCAGCAGGTGGGCGATCATTTGTAATCACCTCCTCATTGATTTAGACAGTTTCCAGTGGCAATTTAGTGGGGGGAAACTCCTAGGACTGGGAAGGGAAATTGGAGAAAAGAAAAACACACACACACACACACACACACACACACACCATTTAATGCAATGGCGATTGTATTGCACATCTTGATTTCAGAAAGCATAAAATGTGGAGTGGTGTCTTAAGATGAAAGAAATGCAGTCCACTGTTTACTTATCTTTCGGACTCTCCCACACAGCCCTCCCTGTACCTCCCTCAGCTGTCATGAAAAGCACCAAAATAAAAAGGCTGCCATCAAAGGTCAAATATTTTCAGATTGAAATTGAGTACTAAGAGGAGAACCCTAGACATTGTCTTTGGGGAAATTCTAGTCTTGGGGTGTTTAATCAATAAAAATGCCTATGGTATTGTGTCTTGCTAGGATGGTTCATTCTCATTACACAGGGTCACCCCAGTTATTGTCAGATGAAACAGTCACCGTGGTGCCTCCATTTTAAAAGTTAGGAGGGTTCTGCATTATGATATAAAGGTCTCCATGGTATGGACATCCTTTGACACCTAGATTCTCCTGCATTTTAAAAGATGTTTGCTGAGGATCTTCTTTTTTGCAGGTTGTTAACAGTTCAGCAACAGGTCACAGAATAATTGGCCATTCGTGTTTCCCAGCTAAGGGGCCAGTGGTGAATGTGGCTTCTAAGCCAACAGTAGGGCTCCAGCCTAAGCAAATTTGGCCTTAAAAGCAGGTCTTCAAAAAAAAACACAAAAACTACTTCACGCTTGCCAAATACTCTAATGGAAACACTATTCCTTTTTGGAAAGCAAGCTAGATCAGAACTAGATCAGAGCACTATTGCTTCTTTTAGTCTCAGTTCTGTCCTGTCAATGAACAGGAAAAAGAGAGGCTCACATCAGAATGTATTGACTGACCAGCCTATTCAGACACTAATATCATTATCACAGGGATTATACAATAACAAAGGATGTAATCAGAAGTCTTTGGATATACATTTTTACATAAAAATACATTTATTTATGTATATAAACATTGATATATACCCAAATTCACAATCCTATGTAAATCACCATTTGTATGTGTTGATACACCTGAAAGAGATTTTAAAGGAAAAATGGGGAAAACTATTTTAAAAAGAAGTGTTCTTTTTCACAGATCACTCTGCGACCTAAATCATATACTATATTTCATCCAAAGAAGTTTTTTTAAAAGCATCTGAAATGGAAAGGGAAAGAAACAAGCTTTTATTGAGACCAAATTATTTCCTTTTTTCCCTGTTTTTAATTTTATATATTTAGCAAACATTTACATAGCACTTACTATGTACTAGGCACTATTTTGAGCACTGTAAATATTAACTTGTTTAATCTCCCAACAACTCTATGAAATAAGTATTATTATTATCCCTATTTAACAGATGAGGACACTGAGTATAGAGAGGGAAAATAACTTGCCCAAGGTCACAGGGCTACTAGTGGTCAAGTTGGAATTTTAGCCCAGCATTCTGTCTGTGAAGTCTGAAGTCTGCACTTGACTGCTTCATCCCCAGGTGAAAATTAATTTAATCTCATAGAAATCTTCACAAATGAGGAAGCTAAGGCACAGAGAGTTTCTATTTACTTCTCTATTTAATTCATTCCAAATTTGAACAAAAACGTGACAAGTTAGGACAATAGTGTTGCAGGAAGGGGGACCCCTTCCAGGGCCCGAGAGTGGGCTCTTGGCTAACACTCAGAAATGAATTGTCCGAGGAGACACACGTGCTGACAAAGCAAGAGACTGTATTGGGAAGGGGCGCCGGGGTGGAGAGCAGGAGGGTAAGGGAACCCAGGAGAACTGCTCTGCCACGTGGCTCGCAGTCTCGGGATTTATGGGAATGGGGTTAGTTTCTGGGTTGTCTCTGGCCAATCATTCTGACTCAGGGTCCTTCCTGGTGGTGCGTGCAACCTCTCAGCCAAGATGGATTCCAGTGAGGAGGATATTCTGGGAGGTTGGTAGGACATGTGGACTGGTGTCTCCTCTCTCCTTTTGACCTTTCCCATATTCTTCTGGTTGGTGGTGGCGTGTTAGTTCCATGTTCCTTACCAGGATCTCCTGCCATAAAATAACTCATGCAAATTGTTACTGTCTTTGCCTGGCCAGGGCGGGCGGTTTCAGTCAGTGTTTCCCCTAACCACAGTACTAACAAAGATATTTTCACATCAAATTTATTTTCTTTCTTTTAAAACTGACCCCAACTCTCTTCAATATGCCTGTAGTCTCAATTGGCATTTCCCACGTGTATGGTGAGCGACATGACACCTTATGTGTATCATCAGATGCTCCTCCAGACCTTTCTGTTCACAGTTAGAACAGCTGAATCACGCAGTGCCTCATTCCCAGTTAAGATTTTAAAAGCATGTTGAAAAGAGTAAACACACATTAACTACCAGTTCATTGTAAAATGGTGCAAAAATTCCATTGGTAATAAAAGATTTTGTTAGACACACATAGAATGCACCTGCTATACTATGGCTTGACTAGAATTTAGATAGACTCTCTGGAAGAACACACATATAAAGTTTGCTGTCATTTGACTGACTTTAAGCTAATAAGTAAGAAAAAGATGATGCTACCAAAGAGATATATTTGTAACATTAAAATAAGGAGACAATATTTTCGTTCACACGCACATAGACATCGTTGAATTTCTAGAGGGAAGTTAAAGCAACAAAGATAAAATCTTGATGGCACTTAATCCGTGTTCATGATTGGCAATAGTGATCTGGGACCACATTTCATTGTCTTCAATCTGTCTCCTTCTCAAACCCTACTGAGACCAGCATAGTTCAGGTTTTAACCTTACTCTCGTTCTAATCTTGACCCCTCCCCTGTTTAATTTTTACACCAACGATAGATTGATCTTTTTGGAACACATATAACTTCATATCACTTTCTGCTTAGAATATTTCTGTGGTTTCTTAGTATCTTGACAACCAAGTCATAACTCCTTAGAGGAGTATTTGGGCTTTCTACCACTTTACTCCTACCCAACCTCTTACAATTCCCAAAAGCATTCTTTCACACATATATGCGTTGCCATGTACCATTCCCTTACC
Organism: Balaenoptera borealis; assembly: GCF_965194805.1. Lineage (NCBI taxonomy): Eukaryota > Metazoa > Chordata > Mammalia > Artiodactyla > Balaenopteridae > Balaenoptera > Balaenoptera borealis. The sequence continues at coordinate 17,381,815 of NC_138876.1, forward strand.
TTGGACATAGTACCCACCTTCTTCCTTCACCCAATCTGGCCAATTCCCTGTAATCCTTCAAATATCATCTCAAGTGTACTCTGAAGACTTTTTCTGATCTCCCTCCTTGGCTTAGATGACTCTCTGAAACATCTCATAGCACCATGTTCTTACCTCTATAATTCAGCCAATTATTTGTACTTTTGGAAACTTTTTAAAAAATAAATGTATTTATTTATTTATTTATTTATTTATTTATTTACTTTTGGCTGCATTGGATCTTCATTGCTGCACGTGGGCTTTCTCTAGTTGCAGTGAGAGGGGCTACTCTTCATTGTGGTACGCAGTCTTCTCACTGTGGTGGCTTCTCTTGTTGCAGAGCACACAGACTCTAGGCACATGGGCTTCAGTAGTTGTGGCTTGCGGGCTCTAGAGCACAGGCTCAGTAGTTGTGGTGCATGGGCTTAGTTGCTCCACAGCAGGTGGGATCTTCCCAGACCAGGGCTCGAACCCGTGTCCCCTGCATTGGCAGGCGGATTCTTAACCACTGTGCCACCAGAGAAGTCCCTGGAAACTATTAAAAACCTACAATTATATGACTAAGTGTCTGTGCTCTCCAATAAATGTGAACCCTTGGAAGGCAGACAGAATTTAAAGTTTTTATCTTTCAATACCCAGCAACTGGCAGAGTGCCTGACACACTGATCACTAAGTGCTGAATAAATGGCTAAATTTCTAGAAGCCACATATACATAAGAAAATGTTATACACCAAAGAAACACATTGAATTATATATAATATGCCATTTAAGGTTGTTAAGGGGATCAGTTTACTTATGACAGTTACTGTGAGCAAGTAACATACACAGCAATAACATACTCTTTTTTGATATTAGTATTCACAAGTATCCAGAATAAATAAAAACTTAAATGTGTATACATCTAAAACTGCATTAATAACATATGAATAAATTATTACAAATCTCAAAATACTTAGTGATTTTCTCCCAGAAGTTCCATTCCTCTTCTGCATTACATATTTAAGTACTTTAAAGGATATTAATTTTTTTATGGACTTGATTTTTTAAAGCACTTTAGGTTCACAGGAGAATTGAGCAGAAGATTTCCCATGCAGGGGACCTTCAAGATGGTGGAGGAGTAAGATGTGGAGATCACCTTCCTCCTCACAATTACATCAAAAATACATCTACACGTGGAACAACTCCTACTGAACACCTGCTGAATGCTGGCAGAAGACCTCAGACTTCCCAAAAGGCAAGAAAATCCCCACGTACCTGGGTAGGGCAAAAGAAAAAACAGAGACAAAAGAATAGGGATGGGACCTGCACCTCTGGGAGGGAGCTGTGAAGGAGGAAATGTTTCCACACACTAGGAAGCCCCTTCACTGGCAGGGAGGGGGCATGGGCAGGGAGGAAGCTTCGGAGCCATGGAGGAGAGCGCAGCCACAGGGGTGCAGAGGGCAAAGCGGAGAGATTCCCACACAGAGGATCACTGCCGACCAGCACTCACCAGACCGAGAGGCTTGTCTGCTCACCCGCCGGGGCGGGCGGGGGCTGGGAGCTGAGGCTTGGGCTTCAGAGGTCAGATCCCAGGGAGAGGACTGGGATTGGCTGCGTGAACACAGCCTGAAGGGAGCTAGTGCACCACAGCTAGCCGGGAGGGAGTCCAGGAAAAACTCTGGACCTGCTAAAAGGCAAGAGACCATTGTTTCGGGGTGCATGAGGAGAGGGGATTCCTTCCCTGTCTGCCCACAGAAGGCAGAGCACCGCCTAAACAAACTCCAGAGACTGGAGCGAGCCATGGCTATCAGCTTGGACACCAGAGACAGGCATGAAATGCTAAGGCTGCTATTGCAGCCATCAAGAATCCTGTGTTCAAGCACAGGTCACAGTTCACACGCCCCCCCACCCCCTGCCCCAGGAGTCTGTGTAGCCTGCCACTGCCAGGGTCCCATGATCCAGGGACAACTTCCCCAGGAGAACACACGGCGTGTCTCAGGCTATTGCAACATCACGCCAGCTTCTGCCACTGCAGGCTCATACCGCACTCCAATTATAACTACCGTATCCCTCCCTCCCCAGCCCTGAGTGAGCCAGAGTCCCCTAATCAACCACTGTTTTAACCCCGTCCTGTCTGGGTGGGAACAGATGCCTGAAGGCAACATACATGCAGAGGAGGGGCCGAAACCAAAGCTGAACCCCAGGAGCTGTGCGAACAAAGAAGAGAAAGGGAAATTTCTCCATGCAGCCACAGGAACAGGGGATTGAATTCCCACAATCAGCTTGAGGTAACCTGTATCTGTGGAATACCTCAATAGACAATGAATCAACCCAAAATTGAGGCAGTGGACTTTGGGAGCAACTGTAGACTTGGGGTTTGCTGTCTGCGACTGGATTCTTTCTATTTTTTTATGTTTATCTTAGTATAGTTTTTAGCGATTGTTATCATTGGTGGATCTGTTTATTGGTTTGATTGCTCTCTTCTTTTTTTTATTACTTTTTAATTTTTTTGTTTTAATTTTTTTCTATTTTAAAAAATGTTATTGTATTTATTTTTATTTTTCTTATTTTTTATTTTTTCTCTTTCTTTTTTTCTCCCTTTTCTTCTGAGCCATGTGGCTGACAGGGTCTCGGTGCTCCGGCCTGGTGTCAGGTCTGAGGGTCTGAGCTGGGAGAGCCAAGTTAAGGACATTGGACCACCAGAGAGCTCCCCGCCCCACATAATATCAATTGAGGACAGCTTTCCCAGAGATTTCCTCCTCAATGCTAAGACCCAGCTCCACCCAACAGCCAGCAAGATATAGTGCTAGATGCACCATGCCAAACAATTAGCAAAACAGGAAAACAACCCCACCCATTAGCAGAGATGCTGCCTAAAATCATAATAGGTTCACAGATAACCCAAAACGCATCACTGGACACAGCCCTGCCCACCAGAAAGACAAGATCCAGCCCCACCCACCAGAACACAGGCACCAGTCCCCTCGACCAGGAAGCCTACACAACTAACTGGACCAATCTTACCCACTGGGGACAGACACCAAAAAGAAAGGGAACTACAAACCTGCAGCCTGCAAAAAGGAGACCCCAAACACAGTAGGTTAAGCAAAATGAGAAGACAGAGAAACACACAGCAGATGAAGGAGCAAGGTAAAACACCCACCAGATTAAACAAATGAAGAGGAAATAGGCAGTCTACCTGAAAAAGAATTCAGAGTAATGATAATAAAGATGATCCAAAATCTTAGAAATAGAATGGAGAAAATACAAGAAACGTTTAACAAGAACCTAGAAGAACTAAAGAGCAAACAAACGATGATAAACAACAAAATAGATGAAGTTAAAAATTCTCTAGAAGGAATCAATAGCAGAATAACTGAGGCAGAAGAATGGATAAGTGACCTGGAAGATAAAATAGTGGAAATAACTATGGCAGAGCAGAATAAAGAAAAAAGAATGAAAAGAATTGAGGACGGTCTCAGAGACCTCTGGGACAACATTAAATGCACCAACATTCGAATTATAGGGGTCCCAGAAGAAGAAGAGAAAAGAAAGGGTCTGAGAAAATATTTGAAGAGATTATAGTTGAAAACTTTCCTAACATGGAAAAGGAAATAGTCAGTCAAGTCCAGGAAGCACAGAGAGACCCATACAGGATAAATCCAAGGAGAAACACACCAAGACACATATTAATCAAGCAAGCAAAAATTAAATACAGAGAAAAAATATTAAAAGCAGCAAGGGAAAAGCAACAAATAATATACAAGGGAATCCCCATAAGGTTAACAGCTGATCTTTCAGCAGAAACTCTGCAAGCCAGAAGGGAGTGGAAGGACATAGTTAAAGTGATGAAAGGGAAAAACCTACAACCAAGATTACACTACGCAGCAAGGATCTCATTCAGATTCGATGGAGAAATTAAAACATTTACAGACAAGCAAAAGTTAAGAGAATTCAGCACCACGAAACCAGCTTTACAAGAAATGCTAAAGGAACTTCTCTAGGCAGGAAACACAAGACAAGGAAAAGATCTACAAAAACAAACCCAAAACAATTAAGAAAATGGTAATAGGAACATACATATCCATAATTACCTTAAATGTAAATGGATTAAATGCTCCAACCAAAAGAAATAGACATGTAAAAGTATGAAATTAGAACACTCCCTGACACCATACACAAAAATAAACTCAAAATGGATTAAAGACCTAAGTGTAAGGCCAGACACTATCAAACTCTTAGAGGAAAACATAGGAAGAACACTCTATGACATAAATCACAGCAAGATCCTTTTTGACCCAGCTCCTAGAGAAATGGAAATAAAAACACAAATAAACAAATGGGACCTAATGAAACTTAAAAGTTTTTGCACAGCAAAGGAAACCATAAACAAGACCAAAAGACAACCCTCAGAATGGGAGAAAATATTTGCAAATGAAGCAACTGACAAAGGATTAATCTCCAAGATTTACAAACAGCTCATGCAGCTCAATAACAAAAAAACAAACAACCCAATCCCAAAATGGGCAGAAGACCTAAATAGACATTTCTCCAAAGAAGATATACAGATTGCCAACAGACACATGAAAGAATGCTCAACATCATTAATCATTAGAGAAATGCAAATCAAAATTACAATGAGATATCATCTCACACCGGTCAGAATGGCCATCATCAAAAAATCTAGAAACAAGAAATTCTGGAGAGGGTGTGGAGAAAAGGGAACCCTCTTGCACTGTTGGTGGGAATGTAAATTGATACAGCCACTATGGAGAACAGTATGGAGGTTCCTTAAAAAACTAAAAATAGAACTACCATACGACCCAGCAATCCCACTACTAGGCATATACCCTGAGAAAACCATAATTCAAAAATAGTCATGTACCAAAATGTTCATTGCAGCTCTATTTACAATAACCAGGACATGGAAGCAACCTAAGTGCCCATCATCGGATGAATGGCTAAAGAAGATGTGGCACATATATACAATGGAATATTACTCAGCCATAAAAAGAAATGAAATGGAGGTATTTGTAGTGAGGTGGATGGAGTTAGAGTCTGTCATACAGAGTGAAGTATGTCAGAAAGAGAAAAACAAATACAGTATGCTAACACATATATATGGAATCTAAGGGAAAAAAAGAAAAAAAAAAGGTCTTGAAGAACCTAGTGGCAAGACGGGAATAAAGACACAGACCTACTAGAGAATGGACTTGAGGATATGGGGAGGGGGAGGGGTAAGATGTGACAGGGTGAGAGAGTGGCATGGACATATATACACTACCAAATGTAAAATAGATAGCTAGTGGGAAGCAGCCGCCTAGCACAGGGAGACCAGCTCGGTGCTTTGTGACCACCTAGAGGGGTGGAAAAGGGAGGGTGGGAGGGAGGGAGACACAAGAGGGAAGAGATATGGGAACATATGTATATGTATAACTGATTCACTTTGTTATAAAGCAGAAACTAACACACCATTGTATAGCAATTATACTCCAATAAAGATGTTTAAAAAAATAATAAAATAAAAGTCATCCAGCCTTAATAAATAAATAAATAAATAAATAAATAAATAAATAAACAAACCAGCTCTAGACTTAGGCTTTATAAGTTGTTCTGTATGTATATTATACTTCAATAAATAGTTTGATTTTCTTTCTAATTCTCTTTTTACCCAGCTTCTTCTACTGCCAGTAAACACCCAATATATATATATATTTTTTCCTTTTAGGTTCATTTTGAAACTTCTTTTCTAAAATTCGGCATTAAAGATACTCAGATTCATTCTCTGCACCCGACTGATGTAGGTCTGAATTTGGCTCTGCCATCACTATTTAGCCATTTTAAACTTATTCCCCAAGGTCTGTTCTCTTATCTCCTTCCAACTCCCTCAGAAAACTGTTCGTGACGTTGGACTCTAGACAGTTGCACAACCCCTTTATTGTCAGCTCTGGAATGAAGCTTTATGCATCACTGGCTCTGTGCATGCATTGTGAGGTGGAATTAATATTCTCTGTGTTGTTTAGTCTATATCTCATTGGCTAGCTGCCTAGAATGACTAAGGAAACTGCCTGAAAATTTACCCCTTCCTCCTCAAAAGAAAAAAAAAAAAAGAAAGAAAAGGCAAACTCTGGAATGACTTTTACGGGAGGGAAACTTAATAAATGATTTTAAAAATAAACTGAAAGGAGAAAAAGGAGTTCTCATACTAGTAGGGTCCTGATTGCACAAAAGAAAAGTACTTCATTCAGACACAGCTGTAGTCAGGCCAAATTGTCACCATGCTCTGGAGATTTACAAGTTGAGAGATGATATTCACAGGCAAAGCTTGCATCACTTCAAATCTTAATGCAAAGTTAATTGCATACCTGGGTTATGTTCTACAGCATCTCAAATAATATTGATGATACTAATGATATTACTTAAAATGGCTCTCTGGAAATTCATGAATACACCTCTAATTAAGCTGAGTTTTGTAAAGACTTTGATCCTACTATACACTGCAAAATAGTTCACTGTAAATTAAGTTTAACCCTTGTGTGTGTGTGTGTGTGTGTGTGTGCGCGCGCGTGCTCGTGTATGTCTGCCCATGTGTGCAAACTCAATTATTAAATGTCAAGGGGAAGGATTAAAATGTATAATTTTTCCCAATAAATTGTTTTTAATAATTCCAGCAACTGAGAAGCAAGGATTCCCTTTTAAGCTGAAGTCCTATATAATTTTCAGTGCCCTAAATTTTCTTCTTTTAAGAGGTGAATTTTAAAATCCTATATTCAGTACAGCTTTTAGGAGAAAAGAAGCCTCCTTGATGTTTGGAATGACATGACACATGTTTTATAGCATAGTGCACTCTGATTATTAGCTGTAGTTTTGTTGTTTGGATTCGTACCGTCCTGCTTTATCTACCAGATGCTCAGAGACACATTTAAAATAAAGTCATGGATGCAACAAGCTTTAGATCTTAGTGTGAGCTGTTTTAAAGACAGGTGAAGTTTAGGAAGCATACAGCTTAAAGGAAGAAAATAACATTATTAGAACTGCAGGTGTAGCAGAGAAATAATTGCTTGCTTTTTCACACTGATGGGAGTTTAGGTTTATAAAAACACCAATGCTGGAAAGAGATATTTCACTCAGACTAAACCTAAACATCTCAGACATTAAACACCATGAATTCCCTGCTCACTGAGGTAAGATGTTGGATATATCATGTGGTCCCTATGAAACTATCGTGACAAGTCATGGCCTTTCCTCTCTTGAGCTAGCCCTCCTGACTTTCCAATCTGACTTCCCATGTCTACTGATGGCTTATTCAATACTTCCCCAATACTGGAACATTTTGTTCTCTGCTGGCTTATTTCCTCTGGCTCTCCAGTTGGATGTCATACACAGAGGCTCTCCATCATTGTCTCCTTTCCCCAGAGGCCACCTTACCAGTTGAGGGTGGATCCACGTTCTTCTCTCCATTCAGAAACACCTTCCTGGCCTTCTGCCCTCCCAGCTTTTTGCAGTCTAGTTCTCCTTTGTGGCCTCTTGGACACAATGAGAAACAATGTTATCCCACATTTTTTCCTATGCCAGTTCACGCACGTTACTTAACCTCTCTCTCTCTCTCTGCCTTATCTTCCTCATCTGTAAATTGAGGCTAATAATATATATCTTGGAGTTTCTAGTGGAGTCAATAAAACAATGCATGCAAAGGGCTGAGAATTGTGTTGGGTGTATAGCAAGTAGCCAATGAATATTGTTCTTAATTGTATGCTCACCTTGGTCAATAACCCAGGAGCACCCAAGCTTGAACTCTGTGAATATAATGACATCTGGCTCTTAATATAGACCATATGTTTATATAAGACCAGTAAAAATCACATCAGGAAAATTAAGGAGCAAGATGATATGGAGAGAAGGTTTAGCAAGAACCAGAGTGGCCAAGTTCTAAGAGAGGGCAAGAAGGGGAATAAAAGGTGATCCTGACTGCTTTCTGTTCTCTTCAATATCAGCAAAACTAGTATTAAAATCAAGCAATACTCAGGGTTTCCCCTCAGGAGTGGATGGCACAGTGGAAAAAGGAGAAGCTATAGAGTCAGTGGGACCAGGACCTCAATCAAGTTTCTTGCCTACTCTCTGACAGTTAAGATAAAACAAAATAAAAAATCATTTTGGGAGATTATTCAGAGAATTATCTGTAATAACTCAAAAGAAATACTCCTGTCCTATATACCTCCATCCCATTCAACATTCATTAACCCCCAGACTCTAATCTTATAGGTTCACTGGGATTAGTCTCTCCTTCTTATACCCTGGGGTTTCCACTATTATCCTGTTAACAGGAACTGTTTTAGAGATAAGGTTTCAAGCCATGCTAATGCGTTTAAATTCCCTAACTTTTGCAAAGGAGGCAGCCACTTTCCCACTGTGATAGAGAAGTGCTTGTCATCATTTTGCCACCATGGTGGTGGTAGGCAGAGGCAGATGGGCTGCCTGAAAAGCAGTAACTGCGACAACAGTTCAGCCAAGAAAGGCAGGGAGAGACAGAGCCCTGGTGACACTTGTAAAGTTAATTAAACAAGCAGGCCATTAAGCTGGGGTGGCTCTAATGCCTTGGTGACCTATGTAAGCAAACCAATATCTAAGCATGGAAATGCCTCAAGGTTATAAAATCAAAATGCTAAGGACAACCAGTCACAAACAGCCAAACAAGCTTTAAGCTGTAGCCAATCAAGTAATGTCCTTTCTTTGCTGCCACACTTTCTCTACATAAGTCTGTTCCCTGGCTCTTGTCATTGAGTGTTCCTAACCACTTGTGGTTTGGTGCTGCCCAATTGGAATCGATTTTTGCTCAAGTAAGCTCTTAAAAGGTTTAATATGCTTCAGTTTATCTTTTAACACATTGGTTGAGTCTTTTGATGTAACAGTAAATGAAGAAAACCACAGCTGAAATTTGCCAGTACGTGTGCCAGAAAATTTCTCTTTCCTTAAACAATTTTTAATTGGATTTTGTCTTTTTCACTCAAAGAGGTTTGCCTAATACAAAGACCTACTGATAAAGATGTAAAGTTTCCTTGCTTGCTCTCTAGGCCTAGTTATCACATCTCTCTGAAGTTTACAGGATTCCCATAGTAGTAAAGCTCTTTTTCTCTTCCGTGGCTGCTGATTTATTCTGAAGTCATACCCCATAACTACCCCATAATTACACCACCTCCTCTTGCTTATTTCCAGGTCTAGGCTAAGAAGCCTTTGCTCACAAAAAGCACTGGAGCTGGTGCAGGAAGGGAGGCGTGCTGCGGGGAATCTGCTCTAGATCAAATATATACTTCTCATCAGTGCCTTAAAAGTTCACTGTCACCCAGATCTCCTCTTTTATCTCTGCTATTCCCTCCCCAAACATAGGTGCTTCAGTACAGTGTGCAAACTAGTAAGATTCGATCAATAACAGCAGCCAGCATCCTACAGTGTTGTTTTTTTAAATTTAATTTTATTTATTTTTTTATACAGAAGGTTCTTATTAGTTATCTAGTTTATACATATTAGTGTATATATGTCAATCCCAATCTCCCAAACCCTACAGTGTTGTATGTAGATGTTTTCCTAATGGCATCTGAGAAATAACTTAGAGTAGCAAGAATATGTCCTTGACCATGAAATGAAATGAAATGAAATGAAAAACAAACAAATGAAAGCAGCAACCTAATCATTTGAATTAGAATTTATGCTCTGAAGAATTGATAGGTTTTGGAAAATCATAAGGAATGTCTTTCAGAACAAGGATATCAAAATAGATTTTGCTGAATTTTTTCTATATCATAGAAGTTAGGTTCACATTCTAACTCCACAGCTTTACAGCTAGATGACCTAGAACATGTCCTAGGCATCAATTCAACATATGGTCTAGCATGCACCTGTGGACTTAGGGCATTGCACTTAGAAGGTTGTAAATTAGTACCTTTAGTAAGTTAGTATATATTTTCATGAGTGAAAGTATAAATGGATTCTTAGGATGATTACTGTCTCCTGAAAAATCATTTCCTTTCTCATTTTTTTCCACGTGTCACAAGGTCTACTGTTTCCCAAGTAGATTTTCCTAATCACAACTATTTAACCTGCCAGGACAATCCCTGACCCACTCTTCTGGTTTAATCTATTCTTATGACATAGACATCTATCCAGAGGTATTCTGACCAAAAGCATAACTTTGTCATAAAGTTGATGATATATATCTTCTCTCTACCTTTTAGCTCTATTTTAGTTTAAAAAAAGATTATGCGTACACATATCATAATTGTTAAAGCATGGCATATAACATGACTCTGATTTCATTGTAGCTAATCTCGATCAACTTCTTTCCTTTCTGGATGTGTCAAGAAATATGTGGCACTCTGACATCACATGTAAAGGAGAAATTCCTGGCCCCTTTCATCACTAGTGAGGGCAAATGTACATAAAAAGATATTTGCAAAATTTTGACAAAGAAGAGCTTTAATAGAACATGATACCAGATAGGATATATGTACCATTTTCTACGTGACCCAAGTAACCTACTTCTTTTTCGCTTAGAAAATTATCAGTTTTAAAATTCATGTCTTTCTTATGCTTGTATATACTTTTCTTCTGTCATCCAACCCCAATTTGCTAAAATGCTAGAATATAATATGCCTTCCATTTTTACCCAAAATATGCTTACTGTAAAAGTGACAAGAAAGAGTCAAGATGCTTTGAGTACCTGTTTAATTCAATGGTTATATTTTTAAAGTATTGGAAAGGATTCTTTTTTAAAAGTCTGTTAAAGATGCTCATAATGGTTTGGGTCCCGATATTGCCACTTAATCCATTGTATAAAATCTAAATCTATTGCATAATCTAATGTGTAACACTAAACAAGTCAATTTGTTTCTTTGGCCCTCTGTTTCCTGACGTAGTAAATGAAGCATTTCTGAAATTTCCCTCTAGCGCTCTCTCTCTCTCTGACCCCGAAATATAGAAAAAAATAATTGTACTCTATTTTTTAATTGGTCATTTAACTAAAAAAACACAGGCCATTTTCTTTGACCCTAATTAATCTTACTAATTAAAAAAAAATCAATCTAACCTAAAGTAATAATCCAAATGAAACCAAGAACTTACATGCTCACAAATGTTCACCATATTTCTTTAAAAAGAAACCCTCAAAATAAGCAAGGAGTAAATGTCTGGGGAAAGGGTGATAGTTAATTAAATTAGTTGCAACCTCAATGGGATATTGTTGCCTGTGCTGAGTCTAGTCCAAAAAATCATTTCCAAAATCTATGTCAGGGATCTTTTCCCTGTTTCATCTAGGAGTTTTACAGTTTCAGGTCTTACATTTAAGTCTTTGATCTATTTTGAGTTAATTTTGTGGGTGGTGTAAGATAGAGGTTACATGAAATGGTGTTAAGTTTTACATGAAATGTCCAGAACAGGCAAATCTATACATAGAGAAAATAAATTAGTGATTGACTAGGGCTGAGGAGAGGAAGAACTAAGGGGGAGGGAGGGGAAACTGCTGACAGGTACAGGGTTTCTTTTTTTTTCCATTATTCCTTTTTTTTTTTTTTTTGGCCGTGCCGCACCTCATGTGCTCCCCAACAAGGGATTGAACCAGTGCCCCCTGCAGTGACAGCTAGGAGTCTTAACCACTGGACTGCCAGGGAAGTCCCCAGGGTCTCTTTTTAAAGGTGCTGAAAATATTCTAAATTTATTTATTTATTTATTTATTTATTTATCGGCTGTGCTGGGTCTTTGTTGCTGCATGCGGGTTTTTCTCTAGTTGTGGCGAGCTGGGGCTACTCTGTTGTGGTGCGTGGGTTTCTCATTGCAGTGGCTTCTCTTGTTGCAAAGCACAGGCTCTAGGTGCACAGGCTCCAGTAGTTGTGGCACGAGGGCTCAGCAGTTGTGGCTCGTGGGCTCTAGAGCATGTGAACTTCAGTAGATGTGGCTCATGGGCTCTAGAGCACTGGCTCAACAGTTGTGGCGCATGGGTTTAGCTGCCCCATGGCATGTGGGATCTTCCTGGACCAGGTGTCAAACTCGTGTCCCCTGCATTGGTGGGGGGAATCACTTAACCACTGGACCACCAGGGAAATCTGAAAATATTCTAAATTTAGATCGTGGTGAATGCAACACAACCTTGTGAACGTACTAAAAAACATTGAATTAGATACTTTTAATGGATTATTTATATATATGTGAATTATGTCTTGATACAGATGTTTTAAAATATTTAAATTTAACATATCAAATCATCCTGGAACTTAGATTCCATTAGATATTTTTTAAAGTGAGGCAACAATATCTTAAATGTCTTTTATAATATCAGGTATTACATGTTTTACAACTATGTAAACTTAAAATGAAACGGTTTAGATGTCAGTTTAGAAATCTGCGTGTGGCTAGGTATTTTTTCCAAAATTCTTTTGGAAGTTGTGTCAGCAAAACAGTGTGACTGACACTGGATTAGAAGAAAAAAGTTCAGTTAAATAGTTATTACAATCATTCATGGAATAAGTTATCAGCACTTTTCACTGAGCCAACTGCAGCAGGAAAAGGAAGGCAAATGTTTATTCATTCATCCATAAACTCTTAAAAGTAAGTCTTCAATGAAATGTTTGTTAAATAAACCTTGGAAAGGACAATGATGTCTGAGGCGGCTTCACAGTATATGGCTCATTATCCTACAAAGAATAATTACCCCAGGAAAAATTGTTTCATATTTAGAGCAGAAACAAAATATGTAGATTTTCACAAACATTTCAAACTTTACCTTTAGTATGCATTTGCCCTCTTTGCATCGGCAATTTTTTGCTATGTTCCCTAACAAGTTGTGAAGAGGACTGTTGAAAGATGATTGTTTTCTGTCAGATGGGATGTGGATGAGATGGGATAGGCTCTAAAAGGAGAGTGATCATGACCCTACTAGATCATTTCTAGAGTGAATGAGTCAGTTCTCAAATAATGGAGATCCTGTAAGAAGAGAATTTCTTTTAAAAGAGAATGGAAGAAAGACTTGTTATAATCAATCACCACTTCTGGTTAGTCATGGGTAAACCAAAGGAATTCTTGACTGCCCAATACTTACCTCTTCAATTGCAAGTCAGTAAGAAAGTTCTATTCTTTAGGAAAGTATGTCAGAGGCCCTTTGTTTTGGAAGGAATTATCACAGGGACTAGGGCATGGACACTTGTTTCTTAATGTGCAAGTAGGTTTGGCAAACCTATCAGTGAAATGCTGATGTTACTGCATGTTTGCTTCTTAATTGGTCATGGATAGCAAGGTACGTTTCAACATTTGGGATTTCACCTGGAAGACTTGGCAGTTATTCTGTGAATTACTCCATGAATTATTTGATGAGTGACAGAGAAGTTGCTATTTTAGGCAAAATATACAGTAAAGACAGGGAAGAATTCCTGTCCCATTCTCCTAATCACTTCCTACAGGTTTCTAAAATCACATAATTAGAGATGCATCCCTTTGCGTTAAAGAATAAGGCAGCACCTCTCCGTGCCTCAGCTTTATAAAGCCCCTGGAAGCTACCAACTCATTAAGCATCCATAGTCATTGCCTCTGTTTGGAAATATACAGTAATTTTTCCCACCTAAACAAACAAATAATAACAACAAAAAATTCCCCTAGGACACTACAATCGCCTCCAATCTGTTTTATAGAGACTTTGAAGCACTAATTTTCTTGAAAATATAGTCTCTAATTCCCTTCATTCCATTTTCTCGCAAAATTATTCTAATCAGACTATACAGCCCCTGTCATGCCACCAAAATACCCAGTGACCTCTGCAGCACTAAACCTAGTTGTCAATGATACATATTTAGCTTATTTGGTCTATCAGCAGACTTTACCATGGTGATTACTCACTCCTCCTTGAAATATTTTGTTTTTTTTATTGAGGTATAGTTGATTTATAATATTGTATTAGTTTTAGGTGTACAGCATGGTGATTCAGTGTTTTTGCAGGTTACACTGCATTATAGGTAATTACAAGATAATGGCTATAATTCCCTGCACTACAGAGTATATCCTTGTTGCCTATCTATTTTATACATAGAGATATGTTTTTAATGTAGTTTTCTGGGTAACCACTCTCTTGGTTTTTCTCTCAACTCAGTGACTATTCTTGGTTTCCTTTTTTTAGATTATCCTTATCTTATACATTTCTAAACATGGAATGCTTTAGGCTTAATCCTATGATTACTTCTGTTCTCTCTGCATTAATTCCTATAAGATCTCATCAAGTTTTATGGCTTTAATTGCCATTATTTGCTGACAACTCCCAAATTTATATACCCAGCTGAAACTTAATATGTTCAGGACCAAACTCTGGATCTTCTTCCCCAACTTGCCTTGAATCGTCCTTTCAGTTGTTTGGGCCAAACACCATGGGATCATGCTTGTCTCCTGTCATGCTCTCACATCCCTTTTCCAATTTTCCATAAATCTATAAATCTTTCAATTTATAAAATTTATTCAATCTAATTGAAAAAGCATTCAATTTATTCAGTCTTTCAATTTAATCCATAAATCTTTACAAAGAGGACTAAATTAACAAGGTCTATTTCATTAAGGAGCTTTAAGTTTGTATGTATATGTAGAAAATTAGAAAACTAAATAAGCAATAATAGTATTGTGTGGTTAAGTTTTACATTAGTTGTATTAGTTATTAAGTTTGCTTACATTTAAGAGAAAAGTCAATGTAGCTGTTAAAAGACATAAATTTATTACTCTCTCAGGTAAAAAAAAAAAAATCCTGGCAATAGAATAGTTCAGGTCTGATATGGCATCTCTGCAAAGTTCTTGGGGATCCAACCTCCTGTTTTACTGCTCTGCTATTCTTAGCACATGGCTTCCATCCTCAGGGTTAACTTATGGTCCAAGATAGTTCTTTTTTTTCTTTTTGTTTTAAGGAAGGAAACTTTTTTTTTTTGGCCACGTCCCACAGCTTGCAGATTCTTAGTTCCCTGACCAGGGATTGAACCTGTGCCCTCGGCAGTGAAAGCGTGGACTCCTAACCACTGGACCACCAGGGAATTCCAGTCCAAGATGGTTCTTTTCTTTTTAATATTTATTTATTTATTTGGTTGTGTTGGGTCTTCGTTGATGCAGGCAGGCTCCTTAGTTGTGGCACACGGGCTCCTTAGTTGCAGCATGCATGTGAGATCTAGTACCCTGACCGGGGATCGAACCCAGGCCCCCTGCTTTGGGACCGTGGAGTCTTAACCCCTGCACCACCAGGGAAGTCCCCAAGATAGTTCTTGAACACATAGCCGACACATCTGCATTCTAGGCTGTCTCGTGGAGGAATGTGAAAGGGTACAAAGAAAACTTCTCCCAGCTGAGTCAGCTTCCTTTAAGCAGCTTTCTGGAGGTGCCACAGAATACTTACACTCACATTTCATTGGCCTGGAATTAGCCATATGGCCACATCTAGCTGCAAAGGATGATGGGAAGTATATTATTCCAGTGTGTACAGTGTTATTGCAAATAAAATCAGGGTTCTGTTACTAAGAAGAAGGGGAGCATGGATATTGGTTAGTGATGGACATTCTTTGCCACAAATACAGTGTGTTGTAGGTGTTCAGATGAGGGGTCATAGACCCACATTTAGGAGGCTAGAGAAAGATGATAAGAGAAAATGATTTCTGCCCCCTTTCCAGTGTGCCCTGATTTAGAATTACATGTGTATTTCCATGTGTATTACATGTGTATTTCCCTGTATTTCCAGGGGACTGTGAGCCCTGAGACAGCTGGCACTCTGTCTGCTTTGCCTTTATAACCCCTGATAGGGGAGCTTTTTACAAAGCAGATCTTCAATATATTTTTGGTGAATTGAGATAAAGGTGATGGAGTTTTTGAGGAGGAAGTGGGGGGAAATTGTGTCAGCTTTGCTAGAACTTTCCCTATCTTTCATCTTCACAAAAAATACCTCAGGCTTTATATCACAAAGGCAGATTACATTAATAATTTGTTAGCACAGTTGTAATTTTGTAACCCTTCAAAGGTCCTCTTACTAATGGCTGATCCACTTTTTAGTCATCTCAATGAGCAGAACTTCCTTCTTTTTCTCATGTCCACCCTCATTCCCTCCCCAGAGGTCCAAACTTGGCCAAGAGCCTAAAAGACAGGCCAACTTCAAAATCAGCAGCGATCATAGGCTTTATGTAGGTAAGGAGCAGGGATTCAAGGTTGCAGAGAGCATGACTTGTATCCTTTCACAGAACACAGCTCTTGGAATAGGTATGACTATAAAACCAACATTTGGACACAGATCATTGCCATAACTGATTCCCAGATGAATCATATTAGCTATTTCCGGGTTTATGGGGTTATCTAAAGTTGAACATGGCAACTGCTAACTTACAGAGTCTAAAACCCAAACTAAGACAAATCCTGACAACCAGGGGAAATTTAAGAGCAGCTGCTAACACACCTTCTCTTATTTCATTCCATTTGTTTTAACTGGTTTGAGATTATACAAAGAAAGAATGACTCTGTGAGATGACTACTGATTTACCCAGAAATGAAACCTAAGCTCTAACAGCTAGTTACCTTCCTGCTTGGGTTCATGTTCTCTTACTAAGAAATGGCTGTCTGTGCACATGTTAATTACAGTAAAGTTGATGGAAACTTGGCTGCCACGTCTAGACAATGGCTGAGCCTGAATCTGGTTGAAGACCTGGTACAGATTGAACCTAGATTATATCTTGACCCTCTGAATGGCCTCTTCCCACTTCCTAATTCTGAGACAGCCTGATACAGGCATGCCGCCAGTTGCTTCAACTTGGGCATTTCTGCATTATCGGTTGGGTGTGGAGAAGAGGAAGCAGACTGCAGCCCGTTCAGATTCAGCCTGGTAGATCTGAAGAGTCATGTTGGAATGCGGATTTCCGAGCATCCTTAAGATGTGCTCTTAAGTGCTCTCCGACAGATGAGCTTCTTAGAACTTTCCCTTATCTCTTAGGAAAAAGAGATAATTTTCTCTGTTCTGTTTCCAGTTTGCACATGTGATGATTTGTGAGGTAGCTATAAAGCCACAAGCTCCTACTTACTGTTTAGGACAGTAGAACTATCAAGCAGGGCAAATTGATAAGCTCACGAAGTTAGGTAACTTTTAAAGATAACCAGGAGCTTTTCCGTCGCCTCTTCAGCCTGAGAGAAGCACTTCAAGCCCAGTGAGTGCCTCAAGGGAAGAAGGAGAAAAACTACCTTTGCAAACAGGGAAATGCTCCTTTATTTACTTAAGTCTTCTTCAGAAATCACAGGTCCAGAACCTGAAATCCAAAACTCCCAGTCAGTTGAGAGGTTCCGTCCCATGGGAACTGGAATATGACACCTGAGTCAGAGCATCACAGAGTCGTGACAAACCTTAGATTCCGAATCCAACACGCTTGTGTTGCGATGAAACTAAGACATAGAGACGTAAAGTCCGAGGTTTAAAACCTAGTCCAAGTACAATGATGTATTCACAAACGGAGTATAAGGATAGAGATCGGACATCTGTCTCAGTATCTCAGTAAACTCAGTTTATTGCCACCTTTAGCACCTATATCTGCCTGGTAACCAAAACATAATTTATTTGCTTTTGACTAGAATTACCTCAGCTCAGTGTGGGCCACTGAGCCACTGGGCCACTCAGTGTGAGCTGAGGTAATTTTCTTTTTTTTTTATTCAATTAGTTGGCACTTGTTGGGTCTTTAGGAACCTGAGATAAACATTTTTTTTAAATTAATTAATCAATTAATTTATTTATTTTTGGCTGCGTTGGGTCCTCGTTGCTGAGCGTGGGCTCCCTTTTTAGTTGCAGCGAGCGGGGGCAACTCTTCTTTGCTGTGCGCAGGCTTCTCGTTGTGGTGGCTTCTCTTGTTGAGGAGCCTGGGCTCTAGGAGCTCAGGCTTCAGTAGTTGTGGCACGTGGGCTCAGTAGTTGTGGCTTGTGGGCTCTAGAGCGCAGGCTCAGTAGTTCTGGTGCACAGGCTTAGTTGCTCCGCGGCATGTGGGATCTTCCCGGACCAGGGATCGAACCTGTGTCCCCTGCATTGGCTGGCGGATTCTTACCACTGAGCCACCAGGAAGTCCCTATGAGTTTAATTCTGGCTCTATTCATCTTCTGGCAAATTGGACAAGTTACTTAAACTCTCTGGGCCACAGCTTTTTCATCTATAAAACAGAGATAATTCTCACCTTGCAGGCTTGACAAAAGGATTCCAGATAATGTATGGAAAAGATCCAACATGGTGTTTGGCACTGTTTGTGTTAAATAAATAGTCATTATTATTATCAGTGTCAGTATTAAATATCTGGAAGACAAATTGCCAACTTGAAGTTGAGCATGAAGCTCATTGAATCATATCTCTACAGATAGTCAAACTACTCATTGCCAACTTTTGCAGGGAAACTTCTTTTCTGTTTATAAGAAATCCTAACTTTTCCATCTGGGAACTCATATTCAAGCTTCCACTTAAGTTCTTGGATCTTCCAAGGAAGAGCCCCTCAAACCTTCTTGTCCTGAATTATGCTGTGTTCTTGGACACACGTCCATCCCACATACATCTGTTGTGTTCTGAATGTTTCTGGGGTTGCCATGGTTTCTAATACTCATTTCTAATATGCAGCAGAAGGTTTGAACTGAGAGGTTACCAGTTGAGGGGAAGGAAGGGGTATGGTCATGTCAGACTTCAAGGCTTCATATAACGTGGTCTCAAATTACCAGTCAAACTTTGTAATTTCCATATTTATAAAATGGGATCATTATACCTACTTCACAAGTTTGCTGTGAGATTTACATGGGCTAATGCATGTTAAAAAATGTACCTCGCAATATATCAGGTGTTTAATACATATGCTTATTCTCTATCCTTCAGGAGGTCCCATCATAAATACTACAATCCTACCAGTCTGGTTAGCTCACCCTACCCTTGACAGGCAGACATCTTTACCTCTTTCCTCTGCTCTCTTTTTCTTCCTTCCTCCCCCTTTTAACCACTTAATTACATGTAGTTGTACCAAAGAGTAGGGAGCATTTATAACTGGCTTTTTATTAGTGGCTTTATTACTCCATCTAAACTAAGCTGCTGAAATTTTTGAGGAACAAGAAGAGGTCCCAGAGAAGATGGACTGTGTCACTTTTGGTCATGTGTTTAACTCCAGCTCTGAGCAAACATCTTGGCATGTCGTGAGCACTCAGTGTGTATCAGGAGTCAAGATTGTGGCTCTAGAATCTGAATGTGCAATCCAAACTTTTCTTGCTACCTTTGGACTTCAGACAAGTTCTTTGATCTTTTTCAGCTCTATTTCCTCCTCTGGAAAATGGAGATAACAATAGTGCTTTCCTCAGTGTTCTGTTGGGGATAAAATGAACAATGCATATATTAAGGGTTCAATACATTCTACTTATTTATTGATAGTTATAAGTAAATAATTACTAAATATCACATGGAGATAAAATAACTGGCAGAAAAATGCATGAGTAATTTGATATTATTTAACCTTTAGACTAAGAGCTGGATGAGCAAGGGTCCTGGATCTCTCTGACTTTCATTTAAGGACACCCTAGTCAAACCACTTTCACCTATGCCACCCCATGTGTCCTTCACGGTGTAATTACAATACCTTTTTCAAGCACTTCATTCCATTTCGAATGCTTCTTCCTTTTCAGCCTTTAGAAATTGTACCTTCCTTTCAAGATATAAACTAAATTCAGAGACCCCTGTGACATCTCCTTTGATATCCCCCATCTGCCTTCCACAGTTCCCCTTTGAAACAGGAGGGAAGGGGGCAGGGCACAACCTTTGAAAGAATGACATAGCCTGAGGACATGACATAAACTGATTAGAACCAAATGTGTCCAAGATGACAGAAAAGTCATCTTCCACTAGACCTTGAGCCTCTGTATACACTCGTTGTAACACATCAGCACTCTAAATGACACACCCACAGGTGCCATGACAGTTCCAAGACCAAACATAAGGATTAAAAAGTGGGTGGTGGCCTAATTCCTGGAAATCCCTGCCCCTTCCTGAAATAGCTGGAATACTCCTCCCACTCATTAGCCTATGAAATTACCCACCCCTATAAAAACTGACAAACCCATACCCTGGTGCCACTGTCACCTTCTGAGATGGCCCGCACTCTGTCTGTGGAATGTGTTTCTCTCTAAATGAATCCACTTCCTACCTATCATTTTGTCTCTCACTGAATTCTTTCTGCGATGAGGCATCAAGAACCTGAGCTTCATTCAGTCCTAAAACCAGGTGTGTGATCTCAGTTGAAAGACCGTGGCTTTTGGCCGGGTTCGAGTCCTGGCCGCGTGGGTTCAAGTCCCAGTCTGAGGTTCACCTTCTCTACTCCTTCCAGATGCGATAGAGTGCATGTCTCTCCATCCTCTGTTAAGTCATGGAACCCCGTCTACACCTTCCTCGCAGCACTGCATATAATGGCTTGACTGGTTTTTATGGCTTATCTGTTAGATTATAAACCTCTTGCCAGCAGAGCTCTCTTCATTTTTTATTTCCCAGTATAGGGAACATGGCAGGCCTCTGTCCCATTTGATGAGATCCCACTGGATTGATATAATTGGAACTGATGGCAGTTTGTGAAGTCATTTGCCTCTGCTACTTCTCAAGTCCTGGTTAATTTGACAGTTTACTCAGGGACTTCCCAGACGCCGTGCTTCAAATGCAGGGGGTGTGGGTTTGAACCCTGGTTTTGGAACTAAGATCCCACATGCCGCGAAAGACAAGTGACTCTAATTACCTCTTACTGGAATTGTATTGTCAATTTAGTTTCTTGAGATTCCCAGAACAGCAAACAGGATTGAATGGGGTGGGGCTCCCTTAAGAGTGATTATAAGAGATTTAGAGGCAGTACTATAGAGACATGCAAATCAGTACGGAGAATCTACACCCACCTAATTCTCTGAGTTTGTAAAGTTTCTATCCTTTTCTTTTAGAAGGAGTCAGCCTGATGAATTGAACACAAGGGCTGGCTTAATCAACAAGCTGACTGGAATACGGATGAACTCCCTAATCTCTGGATGCTTTTAATTCTGAAAGTGTCTTGTGGGAGAGCTTAGCCTTATCCATAGGTTCAGTTTTGAAAGCAAGCAGAATAAAAGAAGACTGCAATTGTTCACATGTGTTTGAATTTACGTGCACTTAACAGTTTTTTAAAGGGCTTTTTAAAAAGAGCTTTTAATATGATAATCATTTTCTGTAAACACAATACTTAAAAAGAAAATGCTTAATATTTTTTTAAAAAGTAGAAACAAATGCTCTTCTATTACATTTCTAAAAAGTATTTATACATTAAAAATATCTCAGTGCACATGGGTGTCATATTTTAATTTTTTCTTGAAAAGCATAGTGACTGCTTCTAGATTTTTGGCTTTAAAACAAACACTTTCATTCATTCCATGCAAAGTCATATTTTTTAAAATTACATATCAATACTCATAAGATACATTTTGCATTGGGAAAATTATGAGCCACATTAATATCATGCAAGTAATTGTAAATGAATTCATCACACTTTGAAAATACCGCAGGTTTTGAAGGCAGGGGGACTGTATGAAGTCTGTTTCCCTCCATCATCAGGGGGTCCCTGGACATACTCTCAGTCTCTCTAAGTTTCCAATTTTCTGGGCCAATCTTGATTACTCTCTCGTAGGGCAGATGTGCAGATTAATAGAAAATGCACATATAATCCTGAGCAGAGTGCCTGACACCTGTAAATGCACAATAAACATTTCTTTTTATTGTTAAATAAATTTTACTCTGTTTCAGGCACTGTATCAGGCCATGATGACATAAAGATAAGAAAAAGGATTTTGTCCTTACTCCCATTTTGTTTAGAAGAAACCAAGGGAAGAATTAAAATTATCTTCTAACGACTGACAGCCAGGAAACCTGGGCACTGGAATCTTTATGTTTATGTTTCTGAACATAAATCTTTATGTTTCTGAAACTCCAGCTGACCCAAACATTCTCTTCTTTTGATAGTTAAAGGACTAGAGTTTCTAATTGCCAAAGACGTTTGTGGTCTTACACTAACCACATAACTTCCAGTTGGAGCGCAGGTGGCTTGAGGTTTACCAACAAGAAGAGTGGACACTTTTCTTTGAGCGTGCTGTCCTGAACTGGTGGCCTCCTTATCCTTCAAGAATCAGTTCAAAAGTTACCTCCTTTCTGTTTTTTACTCTTTGCCCACACACTCCCAGCAGTGTTAACTATACTGTCCTCAGTTTTGTATGGCACTCTATCATATACCTCCATTATAGTACCTAATATCAAATAGTGATAAATTAATGTTTATTATTTATTTTCAAAATATGAAATTTGGGCTGTGTCCAACCATATTAATATGTGTAACCTCATTAGATGTGTTTGTTTGACATTCAGTAAGGATTGTCTCAAAGGACCAAGTTTTAGGTCTGTCACTAATTGTGTGACCCTAAGTTGCTTAATTCCTAGAACTTAGTTTCTTTAGCTACAACATGTTAATTTGGACTATGTAACTGCTAAAGTCCTATTCGGTTCCCAAATTCTATGAGTGTAACACCAAGTAAATTAAAATGTGCAGTTTTATTCTCCTTTTATTTCAAAAATGAGAAAACCAGAGCTCAGAGAGCTGACGTGATGTTAATTAGTGTTGAGGAGATAGAGCTTGGTATTTCAGAGAATGGGCTCTAGGGGCAGAAGGCCTGGGTTTGAATCTTGATGCCACTGCTTGCTTGCTTGCTCTGTGACTTTAGGGAAGTTGTTTAAACTTTCTGTGCTTTTTAAATTATCTGTAAAATGGGTATGATAATAATATCTATGTGTAAGGTTGATAAAAAGATTCAGTTACTTAACATATGTAAAATGCTAAGAACAGTGCCTGATCAATAGGAAGTATTAACTGTCAGCTCCCATCCTTATCTGTTATCTTACACTAGTTAACAACACAGAAGGTCCTGGAACCAAGTCTTCGGGCCACACAAATGGTGCATTACTTGAGCTAAACTCAATAGCCAGAATTAGATAAGGTAGTAAAGAACAAAAATAAAAACATTTATCACCAATTGGGTTTTCTTTTTTTTTTTTATCAAGCTCTTTAACAACTTATCTCCCAAAGCCCATCTTCTCCTGGTAGAATTGGGTCCCTTACCACGATGTGAGGCCACAGGATGAACTGTCAGATTTGAAAAGCAATAAATACAGTGCAGTTCAGTTTCCTGGGAAAGATCAAATGTTTTGAATTTGACTTCCTTTCTATCCCTAAAAAACATTTCAGGAGGAAAAGACTGATGAATTCCTCATTGATCTTTTTCCTTTGTATGTTTTGTTAGATTTTTTTAAAAACTAGGCTGTGAAAAGTTGTTGTTCATTAATGAAACTCAGAAAGTAGTCAGATCCCTTTGAAGTTCAAGACAGCATCTGTTCCACTGTCCAAAGAGAGTGGAGAAATTAACATCTCCATCACATGGGTTTCAATGTAATTCAGGTTATTGCCACCCAGAAGTTGCAGGTGCAAGGATATAGCTAGCTTTGTTTTATGAAGCACATTCATGTTTGTATGTGTGTGTGTCCACATGCACAATAAGGACCAGGTCTTATAAAATGCATACTTAAAAAGGTAAGTTATTAAAACATTGAAATTAAATTAGAATTGCTCTTCAGGTAGATTTTTCTATTACCAGTCAAAGCTATTTATCCTTCAGTCAAAAATAATCTAGGTCTTGTACAAAAAAACTAAACATTCTAAGGGAAAACTTAAATTTTCTAACTCAGCTAATTGAAAGGAATACATTTAAAAGTGGAAAATCAAATTCAATCAAATTCAAGAGGATGCTTACCTCTCAGCCTTCCCAATCAAGATTTCAAAAGTTAGAGTATTAATAAAAAATATTATAATTTTAACTTCGCATATAAATGCACATTAATTTGTCAGCCTTTTGATTTATAGTTATGGAATTTTGGGGGAGATGGGAGGCATATATCAACTAATCTGTGCCATCTATCTTTTATAAGCCATATCAGTAATGCAATTTCTATAACTTCCAGTCTTGGTTTCCTTAGAAAGGAGTGAGAACTCTGGAAACACTTGGAACATAATCTCAATGCAGAAACCTCAAATATTTTTTCTCATCCATACCTAATTTGATAACAATAATTTCAAACAATATTTTATAGATCAATTAATCCCCACACACACATTGTTTTGTTAATTTATGTATAATTTACTAAAATAAGTAATCATAATAACTGTCAAAAATGGATAAGCTTCCACTTCTAAAAAGATAGAATAGATATGTTTTTCCCTGCTCCTCCTACTAAGTATACCTAAAATCCTTGGAAATTATATGTAAGGCAAACAAAAAGAGACCTTGAAGGTCTGTTTCTGAAAAACAGAAAGAATATAATACACAGGGAAAAAAATATGAATAGAGCCCTAAGAACTGTGGGATTGTCACAAATCTAACATTTGTGAAGAGGAAATGTTTAAAACTATCATAAAAAGTAAAAGTTAAAGGAACATAAAGGGAAGTAAGGTTTTAAAATGTCATTCAAGCTAATAAAATCTCAACACCAGTTTTCTGTGATAAATTATACATATATATATATAATGTAGTTCCTAGAGCAACCATTTAAAAAATTATATGAAGAGATAAAGTGAAAAAACTAGAGATGAAATAAAATGGAATTAAAAAAAAAGTTTAAGCAACCCATAGAAAAGAGAAGAAAAAAGAAATGAAGAACAGAGAGAACAAGCAGAAAACAAAGATTTAAATGGCAGACCTAAGCCCTAACTTACCAATAATAACATTAAATGTAAATGGTCTAAATACACCAATCATAAGACAGAGATAAGCAGAGAAGATAAAAAACATGATGCAAGTATATGCAGTCTATGAGAAACTCACTTCAAATACAATAATATCAGCAGGTTAGAAGCAAATGCATTAAAAATATATAGCATGGTCTTCCCTGGTGGTGCAGTGGTTAAGAATCCACCTGCCGATGCAGGGGACACGGGTTCGAGCCTTGGTCTGGGAAGATCCCACATGCCACAGAGCAACTAAGCCCGTGTGCCACAACTACTGAGCCTGCGCTCTAGAGCCCATGCTCTGCAACAAGAGAAGTCACCTCAATGAGAAGCCTGCGCACCACAACAAAGAGTAGCCCCCGCTCACTGCAACTAGAGAAAGCCCACGCAAAGCAACGAAGACCCAACACAGCCAAAAATAAATAAAATAAAATAAATTAATTTTTAAAAACCTTTAAAAAATATATATATATATATATATATGTATCATGGAAACATGGAAACAAAGCAAGAATGGCTATATTAATATCAGCTAAGGTAGATTTCAAAGCAACAAAAAATATCACATACGAAAAGGTATATAATACAATAAAACATAGTACTCCTAAACGTATATGCATTAAACAATAGAAGTTCAAATCTGTGAAAGAAAAATTGATAGAATTGAAAGGAGAAATAGAACTATTCACAATTATAGTTAGAAACATCAACATCTTTCAACAATTGAGAGAGCCAGATAGAAAATCAGCAAATTAATAGCACTGGATGGCTCAACCAACAGAACCTAATCAACATTTGTGGAACATTCCACACACCAAAAGCAGAATATATTCTTTTCAAGTACCCACAGAACACACTCCTAGATGGACCACATTATGGGCCATAAAACAAATCTCAAAAAGTGTAAAAGAAATGAGATCATACAGAGTGTGTTTTCTGACCACAATGAATTCAAATCTAGAAATTGTTAACAGAAAGGGAAGAAAATCACCAAATGCATGAAACTAAACAACACACTTGTAAATTATCCATGGGTCAAAGAGGAACTTTCAAAGTAAATCAAAAAGTACAATTAACAGAATGAAAATAGAAATACAGTATATCAAAACATGTGGGATGTAGTTAAAACATTGCTAAGAGGGAAATGTATAGTTTTACATTCTTACTTTAGAAAAGAAGAAATATCTAAATAATTATGAGAGAAATTTAAAAATATATCTAACTATTAATTTAGATTAATCCATATATTCTTATAAGCCTACCAGTTGTTACTTTATTCTACTACTACTAATTTACAAATATAGATAACTAAGACAAAAAAGGATATTGCTAATTGCTGAAATGAATAACAAATAAAAAACGTGAGAGGGCTTCCCTGGTGGTGCAGTGGTAGAGAATCTGCCTGCCAATGCAGGGGACACAGGTTCGAGCCCTGGTCTGGGAAGATCCCACATGCTGTGGAGCAACTGGGTCCGTGCGCCACAATTACTGAGCCTGCGTGTCTGGAGCCTGTGCTCCGCAACAAGAGAGGCTGCGATAGTGAGAGGCCTGCGCACCATGATGAAGAGTGGCCCCCGCTTGCCACAATTAGAGAAAGCCCTCACAGAGAAACGAAGACCCAACACAGCCATAAATAAAATTAAAAAAAAAAAAATGTGAGAAATGTAGAAGTACCTGCAATTTAGGAGTAGTAGAATAAAGTAGCAACTTAGATTAAATTGGCTTTCATTTGCTGTGTATCATTCATCTTTTCCAAATTTCTATTCGTTTCTTCTTAATTTCTTTTTTTGGCTTGGTTTTCTTTTTTGATGAAAATTTCTCTGATTAGGGAAAAAAAGAGTAGAATCTTGTGTGTGTGCGTGTGTGTGTGTGTGTGTGTGTGTGTGTGATAGAACGGAAATGTCTTTTTTATCCAAGTAAGCTTAATACATGTATTTATATTTATTATATTGTCATTATAAATGGACTGATTTTTACCTCTGATTTCATATATTCTATCTATCATACAATTACATTTGTGGAAATAAAAATGATTTTATATTTGTGCACTTTGCATACCTCACATTGGTGGCTCTACATGGAATTAATTTATGACTGGAAGGCCTATTTAGGAATACCGAGGACCTGAGAAAAGGAATGGTAGGTGAGATAGAGAGGGGAGATTACACTTGAGAAATATTTAGAGGGTAAAATTAAAATAATTTGAATGTTAATTGAATGAGGGAAGTGGCAGACAAAAGGATAACTTTTTGATCTCTAACAGGAAAGACTTAATATAGGGTATCACCAAACAATAGATGTATGTAGTATGGTTGTACCAAATGTTCCATTTCTTTTCCTGTATGTCCTGAACCTTCAGGGCCCCTCCCTGTGGGAGAATCATACTTTCCACCCCACTGATGTCAGCTTTGTCCCTCTTACTTGTTTAGGCCAATGAACAATGAGCAGAAAGGTGATGTGCCCTTCCTGAGCAGAAGCTTCCTGAATTCAGCCCAGTTTGCCATCTTCTCTTCCTTCTTTAATCTGAGATAAGCCATGTCCCAAACTGTTTTCTCAGCCTGGATTCTGAAGTAGAGTCATGAACCAGAGTCTCAGTCAATCACATGAAACACAGTGAGAAATAAACCTTTGCTTTCATAAGACACTATGATTTGGGCTTGTTTTTTGTGCTGTAGTATAATTTAGCCTCAGCTGACTGATACACGTCAATAACTTTCACTATTGTCCTATCGGAACACATTATTTACATTAGCTGTAGGTATTGACACCACTTTTTTCTCCTAAACTCAAGACTTGCATGAATGGTATGATATATATTAAGTGAATAAGTGTTTATAATATTTGAAATTGGAACTGCCTAGTAAATCCTCGCTATGGGATCAATTTACTTAAAAAAATATGTGTGGATGGGAGGATGAACGTATAATTATTTCAACTTATTAATAAAATCTTTTAACAATAGAAAACATTTTTAAGTTTGTCTCTACAAAGGAAAGGAATATTTGTAAAAGTTAGACTAAGCACAATTTATGTCAATTTGTTTAAACAATTATTTTTAAACCACAATTATTTTCTCACTGACCTTAATGTTGCCATTTCAAAACAAACAAACAAACAAACAAAAAACCTTTTAGCCTTTTAGATTGGGTCTCATATTTGAAAATATGAATAGGACCCTTTGGAGAGAGACAAAAGAACAAAGAACCTTTGAAGGCTGATTTAATCTTAACTGTGTCAGTCACTTGCAGAGGTTTTGGGATGATTAAAATTTCATCTATCGAAACAAAAATAAGCCAAATGACAGTCATCGTTGAAGAATAATATTTGTGCAAGGTATTAGACTCCCTCTCTCCCTTCCTCCTCCTCTCTTTGTATATAAATATATGTATTTTTTGATTCTCCCATGGTCCAGGCAGTATGCTTGGTGCTAAGGATTAATCCAAAAATGCGGTAGACTCTGTCCCTACCTACAGTGAACTACATGTGTTTAAACAGGCAGGACACACATTCCTTCCTCATCTAAACAAGGTGTAAGTGTTTCAGCAATCTTGCCGTCTTCAGCAACTGGAAAAAGGCAAAGCAGCTTTCTTAGTAAAAATGTCTAGTCATGCTCAGGTGTAGCTGGTCAGTTAGAGGTCACTGAAGAAAGAGAGGTTGTTAGTCTTCTCCAGTTTATGTTTTCTGGTAAAGGGAGGATCCTCCTGTACAAACAGCTATTTTAAGAAAACCAGTTCCTGACGCAGAGTTCTTTATTAAGATGAAATGGTGGAAAACTGTTATTTAGCTTCAAGGCAGAGTGGCACGTTTAAGAAAACACTGGACTTGTGGTAAGACAAAGTGGGGCTCCTCCTATAAGTCACCTGGCCGAAGGCAAGTAATTTGTCCTGATGGTAAGATTCTTCATCTGCACAATGGATGCAGTGGTAGCAGTTTTTTTTTGTGTGTGTGTGTGGTAGCAGTTTTATCGTCTCAGCATTGCTAGAAAGGAAGAACAAATAAACACACATCATGTTCACTGCAAATGTCTCTTACTCCGTTTATTTCATGCCTTACTATTTCCTTTTTTTTTTTTTTTTTTTTTTGAAATTTCTGTCTGTGTAAAAAAGTAGCATAGATCTGGATTGGCTCCTCCCAGAACATCCAACCACAGTACTGCATTAGGTCAGTTATATAAAGAGATACAAAGTAAGCAGCCGCGACTTTACTCTTGAATTTATCCATTCAGTCACTATTTATGAAATACCTGTTATTTTCAAGGTTTTGTGTCAGGTGCTCCAAGAGATACAGAAGTGAATGACACAATTCCTTTGATATTACAGAAATCCTAGTTTTAAGACTTTATCTCAAGGGGACAATTGTACATACCTGAAAATATTTTAAATGAAGGTCATGTCTTCAGCACTTTTATAATAGATAAGAAAGAACAAAATGAACTATCAAGCAAGAGAGATTGGTTAGATACATTCTTGAAGTATTACTAGTATAGAATCATATACAGTCATTAAAAGGATTATGTAGCTCTCTAGATCATTAACTGAAAATATACAAAATATTCAGTTAAACAAAGAAAAATTTACAAAAAGTAAATGTTCCTCTTGTAACTTCTGTACATCGATCCATGTGTCTATATGGAAAATCTGGCACCATTTCTGAGTTTTTATTCTTCTTGTACTCTTTTGTGGAGTTGCTTATTTACAATGAATAAAGATTTCTACAGAAACAATAAAGCTATTTTCAAAGAATTGAAAATAAATAAATGGCACAGGACTAGTCTTCAAAGATTCTACAACCAAAACTAGGAGAGATTACGTATATAAACATAACGATAAAATTAGAAAGGGATAAGTATGATGTGAAAGATAGGCATGGAGCATCAAAAGAGATAAGAAGAGGGAGAGATAATAAGAATACTGATGCAGGCAGAGATGGGAAAAGAGTATTTTAGGCAGAAAGGACAAATGGACTAAGGTTTTGAGATGGAAATGTGCTCTAAGTTGTTTAACCTAGTGTGCTTCACATGGAAAGGTTTGCTATCAGACTGGAATGTTTAAGGCAAGATCAAACTAAAGAGTTGGGCCTTTGCTGAGTTAACAGTGGAGAGTGGTGATATTCTAGAATAGAATAACGATACGTTCAGATTACACAGTGGAACAATTTCGCCTTATACGGATGCCCTGGCACGTTGACTGGCAGTACAATCCTTAGACCCAGGCATGAAGGCCCCCAGTTCTGAGCCTATTTTCAGGGCCAGCATAAGATTCTACCCTGGATTTGGAAGTCAGGGGTCCAAAGAATTGTGCAGTGGTTGCCTGACTTGGGGAACTATGGATGTGCTTGGAAGTGTAAGCTGGTATATTCAATGCACGTCTGCAAGGCCCATCACATTATGGCATATAGTCAGGAGTGGGGAAAAAAAACATGGATGGTCTCAGGACCAGAGGCAGGAGACTGGTGCCAGGTGGCTGATGGCTGGTAGTGTGTTTTTTCACTGCTGTTCCGGCACAGAATGCTAAGGTTTTTGAGAACTCTAACTTTGAAGACTTGCAAGTTTATACAAAGGTATATTTTTCAAGGTAGGAAGAGGAACTAATTTCATTGAATACTTTGCCAGCTTGATTTATAAATATCAAGCATTTAGACACATGGCATGTGAGCCGCTATTAATACTCCTGTGCTGAGTTCTGCGCGTGTTAGCGGTAAGCCTGTAGATGGCCCACTGTAGATGCTCAGTCAACTTTTGGTGAATGAATACTTGGCAACAATGAACACAAGGACTCCAAAGGAGGAGAGATGACAGAGAGTAGACCATATTGGCCAGAATTTCTAAGAGGGAAACTTTTCTGCTATACTTCCAATTCCATATCGTCAAACAGCCTAAATTCAGTTATTTGGAAGAGAGTTGGGAAGTCATGTTCAGGTTGTTATATTTAGAAGTATCTTTTATTTTATTTAGGAATTTAAATTAAATAAAGACATGAAAAATAGCAAACATATCCCTTCTTTTTGCTCTAAAAACAGAGGTGTGAAGATTTATTTTCAGTTAACCATTTATTTTTGGACACTCCTACCAAAGAAACTTGCCAGAAGCCCTGGCAAAAAAATCCTTGATTCAATCTGGCCTGAATCACTGACTCATTGCGTGTGATGTGGGGCAATTCATTTGACCTCTTTTCACCCCAGAGTTTTTCAGCTGGAAGCATAGGTGTAAAGCAAGAATGTGCTGAAAACCAAATGCTCCATCTAAGTTAGCTTCCTTGGGTAAATACATTATGCAAAAAAAAAAAAAAAAAGAACATTCAACTCTTTCAAAGAAGTATTTTAACTTTGGCTTTTAATTCTTAAACACGGGACTTTTTATAATTTAGGTAAACTCAGTGAATACTCATATCAAATACCTTCTGAACTATATATTTACTGCTGGTGCTCAGTAAGTATTTTAAAAGGATTTTCTTTAGGAATTGAAAGCCAAATCTGTAGCTTTTACATCTTCAAAAAGATCTGACCAGCTTCTTAAATTTTTGAATTCTGATTATAGTCTAGAAGTACAGTAGCAGGAAGCCTAACCGGAACAGGAGAAATTGAACATCTCCATGACAAGGGAGGAACAAGTTCTTAGGCACTTTCTTTTCAACAACACCAGTAATTATGGTTAACATTTATTGCACACGTATCAGAGCTTTACATGGATAATGTTATTTACTTCCAACATGAACTTCTAAGGGAAAGTTTGACTACTTTCCACATTTTACATAGAAAGAAACTGAGACCTAGAGAGATCAGGCAATTTGCCCAAGACCACACAGGTAGCAACTGTATGGGGACCCAAAACAAGTAGTTTGAGTCCAGAGCCCTCAGGTGTACACTTGATACTGCCTCACTTGTAGTCGACATCAGTAGATTAATATGCCAGCTGATAACCTATTGATGATACAAACCTCATCACGTTCCAGACAATCATACTGTCGTTGAACAGAGAAATTCTTTGGAATTCACAATTCAACTGTATTTTGCAAAAGAAGAGTCTTTGCTCTATTGTTTTCCAAGTAAAGACCAAAAATCTAATTTTAAAGAGTTATGTGTAGAAAGCCCAAGAAACCAATGTCTTCATCTACAATATTCTTAAAGCAGAAGTTCCCAAGCTTCAGGGTGCATAAGAATTACCTGAGGAAGCTTTCCAAGTAGGTGTATTCTCAGGACTCACCACTATAAATTCTGGTGAACTAGGTCTGTGGTTTAGACACAGAATCTGTATTTTTAAAAGCAGCCAGGTGATCGTGAGGCAGGGGATAGATGGGCCCCAGGCTGAAAGTTTCTCCCCTGTGGACAGAAACTCCATAAAAGCAGGATGATGGAGGAGGCTGCGCCCTGCCCAGATAGAAGATAAGAGACCACATATTCCTCATTCTCGAAGTCAGGGAGACCTCCCTAACCACACATGCGCAGAAAGGCTCCCTGGAGGTCAAAAAGGGAGGGGGCGCCACCCCATAGTAACTGATGCCAACTACCCATAAGCCTCTTCACTAGAATCCATCTTGGCTAAGAGATGCGCACGCACACAGGGGAGGACCCTGAGATAAACCAAATACGGACTCAGAACCAGGCAAAGCAAGATGATTGGTCAAAGGAAACCCAGAAGAAACGCCCCATAAAAGTGATTCAAACTACCATGGGGGGCGACTCTCTCTCTGAGCCCCCCCATGTGTCTATCCACACATACTGTACCCTTTTTCCTCCTAATGAACACTTTACTTGCTTCACTACTTTCCATCTCTATGTGGAAATTCATTTCTTCATAGCTGATGGGCCAGGGTCTTGTCACTGGACACTCATCCCTGGTGGTCTGGTGGCTAGGATTCAACGCTCTCACTGCCACTGCCCGACTCTAATATCTGGTTGGGAACCGAAATCCTGCTTCAAGCCACTGCAGGCCGAGGCCACCCGAGATCAATTGCGCTGGAGGCTGCCCTCAGTCCACACTTTGAGACGTCTTTAAGTTTCTTTTCACCTCTGATTCTTGGAGCCACCTGGCTTTTCAAAATAAACAACATGGCAACTTCCCCATTTGCTTAATTAGAAGTCTTGAGAAATTCAGTGTGAACAAACAACAGGTGTTGTCTGCAAGAAGTGAATCGGGAACAAAATCAAAGTACGTTCCAGTTCTTCGCTTAAGCATAGTATATAGATGGCACCACTGCATACTAAGTTCTCAGACCCACACAGATCTGGGTTGAACTTTGAAACTTTAAAATACTGGAAAGCAATGCTATGGCAGAGAACATGAGAATGTCATTCCTTTGACTAGCATGACAATACTTTGCTTTCATCTTCAAATTATCCTGAAGTCTAAGGTAGGCAGGATGTGACTAAGGCAATGCATGCAGTCACACTTCTTAATGGCATTTTTAGGGCTGAGAACAGCAGTACCAGCCCTCGGTGCCTTTGGAATGGTAATTCTGCTAATTGGGTTTTGGAGCTAACACCTCGCTTGGACAAAGGTAGGAAGTCTCACTTTACTGAGTTGGTTCAGGATTTTCCTCTGAGGATTTCAGCCACCTGTATTTGAAGGCAGGCTTCTTACCCCAAAAGCTTGAAGTAGAATTTAGATCTTCTTGTTCTCCTAAAAGTATAAAATCAGGTTTCAATGCCCGAGGAAAGGGAAATGAATGGATTCTTTAAAAATCTTATATTCCCCGATTTCCTATTCCCCTTGGATGGCTTCCTCCCAAATGCCTGATTCCCTTAATTTGAGATTTTACCTCCCCCAAACTGGGGCATGAAAAAAAATTAGTGTGAATCATTAGAGAAAATAAAAGGTTTGCTTAGTTCCCCCTCCGCCCTTGTGTTTTACAAAAACTTTAAAGTATATGATATGGTTTCTAAAGAACTAAAAGATTTAGAGTTTCATAGTATTTCCAAAGACTGAACAATATTTCTCTTGGACAATGAAAATTTTAATTTGTCCATGAACAGATTTGAGGGAAAGCAATCTGTGAACCCCCTGAAATTGTATGGACATTTTTGAGCATATATTCACAGTCATTTTTTTTTTCTTAATTATCAAAAAAAAAAAAAAAAAAAAAAAAAGGTTCCTCTACCTCTACCTAGAAAACTTTTCAGGAAAAAGGCGAAATGCCACTTAATCTCCAAAGAAGATGATTTAAATTATGTATTTCTATTTCCACAATTACAACTATTAGCAATTGCTTGTGGGCACTTCCATTTCAAAACCTTCTCCTTAGTCATTATAATTAAGACTATTAAAATATCAAAAGACAGTTAGATTTCAGACTTCCCCTCAAGTAGTACTCTCTACTTTTATTGATTTGTCATGTAAAATATAAACTCTTGCTGACAGAAATTGTTGGTATTTAAATCGAGAATAAACAGTTTTGTCCTCTTCTGTAATCTGGATCAGAAAATGCAAGTGATAAAAATGTCATTTAGGCTGTGTGAAATAACTTTATCCCTCTCTAATCTGAAACACATATGACCCAGGGGATAATTCTTAAAATTTAAATAGTCCAATAACATGAAAGGAAAACTCCCACATATTCAATGCTTTAAGGTAAAGTTTTAAAATACAAGGTTTTCTCTTCTTTTCTTTTTTTAAATAATTCATTCAGATGGTTGTATTTGGGTATTTTGATGTCAATCAAATCACAATCATAAGTCTCAGGTACTTTTGAGTGTTCATCTTTTAGGGTTTAGACTAAGTCATATAATATTTTAAAGCTAGCTTCCTCACCCATGGAAAGAGATGTTGAAAGACGATTATAAAGAGTGTATATGATGAGGAAAGGGAGTTTTTGTCCCTTTTCTTTCATTTGGGGAATCTTTAAAGCACAGCTCTAATAATACTCAGAATCTAATTGAAAATAATCAACAATTGACAAATTATTCTATCTGATATAGTGAGATCTTCAAAAACTACGATGAGAAATAAAATCATCCTCTTCTACCTATATAAGTGTATCAATAAGTATTTTGATCTCTTCCAACCTGTTCATTCTAATTTCCTGGGTGTCTGATAGATGCTTCAATATCTCCCTCTACCCACAGTGAAAAACACAGCCATAGCTTCTTCAAAATTTGGTCTGAATTAATCCTAGAGCCTCAAGAGTTCAGCCTTGGAATTAACATTAAAAGTAAGCAGTCCAATTTCTATGAACTACTAGGAACTTCTTCACATCATCCAATTTAGAAAACTAAATTCCAGAGCAATCTCTTTCCATCTTTGCACAACTCGGATTCTAACAAAATTCTACCTTTTATGAAGCTGAGATATATTGTGTTTTAATCCCCATTGGCGTACCATCTTAGGCTCATAGAGAATATCTTAAATCTCACATGTATATGCCAGCACTGTAAAAGTTTTCCAGTGTCTGTTAGGTTCTCTGAATCTTTTCTGTCAATCTAGGCATTTCTATTTCCTATAGTCATGTTTCATATGACAGGATTACTATTAAGATTCATCTTCCCACTGCTAGATCTCTACTCAATGTGAAACAGTTTGCCTATGTTCTTAAAGTAAGACACTCAGATTTATACACTACTGCATCTGGTATGCTTAATATAATAGAGCATTTTCCAAAGCATAGTTTGTAGATGCTTGGGAACCCCAAGACCCTTTCAGGGGACCACCAAGATTAACACTATTTTTATAATAATAAGACTAAGAAATTATTTTCATCTTTCAATATGTTGACATTTACACTGATGGTGCAAAAATAATGGTAAATAAAGCTGCTTATACTGTAGCATGAAACAAGGCAGTGCATCAAACTGTACTATCAGTCTTTGTATATTTTACCCCCATACATTTACAGGAAGTAAAAAGCAAATTTCATTTAAGAAAGTTCTTGATAAAGCAGTAAAAAATTATTAATTTCATTAAATGTGAATTCTTGAGTGTATGCTTTTTAACGTTCTGTGTGAAGAAACACCAAGCTATCATGTTTTCTGGAGGAAAATCTTTCATGTGATTGAGTTGTGAGCTGAGCCAGCCGCTTTTATCCTGGAATACAAGAGCAACTCATAGACAAACTACTATTATCCAGACTTAGGTATTTTGGAAGACATTTTATTTTTTAAAAAAATAAGTGAAGTGAACTTGTCATTACAATGAAAACTACAGTTACTGACATTATTTGATGCTAGTGAAAATATCTGAGCGTTCAAGAGAAAATTAGAATTTCAGTAAACTTTATTTGCCACCATGACCATGACAGTTTCCCAATATTGGAAGACTTTTTTGGATGAGATTGGTGGTGATTCAATGATTGTGATTTTTTAAAATATGAAATAATGAAATATACCAACAATTGGAAAATCTACATAACTTAGTGAACTGATATTTTATAAATGATTGATACATGTCACAAATTCATTAATGGTTGTAAAAGATGCAATTAAAGTGTAAGATAAACCAGCAGATTTTAATGTGACAGAGTACACAAAGTTCATTCCTATTGTTTTAGATTCAACATTGCAATTTACCTTTAAAAAATTACTATTTGTCAAGTTTTGACATAGCATCAAAGAACAATAACTAAAAAGGATATTAAAATACTTCTCCATTTCCTAATTACATATCTGTTTGAAGCCAGATTTATTTTTAATATACGTCAATCAAAACGATTGAATGATGAGGCAGATATGAGAATCCTCCTATCATTAAGCCAGATAGTAGAGATTTGAAAACATGGAAAACAATGCCACATTTCAAAAAAATATTTTATTAAGTTGACAAGTCATTGTGTGTATTATTTTTAATGAATTAATAAATATTTTTAAATTGAGACACAGATGTAGAGAACAAATGTATGGACACCAAGGGCAGAAAGTGGCGGGGGGTGGTGGTGGTGGTGGGATGAATTGGGTGATTGGGATTGACATGTATAAACTGATGTGTATAAAATGGATGACTAATAAGAACCTGCTGTATAAAAAAATAAATTAAAAAAAAAGAAGGAAAAAAATATTTTTAAACTTTTCTAGTCAGCTTTTAAAAAAATTTATTTGATTCAAGTATAGTTGATTTACAATGTTGCGTCAGCTTTTATTTCTAACGTGCTAAATATTGATGCCTATAACCCATATGCACAAGTTTGTTGAAGTCCTCAATAAGTTTTAAGAGTGTACAGAGGTATTTTACACCAAAATGTTTGAGAACCACTTATGCAGAGAATTATGAAGGTACTAAATCCTTGCTCTGGGGAACTTCCCTGGTGCTCCAGTGATTAGGACTCTGTGCTTTCAGTGCCAGGGGTGCGAGGTCAATCCCTGGTTGGAGAACTAAAATCCTGCAAGCCACGCAACGTGGCCAAAATAAAAAGAAGAAGAAAATAAATCCTTAAATCCTTGTTCTGGAAACCTTGTCTCTCAGACACATAAACACTTGCTCTGTGTTGTGGGAGGGACGAGATCAGTAACAGGTCACATCAACTCCAGCAAATCTCCTACTTCTGCAGTTCCTTGCTACATTGTCTTGTACAGTTGAAAATGTAATAGATACAGGTTGGATACCGTAGGTCTTAGAATGTCAGAACCTGAAACACCTGTCATCTTCTGATCCAAGCAGCTCATGTTCAAAATGGTAAAATTATTTTTACTATAATAAATAAAATTTATTTATTATTAACTATTTACAATAGTTAAATTGTAAATTAATCATCGAATGTTATTCAATTGGTCGGTGCCATAGCTTGTTTGTGAACTGGATCTCACGTCTCTTAATATGTTGCTTATGAGTCAGTACTAGATGGCTGGTAGCCATAAGTCAGACCAGGACTCAGAAAGGAATTTCAGTTAAATGTGAAGGTTTGGGGTGTATCTGTGGGCACACAGAAGAATTTAACCTATGAGAGTCAGTGAGGGGGCAGAAGAAAGCTGAAGTAGGTCCAATAAGTGAGCATAGGGTAAAACTTTAGTTAATGCTTATCAAGAATAATATAAAGAATAGAAAGCCAGGAGAAGGGTACTATTATTTTTTTGAATACCCGCAGTGGTTATATTAGGAACCATTGGGTTACATTAGGAAGCTCTACCTAAAGGAGAGGCACCACATTAATCTCTTAATATAATTTAACACATTCTATCATCGTAACAACTCTGTAAAGCAGGTATTCTCCATTTATCAACTAGGAAATAGAGTTCTAGAGAGGTGAAATATGATTTCAGGATTTCACAAATGGATCATGCAATCTTGCATCAAAAGTGGGATTTGAAGTTAAGGTCTTTCTTATTCTGGATCCCCTCCCTAAGAAAATCTGGTAGATACAATATTCTGCCTTCAGGGAACTTTCACCTCTGGCTTTAAATTGTGCTATCCTCTTCCCTCTTCTTTTGGGGGTGGAGGAGGCATTGGTGGCCGGAGGGGGAAGAGACTGATAGAAATGCATGAATGTGTAATTAGCTTTTATATTCATCTATAATTAGGGGACATTTTACTTTTGCTTTATGAATCATGAATTACAAGTAGAAGGGGATAAACAACAAGTGTGTTTTTAAGAAAAGAAACCCAATTTTACTGAACGTTCTCATTGCTTGAACTCCTAGCACAGAAACAGTTAAATGCTACCAAGAAATAAT
This sequence comes from Balaenoptera borealis, assembly GCF_965194805.1. Classification (NCBI taxonomy): domain Eukaryota; kingdom Metazoa; phylum Chordata; class Mammalia; order Artiodactyla; family Balaenopteridae; genus Balaenoptera; species Balaenoptera borealis. Next base: position 17,420,218 of record NC_138876.1, read on the forward strand.
GAACAATCTTGCATTACATATAATATTCATGGAAATTTAGAGCTGAGGTTGTGTTCCTTTGTGGGGACCCACAGCTAGACACTTGACATCCCACAATTTCCACCCTACTCCTAAGTCAGTTTAATTCACATTACATGTAAGAGTACATACGTTAGATAATATATTTTAAATTATAACTTAGCATGTAAAAACCACCATACAACTAAAAATCACAAAGCCAGAGTCTGATTCAGTGAGACGAACTTGGGCTCTGAAATTTAAACCAGTTTCTCAAGAGTTGACCACCTAAGGCAGGGTCCAAACAAAGCCTGAAGGCTTCAAGGTTTGCAGGAGAAAATTAGTAAGTGAGTTTCCCCACAGAGGTGTGAAGTCATCAGGCCAAGGTAATACTTCTCAGAGGTGTAACTGCTGTGTGTGGGGGTAAGGTGGAGGTGAGGGGGTGGAGGTAGGGTGGAGGTAGGGTGGAGGTGAGGGGGTGGAGGCAGGGTGGAGGTGAGGGGGTGGAGGTAGGGTGGAGGTAGGGTGGAGGTGAGGGGGTGGAGGTAGGGTGGAGGTGAGGGGGTGGAGGTAGGGTGGAGGCAGGGTGGAGGTGAGGGGGTGGAGGTAGGGTGGAGGCAGGGTGGAGGTGAGGGGGTGGAGGTAGGGTGGAGGTGGGGTGGAGGTGAGGGGGTGGAGGTAGGGTGGAGGTGAGGGGTTGGGGTGGAGGTAGGGTGGAGGTGAGGGGGTAGAGGCAGGGTGGAGGTAGGGTGGAGGTGAGGGGGTGGAGGCAGGGTGGAGGTGAGGGGGTGGGGTGGAGGTAGGGTGGAGGTGAGGGGGTGGAGGTATGGTGGAGGTGAGGAGGTGGGGTGGAGGTAGAGTGGAGGTGATGTGGTGGAGGTAGGGTGGAGGTGAGGGGGTGGAGGTAGGGTGGAGGTAAAGGGGTGGGGTGGAGGTAGGGTGGAGGTGAGGGGGTGGGGTGGAGGTAGGGTAGAGGTGAGGGGTTGGGGTGGAGGTAGGGTGGAGGTGAGGGGGTGGAGGTGAAGGGGTGGGGTGGAGGTAGGGTGGAGGTGAGGGGGTGGGGTGGAGGTAGGGTGGAGGTGAGGGGGTGGAGGTAGGGTGGAGGTGAGGGGGTGGAGGTAGGGTGGAGGTGGAGTGGAGGTGAGGGGGTGGAGGTAGGGTGGAGGTGAGGGGTTGGGGTGGAGGTAGGGTGGAAGTGAGGGGGTGGAGGCAGGGTGGACTTAGTGTGGAGGTGAAGGGGTGGAGGCAGGATGGAGGTGAGGGGGTGGGGTGGAAGTAGGGTGGAGGTGAGGGGGTGGAGGTAGGGTGGAGGTGAGGAGGTGGGGTGGAGGTAGAGTGGAGGTGATGGGGTGGAGGTAGGGTGGAGGTGAAGGGGTGGGGTGGAGGTAGGGTGGAGGTGAGGGGGTGGAGGTAGGGTGGAGGTGAGGGGGTGGGGTGGAGGTGAGGGGGTGGGGTGGAGGTGGGGGGCAGCGGAAACCTTAGTACTTTGCAGCTTGGTCCCTGGGGACGGGCTGACACCTGGTGTTGTAGTAAAATTCTTGACCTCTAATCACAGCCCCCTACACCACATCCTTCGAGACGTGTTGAAAAGCATCGCTCCCAGTTTACTGACTTTTCTGTTTTGACTTGTTCATTATTGTAGAAGATACATGATAAGGAGCAAGAACCCAGTTTTCAAGGCCTAGTCGAGTTCGAAGGAAGTCCACACCTCACAGGAACCTTGGAGGAAAAGAAAAAAGAAAAGAAAAGAAATCTCTTTTATCCTATAGTAACTTCCGCGAAATCTCCAAAAACCGAAATAGTTAATTTGTAAGCTCGCTTTCATTTTTTCCTAAACAGTGCCACCTACTGTCCATTTGAAGTCATCAGGAAGCTTGTTGGCGAGGACTAAAGAGAAATAAAGAAAGGGGAAAAAAGGAACAGAGAAAATTAACTCCCAGCCTTGGGTCATTGGAAGAAAGATGAGAAAGGCCATCACGAAGCAAAAATAAGTATTTTGACTCGTTATCTTTTTAAAAGGCTCGCAAGAAGCAAAAGTCACTTAAGACATTCCCTTAAAATAGCTTTTTTAAGGGCGCTATTTTGGAGTCCTCTAGAGGACGGTTTTTATTTTGTTTTATTTTATTCATAATGCTCGCTGTTGGCGTATTTTAATGGTAGGGGACCAGGTTAAGAAAAAATACAATTATTTTTCTACTTTTTCGCCCACCCAAGGCGGAACTTCCATGTAAAAGGGACTTTGGACACTTGACATCAGCTCAGAAAGTTTTGAGCTGGCGGGAAGAAAGGGTTAACAAGTGGCAGAGCAGTCACTGATCTTTTAGAGTTTCAGCCGGCTTTCGGAGGCTCCAGGTGTATACACACACACACACACGCACACACACCTTCCAGCTCTCTCTCCCCAGGGCAGTTACTTAGCCTAAGGGCACCATTTGGTCTTAAAGCAAATTACTTAAACAGAACTGGCAGTGCATCGCGAAGTGGGAATCCTTGTAGCTCAGAGGAGTCAGTCTACACAGCGTGGCCTCCCGGCTCCACTGCTGGAGGAAAGGAGGGAATCAGGTGGTGGCCAGCATGTGTGCACAACATTTCTCTGCACACGTTTGCAATCAAGTTAATTGAATTCATTGGCGTTTAGAACCGGTCGCTAGCTCAGAGAGAGCTTTGAATGGCCAATTTCTCTCTCCCTCTCCCCCTCCCCGCCTCCCGCCCGCCCGCGCTCCCAGTTCCCTCCCCTCCGGGTTCCCCAGTCCGCACCTCCCTTCTCCACTCCCCTCACCCCCCACTCCCTCCTCCGCCCTATTAAAACACCCACCAGCTCACTTGTTAAGACCCCCTTAAGTTGGAGGAGGCAGAAAGGCAACAACCGCGAGGAAGGAGAAGTCAAGACGTCTGGAAAGAATTACCCAGTCCTGGCTTCCAGCAGCCCATTGAACCAGGGACTTGAACCAGCCCCAGCCAAAGACTTTCTCCCGATTCTACGCTTCCTGGGTTCTGCTGAGTTTTCACCAGGCTTTTTTTTTTTTTTTTTTTTTTTTAATACGAAGAAGAGACTTTCCGATATTAGGGGAGGGGGAACTAGAGCATAAAATAAAATAAAGTTAATTTATTTTCAAAGCACAGATAACATTTTCTTTAAGACTTAGAAGATTGAAGTGCAACGGAAATATTAAAAAATACTAGTGATTTTTTTTAAAGTGGGGGAGACCTAAGCATTTAAGACTCCCCTATCCTTTTTAAATGTTGTTTTTAAATTTTTTATTTTTTTTGGCCGGTCGTCTCAAATTCATCTGATCTCCTATTACCTCAGTTTTGGAAACTGCCCGCCACCGACCCTCCGGGACCACACAGACAGGCTGAGGACAACTTTATGACCAAGAGCTGAACAAGGTACGTTACACTGGCGCGATTTGGTGAACGCTGAGGGTCCTCGAATAGGCCAGGGAGAGGGAAGACATTATCCACGTTAAGAGTTAAAAACAAATTTAAGTCAGATTTCGACAGAAAAGTTTGAGGTCTGAAAATTTCCAACAGACTGCAAATCAGGGGATATTCCAGATCACTGTCAGGCTTAGCAACATTTTCTCTGTCTTCTCCCATCCCTGCGGCGCTCGCCAGAAATCCGCTGCCTTTCTGGAACACAGGTAACCTCTTTGCCTGGGAAAGGCTGCAAGTCCCGGGATGTACTTTTCCATTCCGCATCTTCCCGAGCTGCAGAGGGGCTCACGAGTTAGGAAACAAGGATTTTCCACTGTGTATGGAAAATACATTCCGCGCAGTCTCCCCCTTCCCCCTTATTCCCATCACTTCTCTTCTTTTTTTTTCCCACACACTCTCTGTGGGAAGGAAAGCCCTGGACAGCCTGGCGCGTTTTCCAAGTGGGAAGCCTGTTTCTTACTTGGAATGCAAAGGGTTAAAGCGATCCTGGGTCCCAGCTCTGGCCCCGGAGAAGGAGGGTCCTTCGCCACCTCCTCGCAAGCTACCGGCCCCGCTCGGCCACGCCCCGTCTTCCCCTGGCCTCCCCTCCTTTGCACTCCCTGCACCCCATTAAAGTGTCGCTGTGGGTCTGTCCGGGCTCAGCCCGGCTCCAGAAGCCATACTACGGTCTGGGGTCCCCGACCCAAGCAGTGGCACTCGGAGACCCGAGCGGGAGGAGGGCGCGCATCCCTCCTCTCGGCTGCAGGGCTGCCCGCCGGGCCGCGAGAGCAGGGCGTGCGCGGGGACCGCGTGCCGCGCGCAGGCAGCTGCCGCGTCCCGGGAGCCAATTCCGACGTGGCAACGAGCACGCTGGCGCCTCTTTCCGCAGCTGCAGCGCGGGGCACGGTCGGGTGGGGATTTGGGGGTGCCGTCCCGAGCGCCCAGCCCCGGGTGGGGGGTGGGCTGTGGGAGCCGGGGTGAAGGTGGGAGGCGAGCCAGAGGCTAGGTTGGGATGGATAATCAACACCTTGGGCGGAATTCGTCACGCTGGTTCCCGCCCAGCGCGAGCGAGGGCTACAAAATGGGTCCCTGTGAACCGGAGGGCGGGTCTGAAAGGAGGGTCTGTGTGAGAGCGAGGACTGGGAGGCTAGAGGCTTTTCCTCAGGCTAAGGATACGCAGCCGAGGGGAAGTGGCTCTGAAGGGATAATTAAGTCTGGAAAGAGAGGCTGGGAGCTGAGAGGCGGTGCCTGGGGAGGAGGGTTTTCAAGACCTGGGTCCTATTACACAGCCTTAGGTGCCAGCTTCCCGCGGCCGCTCCCTCCATCCCCCAGACGCCCGCGCTAAGTACTTGGGAGTCACCAACCCCACGCGCCTCTGGGTGGAGTGAGCTGCTACAGCCCTGCTCCCACGAGGTGGGTGTAGGAGCTCTGTTGGCTCCTCCCTGCCCGGTTCCACACCCTTGGGGGCCATTGCTGCCGGGTGTCTCCCGAACAGCTGCCCAGAAAGGCTACACTACTCCAACCCACGTGGCTGGCCTGGGATTGCCTTTGACGTCACACCTAGGGGGGAGGTGTGACGCAATAGGTCGGGAAGTCCTGATTGGCGGCCGAGGGCTTCCCCAACTTGAGGCCTGAGTATATATAGACTTTCAGCTCGGCCTTAGAGTAAAGCCAAGGAAGTCGGTAGTTGAACATTGCTGGAAAAGGGAAGAGACAGATAAGAACAACTTCACTGCCCAGTGTAGATTTCAAGGCTTTTTTCTGGCAGATTTCTTATTGTAGTGAAGGCATATGATAATGTACCTTTGAAGGTTTAAAACAGGATTGTGATTTTTTGAAAAGGTCATTTTAACACAATATTGTAAAGGTCAGCACACATTCAAACATGCCAATGATGAAAGGCTAAAAATTAAAACGTGTATTTATATAGAATTGGGTAGAACAAATAGTTATGCCCATCAAACTATTTGTAGATACAATTGAAAATGTGACAGAATAGGTTTGAAAAGAACTCTTAACTTCTAAACTTTTTTTTTCCTTTCATTCCAATTTGTGCAAATTGAATCATTCATTACATTAGTTTTCACTGCATTATTCTGGAAGCTAAATAAGATTACTCAGACAGCTGAAATACTGTTTGTTTGTTTGTTTTTAATACTTATCATATCCCACCAAAGGTTTTCCTAATATTTTGGCTATTTTAACTTTTCAATAAAGTTTAACTCTTTGAAGTACAAATTTTAGTATGTATATTATGTTGTGTATGCATTAAGCAATATTGGGGCTAATAATTCAAAATTCTGAGACATTTCTGGATTAGAGCATTATAATGAGGATATCATTACTCCTGTTTTCTTTTTCTTATTTATATAACATCTGAGTTGGGTGAACAGAAAAGCTTATTGTAGAAGTGTTGACATGTAAATTACCGGAATTACTTGTATTGTACCTAGAACTGAATCCTTTCTTATCAGAGAAAGCTATGGTGTTTATAAGAATTCAAGGTCTTAAATCAGTGACTAGTATCAAATTTGAATGTCACCCTCCACAAAACAAAGATGACGTTTAGTCAGCTACCTTCCTGGAAAACAAGCATTGTGCAACAAATGAGTAACAGACTTACTAGAAAGTAAGTCATATTGAAACTAATCATTAATGCTAAGTCTGTAGAATAGTCCCACGATGTTGAATTTCATAAATATTTTTTTTGCCCATGGTTTCCTTATCAGTTAAGTTTTTTTTTGAAGAAATATTTCTTGAATTGTTAAGTTCATGCCTGTCACTGATTCATTTATTTTCTATCATTGGCACTGTGAGGAAAGGCCTTATCTATGGATTAATGGGGAAATCGCCTTTAGCAAAGCTATATTACACAGTTATATTTTTAATCTAAGAACAAGTAGCATGTTACATTATTAACTTCTTGAGTTTTATACAATGTGGGAGCTATGAGTTAATGTAATTGCAGAATAGAGCATAAACCGCACTGTCCCTTTCTGGGTTCTCTTTTTATCCATGCATACCCAAGCTGTGTTCCACTAAGAGGCTGTAAGGACAGAACCAGTGGCAGTGCTAGGCCAGCTGAATGGGGGGACAGCTCCCTGCAGGAAAATCATTTCCGTCACCCCAACTTGGTTTTAATCCTTTCCTCTGTAGCAGCAATCTGCATAGACTTAGTGTCATCCCGCTGCATATACCTTAAATTCAATAATATTTTGAATGTTATCTATAACATAATGTTAGCTATAACATGTGGAGTTTATATATATACTGCCTTACAATCTAGGAGAATGTCACTGATATATGAGTCAAAATAAATACAAGGTCAAACTCAAATATTTTTCCATTTAAATAATAAAATATTTAGAAATGAATGTCTCTTAAAAGCATAATCTGTACTGCAGTTTATTTAAAAATGAGCAAGATGTAGTGCATCTCTAAATTGAATTCATCATAGGAAAAGCATACTCAAAGAAGTTTTTTTTTTTTTTTTTTTAAGTTATTTTTGGCTGTGTTGGGTCTTTGTTGCTGCACGTGGGCTTTCTCTAGTTGCGGTGAGCGGGGGCTTCTCTTCGTTGTGGTGCGCGGGCTTCTCATTGAGGTGGCTTCTCTTGTTGCGGAGCACGGGCTCTAGGCGCGCGGGCTTCAGTAGTTGTGGCTCGCGGGCTCTAGAGCGCAGGCTCAGTAGTTGTGGTGCACGGGCTTAGTTGCTCCGCGGCATGTGGGATCTTCCCGGACCAGGGCTTGAACCCATGTCCTCTGCATTGGCAGGCGGATTCTTAATCACGGCGCCACCAGGGAAGTCCCTGAAAGAAGTTTTTAAATAACCATAGTATAAGGCAAAATGCAATCTGGCCCATAAAGAAGTAAAATAATAACTACTATTTATCACATGTCTAATACGTATCAGGCACTGAAGTAGGTACTTGACATACATTATATCTAGTATCCCTCCTGCCCACCAAAGAAAACTTTATTTAAAAAAAGAAACCTTGCCTCAGAAAGGTAAAGCAACCCACTGAAAGTCACAGTTAGTAAGGAGAGCGGATGAAATTTAATTCAGGAATTCTTGAATATAACACCGTTGAGCTGGACTATGCTGCAGCTGGGTTAGTCAAGTTTTATGGAGGTTCAAACTGAGGAGAAAACACATCGGATTGAGAGAGATCAGGAGAGATTTCATGAAGAAATTTGGCATTGTGGTACATATGGCTACATAGGGAATGACCTATAGAGACAGGGCCCATGAGCTGGTGGAGGAACACGTAGAGCTAGGATTCCGTGCCAAGTCTTTCTGTAATTTCCCCCTTTGCCACAGCGAACTTTAGTATGAAGTTTAGGACGGCAAAGTTCAGGAACCAATAGGGCAGTTGGAAGAATGGACATCTTAGCAAGTCTTTGATCAATACAGCTGGTGCAAATGAAGAGAAATCTGAAACGTAAAGTTCTGGATCCAGAGACAGCCCAGGTGACAAGGTCTTTGAAAGGTGTATTGCCTAACCCTGCAAGCTCTGGTCCAGGTCTCTGCTAGAATAAGTGCGGTGGGACTGGAAAGACAAAGGCCAGCTTCAAAGCCAGAGAGGGAGAGGAGGTCAGAAAGGGAGAAGGGGAGGGTCCTGTGCTCTAACGTGTAGACTGCTGGGAGACTTCATCTGGGTACTTCTCTTAGGATTTCTAGTTGAGGACGGTAGCAGAGGCAATACACCTGAGGGATGTATAACAATGCAAATGAGATCATGAAAGTTTTCATAGACTTTAACCCAGTGATTGCCAAACTTTGTTGCGATTAGAATTACTTAAGGAGATTTAAAAACTCCTGATGCCCTTGTAGCACCCCATGCCAATTAACTCAGAATGTTTCAGGAGCCACACATCAGTAATATTTACAGATTCCCTGGTGATTTGGTTGTACATCAACATTTGGGAACCACTGCTTTTTAATCTTTTGCTCACCATACGTTCTAATCCACTGTTAGCAGGCAAATGGCCACAAGCAGAGTATGTCTTGTTACAAAGAAGTACATTTCCATATGCCTTGCTAGTGTCACCTGCCTAAGTAAATATTCCTAATTCTAATCATTCTACATGACTTGAGGCCTATTTCCCCCTCCTCCCACACGACACCAGTTTAAGAGTAAAGAAAACCTGTGTTCTAAAACCATTTCTGCTCTTTATTTATATTAGATGTGATCTTGAGCCGTGCATTCACTAACCAAACATCTTAAAAAATATCTCCTGTCGTCCTTTGTGCTTTTGTCTGTTTAAATATTGGCTACAAGTAAAAGGACATTGATCTTGTCTTTTTTAGATTGTGTGTGTCAGTCCCTGAGATCAATCTATTCCCTCAGTAAAGCTTACTCTAAATGTGCCTTTTATTCCTTTGTAGTGCGATACTAGGCAACAACGAGATACCTCGCAGAAATAGGAAGTGCAAGTGTTGCAATAGAAAGTGCACTTGTGCAAGAGTAACTGTTCCTTTATGTTAAGACATTGTGGGAAGCAACCGCATAGCACAGGGAGATCAGCTCGGTGCTTTGTGACCACCTAGAGGGGTGGGATAGGGAGGGTGGGAGGGAGGGAGATGCAAGAGGGAAGATATATGGGAACATATGTATATGTATAACTGATTCACTTTGTTATAAAGCAGAAACTAACACACCATTGTAATGCAATTATACTCCAATAAAGATGTTAAAAAAAAAAAGACATTGAAGCCATTAATATCCCATTAAAGCTGCAATAAATATATGTATTCCTTACCTGGTTACAGTAAGCCTGCAAAAGTTATCATTCCCATTTTGCAGATGCGGAAATGAGGCTCAGAGAGTAGATGCCAATATCAATTTGCTCTTTGTATCCCTCCTTGTTCAGGTGACTATGAGGAGACTGCCCACAGTGCAGCCTCCATCCATCCTTCTTCTAGACACTCAGCCCTGGTTAAAATCGTTAAAATGAACAAAGTGAATTATACCCCAAAATATTTGATGTTCAGAGATATTAATTGTCCAAGGACACATGGCTCACTCATAGACCCCTCAAGTGGTTTGTCTAAAATCGGACAGCTAATATGAGGTGGAGCTTGGGCTTGAATCCTTTTCTTCCCTGTCCTGCTCCTCTTTCCATTATGCCAGAGTTATCCCTTGTTAACTAACAAACAACAGCTTAAAGGGAAGGAGAGTCAGGCTGATTAGATAGTTACTGCCAGGGTATTAACCCGCAGAGAGCTGACATCACTGAGCTCTGTTGATGATTTCTTTTGAGGTATTTAAATGAGCTCCATCTTTTAGTCTCATAATTAGGTGAAGTCAATATGACTAGTTCCATTTTATAGATGAAGAAACTGAAGATGACAAGTATTACGTAGCTTGTTTGAGGTTACCCAGTCTTTAAAAGAAACCATTATAAGATAGTCAGGAGTCTATTCCAACTCAGTCTGGTTCCAGAGGCCAATATATGTGGGTGTGTACACCCAAACACACACATAAACACACACACTCACAAGTCATTAGCACTAAACACAAAGAAGAGTGTAGATTAATGGACAATAAATATTGTAAGACAACTAGAGTTTAAACGGAAAAAAAGATGATCTCATTATCCCTCATGCTCCAAACTTGACCCCTGAACTCATAAGATTGCTCAGACTACAACTTATAATTTCAGGAAATGCTGTTAGGGAGCATTTGCCTTTTTAAAGTTTGTTATCCAAAGGTCTTGTAGAGCCTGTCTGGTACCCCCTACAATCATGACCTTTAAATAGCTGGGCAAGAAATCATAGAACTGGTTTTAAAAGGAAGAAAAAAGCTGCTGGATGAAGGATACCCTTAAGGGCTCAGCATATTCATTACCCCTGCAGCGAAGACAGAGGAGGGCCCTGTGCTCTGTCAGCCTGCATTGGCAACGTGAGTCCACATGATTTATTCGCTTATTTAAAATGTGTTTATTGAGTACCTACTATGTGCCACACCTTGTTTTATGATACAGGAATACACAGTTAATTGAGATACGCAAATCCCTATGGCCAAAGAGTGTTCTTAGTGTAACTTAGAAAATCAAACAGGGTCAGGGGAGAGAGTGACAGGGAGTGAAGAGAGGGCAGGGTGGAGGAGTCTATTTTTTAATGTTTCCTTTTATTAACAAAAATTTTTTTGGAGTACAGTTGATTTACTGGAGGAGGTACTTTGGAAGGAGTGGGAAGCTAGGGCCTCTCAGAAGAGCTATCACTTGGCCTAATGTCTGCAGCCTTTCCTAGATGCTGACTTGACTCATCTGAATTCACTTTAGCTTCTCCCTGATCCAAAACGGAAGGCCCCCTTAATGAAAGCTGAGGGAACTCAGTTCTCACCACTGCACTAGGGCAGTGAGAGCAGCTGGTATTCTCTCTCATCTGCCATTTGCTGTCTGGTTAATACAAGGAAGGTCAAGGGCGAGGGAAAGGCTCTGATGCCCAATGACCTATAGAGTCCCACTTGGGGTACACGAGCAAACAGCGAGACTTATATCTGCTCTGCAGGCGGAACCAGTGGAAACCGAAACGCCTCTCTTACGGTTAAACAGGATTTTGACTGTTGGCATTAAGAGCAGCGTCGCTGCCGTGTAGGTGGAACCACCAGCCAGCTCCCTTTCGGACAACATCATTCCAGGTCCCTTTTGACTGTACACACATAGGAAGGTATAGGAGCCCAGAAATCTTCCCTGAGTATTGGCTGGTGTTGTATCTGTACCTGAGTACATGATATCCATTTTTCCATTACAGCAGGAAAACAGTTTTCAACGTTCTTTTCTAATCTTTCCTTACACAACATGTTTATTAATGAGAAACAAAAGGACGTGGCCTATTTTGTCATGAAGGTTCAAATCTGTTCAGCCAATATTTACTGAGAATAGTCTAGTCACCTGGCATTATGCCACCGTGTGAACCCTCTTCCTAGTTGTGTGATGTGGGGTAAGTTACCTAAATACTCAGTCTTGGTTGCCCCGTCATATGCATATGTGATTTGTAACATGAGATTAACAGTATATTTACCACCTAAAGTTATTAAAGTTAAATAGGATTTTGCTATTCAAGTAAACAAAACTTGCTTAAATGCCTGTTGCCTAGCAAATGATGAAAAAAAGTTAGCTGACATAATAATGATGCCAATGATGATATTTAGGAGTAAAGTCACATCTATCATTCAGCGAATATTTCCTGAATACCAACCATAACCCAGGCAATGTTCTATGTCCTTGGAGCACATTAGTGAAAAAATATATATATAAAATCTGTTGATTTTGTGGCGTTTACATTAAGGTGCACCAAGCTATTCTTTAACACTTGGTTTGGCCTAGAATTCTGTGAAGACTAGTCCTTGGTGAATAATTGGTATCAAGTCCAAGAGCAACTTAGAAATCAATTAATAGACTAAAGTCTAATCCTGGGCAAAAAAAATCCAAGTTTTATATTTTCACTCTTTATGGGAGGTAGATTTCTAAGTCTTCTATCAGCAAATGATCTAGGGTGAAACTAACCATATTTTCCAATTTAGCAATAAACCATATGTCTGAGAAGGAGAGTTTGCTTATGAAACAGAGTATTTGAATTGGGGATTGTCTCAGAAAGTCTCACACATATGGCGCCCATATCTCTGAAATTATAAAGAAACATCCTGTGCGTCAGTCCCTGAGATCAATGTATTCCCTCAATGTAGCTGGCTCTTTAACCCTTTGGCCTGTACTGAGATGCTTCATGTGTCTTGCTAGGCAACAACGCGATACCTTGCAGAAATAGAAAGGTTCTATTGCTGCAGTTTACTAGCAACTTTTCCCAGGCTGAAAAAGGACATTCTGTAGACTCCTATGATGTAAGAGGGTGTTCCCACTTCAGCAGTGGCCAGCAGATGCTATGCGAACACTCTCTGTGTCCACACGTGCTGATAAAAGCAAGGAAAATGTGAATAATGGAAAAGAATAGCAGGCGGTTCTTTTGCTGGCTATGCTGATTTGAAACACAAGCAGAACACACTTTTAAGCTTCGCCCAGGCAGAGAGTTTTAGTCGCCTTGAAATTTTTCACTCTTGTGAGAATGACTCATGTCTTGGAAAAGACAAGTTCCTAGTCTGGTGCTCCCAGCACTTTTAGGCATTGGTTAATGTACACTTTGGGAGTTTTCAGCATCCAGTCAGCAGTTTTAATTAACAAGGGATGCTGTGCTCTCTTGCCTTGCACTGAAAACTCAGCATTTCACCGTTGCCCAGCAGTTTGAACTTCCCATTTTTGTCGTGATTACCTTTATCAGGGTATTTGTTGCATTCTATGAAATCCTATATAAGTACTAAAAGTGGAACGCACATTTGGTTTTTGTTTTGCTTTGTTTTTTTAGCTTCCCTGTTAGCTGATACTTTGTATTGTGTTTCTGATTTTTTTAAAAACAGTTTCACAAACACTTTGATTTTGCTCCTCACTGTAGCCCTGTGAATGTTGTTGACAAGTACCATCGTCTCCGTTTCACAAAGAAAAATAATGTCCACAAGCTCAAACCCTGGTCTCCAGCCTGCTTTGCATTACTTAGATTGTAATGAGTTTGGGAAACTAAACCCAAAATAAGTAATGGGCACACAAACAAACGCAAACTCAAAAATTATTTCTTGTTAACATAAGAGTCCAAGGCAGGTATTCCTGATTGGTGGCATTGGTGGCTGGCTTCCTTCCATGTGGCAGTTCAAGGACCAAGCTCCCTCTATCTTTGGGCTCTGCAATCCCTTAGGACCTGTTGATATGTACATCAAGACTGTGGAGGGAAAAGAGAAATTGCAGGAGGCCCATTCTCCCCCTTAAAAGTCCTATTGGAAGTGGCACATCTCAGATTAACAAAAGCTGGAACGCCATGGCCGCATCAAGCAGTCTGCTCAGAAGGAGTGGAAACACAATTGGTGAGCGGTCACAGTAAGCTACCCTAAAGTGTAATGCGTATCCACTCAGGACCACCTCAATGATGACCACAGGGACTACAATGTAAATAATGTCACTTGGAGCTGAGTGATGTGATGGCCACACAACTAGTAAACCAAGATGTTAATAGGTTTTATGTCAACATTCAATTTTAAGTCTTAATGTGGAATAGGAAAATATAAATAGCATACCCAATAAGAGATTTTGCAGAGGTAATTGCTTAGCCCAAAGTAACTTTGAAAATAAATTTACTTAGCTTTCAAAAACTAGTTGAATTAAGGGAAAAGATTAAGTTGGAGTTACCTGCAAATTTAGAGATGTCTTTTGTTATGCTCATGAGGTGACTTTTGGAATGCACCTTGTTGAGGCTGGTTGCCAGTAGAGCCAAACATGTGATTAGAGGGTTGGAACTTCCATTTCCCTGCCCAGACCATTGAGGAGGGAAGACAGGCTGGAGATTGAGTTCAGTTGCCAATGGTCAATGATATAATCAATCATGCCTATGTAATGGAGCCTCTAAAAACCCCAAAGGAGAGGGTTCAGAGAGCTTATGGATCGATGAACATGTGGAGATTTGGGGAGAGTGGTGCATGGAACTCCACGCCCTTTCCCCATACCTTGCCCTGTGCATCTCTTCCGTCTGGCTGTTCCTGAGTTACATCCTTTTATAATAAACCAGTAATCTAATGAGTAAACAGATTCCCTGGTTCTGTGAGTTCCTTCTAGCAAATTAATTGAACACAGGAGGGGATCTTGTGAACCTCTGATTTTTACCCAGTTTATCGTAATTACAGGTAACAACCTGGGCTTGCACCTGGCATCTGAAGTGTGGGTGTTTGTGGGGGGCAGTCTTGTAGGACTGAACTCTTAACCTGTGGAATCTGATTCTGTCAGGCATATGATATCAACATTGATTTAATTGTCAGGCACCCAGCAGGTGTCCAAGGAATTGTTTGTGACATGTGTAGGAAACCCCCTCTCCTCCACATATTGGAACTGGGTCTAGGAAACCAAAAAGAAACAAATTTTAAAGGTCTACCAAGCACCTCTTCTATGCTCATAATTGGAGATGCTTTGAGAAATACGAAATAGATGATCCTCCTCTACTCTAGTTCAAAATATTTCAGGAGATTCACAAACGGTAGGGAGGTGTACAAAATTGTATATTATTAAGAACTGGAATGTGTTTTTAGGTCTAATGTGTTAAAGCTCTTAAGACAAAAGAAAATTTACCTGTTGAAATTAAGCATGATGCTATTTCTTCTCTAATTGTATGATTTATTTCTGCAAACATTTATTGTGTTCTTACTATATTCCAGTAAAGTTCCTCGTCACCAGGTTCGAACCAGCTGGTATTAATGGTGGATGAGGGAGACAGCCATTTGAACAAAGGAATGTAATACAGAATTTCAGGGGCTTTGATAAATGTCTGTGTAGGATATCTGTGCATAAAGAAATTTTAATGGCAACAGAGACTTGGGAAATAATTGAGTCTAAATGCCCTCATTTAACAGATTTTTAAAGACTAAGGCCCAGAGAGGAAAAGCAACTGGCTGGAAGTCACACAGCTAGTTGATGGAAGACCTAGAAGGATAGAATCCACGTATCCTTACGTTCAACCTTGGCTAGCTGCATGGGAAAGGTGTGAGCTGAGGGATTTGCACTGGAGATGAGATAAAACTACACATTAGAGGGACTTCCCTGCTGGCGCAGTGGTTAAGAATCCGCCTGCCAGTGCAGGGCACACGGGTTCGAGCCCTAGTCCGGGAAGATCCCACATGCCGCGGAGCAGCTAAGCCCGTGCGCCACAACTATTGAGCCGGCACTCTAGAGCCCGCGAGCCACAACTAGAGAAAGCCCATGCGCAGCAACGAAGACCCAACACAGCCAAAAATACATAAATAAAATAAATAAATTTATTGAAAACAAAAAACTACACATAAGAAATTTAGCAAAACCTGTAGATTTTTCACTGGTCAGTATTGGAGTGAGGGAACACGATGGCGCAAGAAGAAAGAGTGCCTTGCTCACTAAAATATTTAGATTTTATGCTTAGCTGTGACCACATACATAGAGTGCATCCTTAGACAAATGATCTAACGTACTAAAAATAATGCATATGTGCATTACGGTTTTCAATGGTACACTGCATCATCATCTCATTTGATGTTTGAAAGAGTCCTCTGAGGTATGCAGAAAGGGCATCCTTATCCCTGTTTTGCAGATGAGCAAACTGAGATGCAGAAAGTCATACAACTAGTTAAGTGAGAAACTCAAGGTTAGAACACCTGGAAGGCTTCCAGTCCAATGCGCTCCCTGTGATACCATGTATATAACAAGCCTGGGACAAGAGTGGCTAACCAAGTATATCATGTGATTATTTTACAGATGCATTGTGAGAGGTTTCTATGTATCCTGAGAATAATTGGAACCACACTTTTTGGAGTTTCTCTACTCCTTGGAATCACAGCTGCTTATATTGTTGGCTACCAATTTATCCAAACAGATAATTACTATTTCTCTTTTGGACTATATGGTGCCTTTTTAGCATCACACCTCATCATCCAAAGCCTGTTTGCCTTTTTGGAGCACCGAAAAATGAAAAAATCTCTAGAAACCCCCATTAAGTTGAACAAAACTGTTGCTCTTTGCATTGCTGCGTATCAAGAAGACCCAGACTACTTACGGAAATGTTTGCAATCTGTGAAAAGGCTAACCTACCCTGGAATTAAAGTTGTCATGGTCATAGATGGAAACTCAGAAGATGACCTTTACATGATGGACATCTTCAGCGAAGTCATGGGCAGGGATAAATCAGCCACTTATATCTGGAAGAACAACTTTCACGTGAAGGGTCCTGGTGAGACGGATGAGTCACATAAAGAAAGCTCACAACATGTCACTCAGTTGGTCTTGTCCAACAAGAGTATTTGCATCATGCAAAAATGGGGTGGAAAAAGAGAAGTCATGTACACGGCTTTCAGAGCACTGGGACGAAGTGTGGATTATGTACAGGTAGGTTTCCACATCTGCCAGGACAAACACATTTAAATAAAGCATCCTTTGTATCTCTCCAGTCATATGCTATAGTCCATCCTTGTCCCTTCTGGACACAGTGCTTCTTTCAGTTCATCTGAAAACAGCATGACTGTTGAAAGCACATTCTGAAAGAGAGAGAAAAAAAATCTTGTAAAACGGTTAAAACTATCTATGAAAATGCTTAACTTGTGCAGTGTTATTGGTTGGAAATCAAGATTATTTTGAACATGAGACCCTTCCTTCCTTCTTTTCCCCTCCCTTACCTTCTCTGCCCCCTTGGTTCTGCCAAATCAATTCCAACGTCATTTTCCACACTCTTAAAATCTCCAGCGTTGTAAGAAAATAGTGTCTGCTCCAGCAGAAGGAGCTTGAGAAAGTCTGCAGGGCCAAGGGAAAGCTATAAAATATTTTTCACAGAGACTAGGCAAAATGGGGGCGATGAAAACAATTTTGATTTAAAAGTGTAGGAATTCAAAACTGAAACACATAGAAAAAGAAAAGAAAAAGGGAAAAGGAAAACAAAAACAAAAAAGCAACCTTCCCAGAACAAAATCTAAGTCATGTTTATTTCACTCCCCAAACAGCATTACCTCACTCCCTGCAACTTGACCTTTGAAAGCCTTTGTGATGGTGTTTGCTTGCATGAAAATTAGATAGGCTGTGTCTCTCATTAGTTCCCTGACTGCTAATTGCATGGTTTCTCCTCTTCTAGTTCTAACTGAAAGTTTCTTCTTTAGAACATTAATAGGGTTCCTGTGAGTTTTCTAGTTGTACTTTTGTGCAGATATTTTAGTTAGATTTTATTCATGATGATATCGAGAAAGGAGAACTGTCTCTGGCTTCAAATATGCATCCGGACACTTTTCCTCTTTTCTTAAATGTGAAATCCTTGTTTTTGGAAGACCCATCATATGTTTTAGGGGATTTATCAACACAAAGTGATGCCCAGTGTGTCTCTCTGTGTAATGGGATGGCAGTGGCCACTGGCTTCAATGTCAATTGACTGAGGTTCTAATTAACAATTTGTAGCTGGTTGACCTTGAGCAAGACCACCTCCCAAACCTCAGTTACCTGGTTAGAAGGAACCAATCTCACAAGGGATTTGAGAAAATTATTTCAAATTATGTATCCAAAGCGGCTTAGCAAAAGTTGTTGATAATGGCATTGTTAATATTATTAAAGCGTTTGCTGTTAAAGTATTATTTCTTATATGATTATCTAGTCTTTACTTGAAAACTATAGTACATGTCAATTGCTAATTAACATGTTGTTAATTTAGCTAATATCTGAAGAATTTTGAGGTATTTCTTCAATTCATACCATCTGCATAAATCTCCCTTCTGGGGAATTGATTAGAGTTTCAACCCCAAGTGTCTCCTAATTTCTAGAACTTTCACAAATAAGGCTGTTTTAGTTAAATCAAGACATTTTTACATATTTACCTATTGCAACTTCAGGCCCAGATGAGAGGATAAACTGAAACTTTTAAAGTAAGGAATGGCTAGGGAACTTACAGAGGATTTGAAGAATGAAGCTCTGGGCCTAAAATGAGAAAACATCTGTTTTGATGTTTTGCCTTTAATTCTAGTTAACACAATTTACGTTTGTCGTTTCTAATCATGACATGATTGTGAGATTTTTCTTCTTGTTTTTTTTTTTTAACCTGCTTCTCCCAATGCCCCCTCTCCCATCATCTTGTTTGGAATTTTGTTTGTATCCTTGACAACTTGACTTGTGCCTGTCCAGGAAAAACTAATACAAAATATGAAATTTTAGAGTAGGCTTTTTGCTAGTGCCCTAATCAGGCTTGAGAACTTTCCTTCCTTCGGGCTGAAGCCTCCAGATAGACTGACCCTAGCAACAGCTGTTCACTGGGCCCCAAATCCGCTTGAGACTTCCAGATCATTCAGAGCACTCAAACAGGGGTAAAAACTCTTTTGGCATTCTGAAACTAGTAAATACTATCCCGCCATGCCTCATCTATGCCCTATAAAAACAGAAATTGCATAAAGTTCAATCTAATATAGTACTCTCATCCTTCCTTCTGACTGACCCAGGGTCCAAGACTTACAGAGCAGAGGCCACAGAAAGACAAAGAGGGAGGGGTTTGAGGATATTGGCTCCTGAGCATTACAAGTGATTGAATGTGGAGTTCAAGTTGGTTAGGGATGGAAGGAAGCAAAGTTCAGGTGCTAATACACAAGAGAGAATGGGGGCTGGGGAAGAAACTGACCATCTATCTGCTCCTACTTGCTAACCTGGCTAGAGAACACTGTTTAGCTGTGCAGAGAGATGGCCAGAATGATTGGTTTCCAGTTGCAGCTGGATCCCCAGCACTGGTCAGCACTCTTTTCACTTGATCTTGAATAGACGTCTCGCTTATTCCTCTCGTGTCTGTTATTTCAGATCCTCATCACTCTCCTAGGGCCTTACCCAAACTCCTCCCTGCTTAACTACAAACAGATGATCTTGCCTTCTACAAAAGAGAACAGCAAAAGTACAGGCTGTGAAGGCTGTCAAGATCTGACTCTCTTCTGCTTACAGTTTCAAGGGTACCCCACCTCCCCTCCTATCTCAAGGTTAACCTTTCTACCTGCACTTCTGAGCTTTCTGGGTTGGCTCCCTCTGGTCTCTTTCCGAACAAGCCTTTATCGATCACTACCTCTTATATCTCTCCCCTCTCATCTCTAGTCTTCTATAGTAATTACTCTTTCAGCCTTGTAGCCTGTCAAATAATAAATGCTGACATAGAACATGGAGGGAAGCTTTAGTTTAAGATGAAGCCAGCATGGTAGGAAATTCATCTGTGATGCTAGTGGCGGCTTCCAGAGATAGAGAAGATAGAAAAGCAGAAGAAGAAAAATAAAGTGAGAAAATCAAATACAGGGAGTGAGAAATAAGGAGGTGGATGAGGAAGATTTTCTTAATTTTGAATCAAAGTATTTTCTGGAGAAACGTTTTCAAAGTTGTAGAAAAGTGCAATGAGCAAAATTAAAATAATCTGCAGCAGAGAGGGGAGAGATAAATTAGGAATTTGGGATTAACGGATACACACTACTATATATAAAATAGATAATAAAGAGCTACTGTATAGCGTAGGGAACTATATTCAATATCTTGTAATAATCTATAATGGAAAAGAACCTGAAAAAGAATAGATCTGTATGTATGTATAACTGAATCACTTTGCTGTACACCTGAAACATTGTAAATCAACTATACTTCAATTAAAAAAAATCATCTGAAGCGAATACATGACCCATACATAGATTATCAAATTTAATACTTTCCAGCATATACTTTTCTATTTTTCCTTATTTTAAAAACAATTTTGAGATTACATCATGTTTACTTTTTTGTATTTTTTACTTAACAATATCAGAAGACTTTTAAAGTATCTTTTGATATCTAGATTAGATAATTGCTTTATTCATATCTCTTTTCACTGAACATTGATATTACCACATAAGTGGCCTCCAGTCTATATAACAAAGGAAAAAGTATCGTCCGATGTGTGTGTTAAGAATTTCCCAGGTAAAAGTTATACAATAAGTATGAACATTTTCTAAAAGGGAAGATTATAGGAAGCAATTTTATTATTACTTTAATCTGGCAGTACCATAGCTATCCAAGATTCTTTGAGCAGGAGGAAAGTAAGACTAAATCATTCATAATAGGAGAGTTGACCCTTATTATTCATGGATTCTGTATTTACAAGTTAACCTACAGACTAAAATGTATTTATTACCCGAAAATCAATAGTTGCAGTGCTTTTGTGATCATCTGCAGACATGTGCAGAATGGCAAAAAAAAAGTGAGTCATCCGACGTGCATGTTCCCAGCTGAGGTCACACAAGATTATGCTTTGCCTTTTTGTTTTACCTTTTATACTGTCAACGAGTAACTTCTTTAGCCTATTTAATATCATGTTTTTCATATTTTTGTGCTTTTGGTTGCTGATGTAGCTGTTTAAAATGGTCCCCAAGTGTAGTGTTGAAATGTTGTCTAGTGTTCGTAACACAAGAAGGCTATAATTGCCTTATGGAGAAAATAGGTTTGTTAGATGAACTTTGTTCAGGCATGAGTTACAGTGCTATTGGACATGAGTTCAATGTTAATGAATCAACAATACATATTCAATAAGGTGACACAAATAAACAAGTAAGCACAAATACAACAAGGTTAGGTATTGATCACTAGACAAAAATGCCGTGACCAGAGACTTTGAGGAACCTAACTCTATATGTCCGCTAGAAGCAATTTTTTAGTATTTGCTAACTCACTGTTCATGGGAGCTTTGTAGAACATAACTACCGTGCATAATGAGGATTGACTGTGTATAACATTTGATTGGTTCCTATTTTCTGAAAATTTCTGAAGGGTCATGTTGAGAATGTTAATGTGACTTTGTATCCTTCATTTTAGAGGATGAAATTGAGCACATTGAAATAAGAATGGGGAAATCTGAATTCTTGATTTAACTGTTTACTTGCTACGGGCCTCAACTGGTAGAAGAGATGATTTCTGAGCTCACTTTCAGCTGAAGACTCTAACTTAGGACTGTCTTAATTTCTTTCTAGCAACATACCTATGCTTTTCAAGATTGGGATCAAACAAACAAACAAAAACAACAAACAGCAACACAAAAGGGAGTATAGCATTAGAATTTTCTTTTCATTTTTTATCTACACTTTCCCTCAAAGTTGGGTTCTTGAATGTAAACCCTGATTTAAGGCAACCATTATGGGATTTCCTGATTCCTTTCTTTAGAATGAGGATTCCAACCATTTGGAATAAGGGTGTTTCCTGGCTTAAGCCTAGAGGTGACAACATTTGGTTTCTCATTTTTCCAGCTGGCTTGTTGCCTTTGCTTTACACCTACAACTATTACTCGTGTATAAACCTTCCTGAAAAAGGAAAAAGAATAACCAAATGACTCCTTTTTCACCTTAATGTCTTAAAAAGATTCTAGGTTGCCTGAAGGCAAGTGTTACTTTATAACAATTTGGGTAACATTCTAACAAGAAAGTTATATATCTTCTCAATTCCTTTTAAAAAGAGCAACAAATAAGGGCCAAATTGTTTAGGTTTCTATGATTTAGAGGCTTTTTATTGGCTAGATTTGCGGTCTTATACCATAAACAAAATTACTATGAGAGAATTATCCTCCCCATCCCTCATCTCTCTCCCCCAAAAAAGTTTCTGTATTTTTCTTTGAGGGCATTTATTTTTTCCTGGAATGGTTTCACTGATTAATTTCAAAAGGTCTTTTTAGTCCTATATCTTATGATTTTGTTTTTGCCACTCATAGTCTGCCATAAACTGCTCTCTGATCTTTTTCCCTAGTAGACAGCCCAATCTCAGGATTTTTACATTGCCTGCTCAATACTCCAACTCGTTTAACTTAAATTTGTTGGGCATTGGACAGGGCATTAGTTTTTGCTCTCTGAGCAAGTCATGGTTTATTTACAGTACAGATAAGAAGGACCCCTTCCCTCATTGGACTAGTGTTCTTAGTTTGTGCCTCTGGTTTTGATGATCACTTCTTAGTATATATGCCTTCCTTTTATTGAGCATTTACTATGAGCTAGCCGTTATACGTGCTATACATACATTATCTAGTTAATTCTCCATTACCGCAAACTTATGAGGTGGATGTGCTTATCCATATTTTTCACCTGAGAGATGGAGACTTAGAAAGGTGAGGTAAGGAGTTTAAGGTTACAAAGCTAGTCCAAGGGAATATAACTGGTCAATTGTAGCTTGGGAGGCAGATCTGTCTGATTCCAAGGGTTTGCACAGTGCTTTCTTTTCCTTTCAGTAGTGTGTTTACTCTGGCATTGTACTGTTAGGAGTTCTGGGGGCTAGCACCATCTTGTGTTTGCCAGTAAATAACTATTGGTGAATTTTAAAATTCTGGCTGACTTCTTTTCATTAGGGAGAATGTCCTGGGGGAAAGAGGGGGTAGGGGGTACTTTCCATTTACTCTGTGGTTAAGTTTTGGAAGGGAAACTGGGCAGTGGGATCATGACCAAAAGTAAATTTCAAACATGGTTGAAATAAATCATCTCCCTGGGTCCAGGTTAAGAGGAAGGGTCAAGATTAAGAAAAAAAAAAAAAAAGGTCATGAAGAACTTAGTGGTAAGACGGGAGTAAAGACACAGACCTACTAGAGAATGGACTTGAGGATATGGGGAGGGGGAAGGGTAAGCTATGACAAAGTGAGAGGGTGGCATGGACATATATACACTACCAAACGTAAAATAGATAGCTAGTGGGAAGCAGCCGCATAGCACAGGGAGATCAGCTCGGTGCTTTGTGACCACCTAGAGGGGTGGGATAGGGAGGATGGGAGGGAGGGAGATGCAAGAGGGAAGAGATATGGGAACATATGTATATGTATAACTGATTCACTTCATTATAAAGCAGAAACTAACACACCATTGTAAAGCAATTATACTCCAATAAAGATGTTAAAAAAAAAAAAGATTAACAAAGGATTGAGGTTTACAAGCAAGCAAAGGGTGAAAGCAGTAGTAACAGAAAGAGTCTTGATTTATCTTCAGCCTGTTTCCTCATTGAAGGCAGCCAGAATAATTAAGTTTTCCTCTTGCTGTGTAGCTCTCAGTGCCCTTTGAAGTGGTTCAGGGCAGGCAGAGGTGGAGAACCCACCAGTCAATCTGAAAGGAAATATGTTTAAAAAAAGGTGAAACACGGATACTCAGCATTTTAGACTTGGGTCTTAGAAGTTGAAAACCATATGGTAGAATAAATAACAATATTTCTACAGGATATTTTTATTTAAATTGTTGTGAGGTAGATTAACTTTAAGATCAGTGAGATAAACTGGAATGGACTTACAGTCTAACAGCTTATTTAACAGATTTATAGCAATTTCTATATCTAACTGCTATGGGTGTTTTGGATACATTTGAACTTGTTCATTGTGATAAGATATTCTTGACACGTAATCCATGCTCATGTTCCGTTCAGTGATTCCCTTTACTGAGTCACCTTTCATGGTAATGAGTGGGTTTACTTAGCAAGTACAAACAATGAAAGATTAGCACCCTATACTAATGGCATATATGACTTTTCTGTGAGCCTTTGTAATTTACCAAGTACTTTTACATACAGTGTGTCACTGTGGTATCATGATGATGGTAACAGTTTGTTCAAGGTCATAAAAGTAGTAAGGTACAGAACTCAAGATTTCATTGCGGCCTCTTGATTTGTTATAATAGTCAAATCTTGGCCTATTATAAGAATAGGAGATAGAGGCAATCCTAAAAACCTCTAGTAGAGTTAAACTGGGACTTAGAACATACTTTATCTCAACTTGTTCTTTTAGTTTGTTCTTTGTTTTTTTATGAAAGAGACCCACCCCCGGCCCGGCCCCCCAACCAATTCCTTTAGGCTCAGGGTTGGCATACTTGCTTGTAAAAGGCCTGATAGAAACCATTAAGCTTTGCGGGCTATATGGTCTGTGTTGCAGCTATTCAACTTTGCTGTTTTAGTGTGAAAGCAGCCATAGATAATATGAAACTGAATGCACATGACTGAATTCCAATAAAACTTTATTTATGGCCACTGAAATTTGAATTTCATATAATTTCCATGTGTCACAAAAAATTCTTTTTCGATTTTTTTTCAGCTATTTAAAAAGGTAAAAGCTATTTTTAACCCCCAGACCATATAGAAATTGGTGCAAAGGCAGACTTGTCCATAGACCTTAGTTTGCCAACTCCTGTTTTAGATTCGGAGAAAGGGGCGTCACTGTCTCTTGGCTAGAACAGTGAAGGAGGGGGAGCCATGGTCTTAAGCAATTTAGCTGATGATTCTGTGGTTAAGACTGAGGTGGCTGGTTCCTCCCAATAATGTCTTGTCTTGACATTTTCCACTCATTTTAGTCAAAATTTGGTGACTTTGCCTCATTTCCATATGTCTTAGTGAGAAATCTTACGACTGGCGATCATGTAGTTTCAACAAATTACAGTGATACATTCAGTGTGGACAGAAAGACATTTTGATTTGTTCTCCAATTGTTTCCTGTGTGCAAATCAGTCCTGTGGTTTCTCCCAGTGTGAGGTTAAGCTCCTTGTGAACTGGTGTATTTCTCCCACAGTTTCTAGCCCAGAGCTAAACAGCCAACAGTTTTGAAATTGCACACTTCTCATTAATTGGTGAGGAGACAGCTAGAAATCCTGTTTCTACTAGACTGATTTTAAGAAGGGCTAGAGTTATACCCTTTACACACAAACAAATTAATACTGTTATATCCATGAACATACATGCTTTCACAGACTGTCATAGACGGTGGTTTTCTAGTTGACATTCTATCACTAAAGAACATCCAGAAATTGAACTTCTTTAGAAAACTCTTTGATCCCACTATAACAGACCCCTCCCAGGAGATTTCTGAGAGCATTCCCTTCTGACAGTTAAACTCACCATGTGAACAATCTCTCTCAGAGAACTTCTGGCACTTTGCTGTTGGAAACTGGGAGGGGCAGGACCAATTTAAATATGCAGAACCTCAGAAGTTTGGTTCAAGTTTAGTCATTTCAGAGAGGCAGTTCCCTTGGCTTGCTTATCTCACAAGCAGGCGGAGTTACTTGAACATTAATTCTAGGTTGCCCCCTTCCTGTTGTTTTTAGTCTTATTTTAGCTTTCTGGTTTTACCTTTCCCAGCTTGAGTCAATAGAGGTGGGTGTGGCCATAAAATCTGGATGCTGAGAGGTTGAAAGGTGGATTTGAAATTATGCCTTCTTTTTCTACTACCCTAGTTACTGGCCTGCCAGGCTTATAGCCGCATACAAAACAGTGACAGACAAGGCAAGAGAGAGGCAAAACATCTATAGCTTAAATATTGAGTTTGCAGGTTCTTTGTATTGGCCATCATATAACAAACTCTCATCCCTGTGTTACTCGCTTATTGAGGCCTTGTGACAATAGGCTGAAGGCATAATACATATGCCCGCTTTTGACTACATGGAGCATATTCATCATCTTCTTTTCTTTAACTTATTTCTTACTTTCTTCTTTGCAGGTTTGTGATTCAGACACCATGCTTGACCCTGCCTCATCTGTGGAGATGGTAAAAGTTTTGGAAGAAGATCCCATGGTTGGAGGTGTCGGGGGAGATGTCCAGGTGCGTATGAGTTCACTTTTTGCATGAGTCACTTTTAGTAGCGCCCTCACTCGTTGATTCTTTGAACATACATTTATTATACGCCCAAATCTGTGCCAGCTATTGTTTCTGGTGCCAGAGACATACTAGAATGTGCCTTGGACCCACTTTATACCTCTTCTGCTGTCTAAATTGAAGTAACTTATGATTTCTTTGCTTAATCCTGGGTTATAACACAAGTATGTAGTGGCTGATAAGTTATATAAAATATAATGTAAATGTGTAATAATTTCTGCCATATCTTCTTGAGCCACAACTTAATGTTCTGGTAAAATGATGTTGGAACTCATTTAGTACAAGGGTTAAAAAATGGAGGTATGGCAGGAGATGGAATCTATGTCATATGACTATGTATTTAAAAGTTGAACAATATATGGTTGGTCAAAAATCCAAATTGGAATACAAAGGAAAAAAAAGAGAAACAGCAACTCAAATTTACACTAGAGAGAAAGTCAAAGGAACAATTAAGTGAGTTTTCCAATTATTATTTATTTCCCATTATTTGTTATCAATGGAGAAACAATAAGCGAAACAAATATTAATGAAGGTGATTTGAAATTTATGGAATGGGAAAACAAATATGTGAAAATATATGAAGATTAAAGTGAGCCCTTTGCAAAAGTGCACTAGATTTTAGCAAAAGATGTGAGAAGCACATGGAATTTTGACTTTAAATGTAGGTATTGTGTTGCTGTATAACCCATATTTATATGCATGGTAATAGTGAAGGCAAAGAAAGTACACTAGATGGACAAAGAAATACCCTGGTGATAAAAAGGAAGCATGTAAAATCCAGATGAAAACTGAACAAAATTGAGACAGAGGAGAGAATTAAGAAATATTGCCCCCCAAAACTAATAATTTTAATAGCCTTTGTGTAGAGCATTATTTCAGGATTCCAGTTTTGGGGTGAAGCCAGAGCAAACCCTTTTATCCCTGGCATTGCTAAAACTGAGGAGGAAGGAGAATAATAGAGTTGGATGAGTTGAAAAGAGAAGAGGATAGGACTTAAAAACTTTCAAATATTAGATAGTAAGAAAGTGGGAGAATAATTTTTTTTTAAGATTTTTTGATGTGGATCATGTTTTTAAAGTCTTTATTGAATTTGCTGCAATATTGCTTCTGTTTCATGTCTTTGGTTTTTTGGCCGTGAGGCATGTGGGTGGGATCCCAGCTCCCCGACCAGGGATGGACCCCACACCCCCCCGCATTGGAAGGCGAAGTCTTCAACCACTGGACTGCCAGTGGGAGAATAATTTAAGGGCTGAGAACTAAAGCCTACAAAAATCTCAATTTTATAACATAACAAGAAAAAGAAACAAAACACATAACAAAAGAGTACAGAGAGTGATGGAGTAGAAAAAAATTATTGTCAAGACGTCCTGGGCTTCCCTGGTGGTGCAGTGGTTGAGAATCTGCCTGCTAATGCAGGGGACACGGGTTCGAGCCCTGGTCTGGGAAGATCCCACATGCCACGGAGCAACTGGGCCCGTGAGCCACAACTACTGAGCCTGCGCGTCTGGAGCCTGTGCTCCACAACAAGAGAGGCCGAGACAGTGAGAGGCCCGCG
Organism: Balaenoptera borealis; assembly: GCF_965194805.1. Lineage (NCBI taxonomy): Eukaryota > Metazoa > Chordata > Mammalia > Artiodactyla > Balaenopteridae > Balaenoptera > Balaenoptera borealis. Next base: position 17,447,361 of record NC_138876.1, read on the forward strand.
CCCCTCGTTGAAGAGGGGCCCCCCGCTTGCCGCAACTAGAGAAAGCCCTCGCACAGAAACGAAGACCCAACACAGCCAAAAATAAAGAAAGAAAGAAAGAAGCTTTCATTTAAAAAAAAAAAGCAGTCCCAACACATACACCCAGCTTATCAAATTAATATAGTATATAGAATGAAAGAAAATAATGTAAAATCGTGTTAAAAAAGGAAAGAGGCTAAATAGAAAGATAAAAAAACAAACATTACTCTAGGTAGTAACCTTACAATGGTGCAGATTTTGCTGGAATTTTTATCTGGGGCTTACCTTTATTTAATTATTTTTACTTATATTTTTCTTGCAGATTTTAAACAAGTATGATTCCTGGATCTCCTTCCTCAGCAGTGTGAGATACTGGATGGCTTTTAACATAGAAAGGGCCTGTCAGTCTTATTTTGGATGTGTCCAGTGCATTAGTGGACCTCTGGGAATGTACAGAAACTCCTTATTGCATGAATTTGTGGAAGACTGGTACAATCAAGAATTTATGGGCAGCCAATGTAGTTTTGGAGATGACAGGCATCTAACGAACCGAGTGCTGAGTCTGGGTTATGCAACAAAATACACAGCTCGATCCAAGTGCCTTACTGAAACACCTATAGAATATCTCAGATGGTTAAACCAGCAGACCCGTTGGAGCAAGTCCTACTTCCGCGAGTGGCTGTACAATGCCATGTGGTTTCATAAACATCACTTGTGGATGACCTATGAAGCAGTCATCACTGGGTTCTTCCCTTTCTTTCTCATTGCCACAGTAATCCAGCTGTTCTACAGGGGTAAAATTTGGAACATCCTTCTTTTCTTGTTAACTGTCCAGTTAGTGGGTCTCATAAAATCATCCTTTGCCAGCTGCCTTAGAGGAAATATCGTCATGGTCTTCATGTCCCTCTACTCAGTGTTATACATGTCAAGTTTACTTCCCGCCAAGATGTTTGCAATTGCAACGATCAACAAAGCTGGGTGGGGCACATCTGGAAGGAAAACCATTGTTGTTAATTTCATAGGACTCATTCCAGTATCAGTTTGGTTTACAATCCTCCTGGGTGGTGTGATTTTCACCATTTATAAGGAATCTAAAAAGCCATTCTCAGAATCCAAACAGACAGTTTTAATTGTTGGAACGTTGCTGTATGCATGCTATTGGGTCATGCTTTTGACACTGTATGTGGTTCTCATCAATAAATGTGGCAGGCGGAAGAAGGGACAACAGTATGACATGGTGCTTGATGTATGATCTTACGTTTGATGTTTGCAGTTACAGATGCAGACACACACAAAACCTTAGTTCCTCTAGGGACTGTGCGGTATTGTGGCATCAGATAATGCCACCAAAGGAGACATATCACTGCTGCTGGGACTTGAACAAAGACATTTGTATGGGTTTATTTTAATTCTGCCAAAGTAAAATGATACATCAAGAAGAACTCAGATTTAACCTGATATTTCTATGAAAATGGGAAGAATTCTTTGTTTATGCACTTTTTCCTTATTGTACATCCGCCTAACAGTGTTTTGCCCTATATACCTCACTAGTCATGCTTTATGTGGGTTATCATGTAAGAAAAGGATTTTGGAAACTCAAGGAAAAGTTCTTTCAACATATACAACCTAACTTATGTACTGTGTTGATAGCTAATTTTTTTTTAGAAAGGTTTTTCTGTTTAACTCTACCAAATGAAATGCCAAAGGAAATTTACAGGCCGTTGGCTGTGCTGTATTTTTATATAATTGTACTGTGTTTTAAAATTTTGTATGCCAATTTTAAAACAAATTTTGCATATTTTATATTTTACTTCTCTGCCAAAATACACCTGTTCTTCCTTTTTTTTTTTTTAATAAAATAGGTTCTGAAAAAATTCATACTTAAAAAATTTTTACCCAAAATGTGAAGCTTGGTTGACTGATGTTGTTCATGATAGAAAGAATAAAATGCTTCTCTCTCTCTCTACCTTTAAAATTGAATAGTTTATTTCTGTGAAAAAGTATTTAAACTCTCAATATTTTAACTTTTTTTCATTTCTTTTAGAAAAGGCCAATATACCTGTCACACTTCGGGAGTAGAAATTCATACTTGTGTGCACAAAAAAGAAATCATTGAAAATCAAGGCCAAAGGGGTAGAAAAGTGCAATTTTTTGAAAAAAGATTGAAAAAAAGGGAATGCCAGTTCTCAAAAGAAAACACTAGGCATCCAGCAGTGGATAAAATCTGGGTATCAAAGGTTGTTTTTGGAGATTCTCACAGTGTTTTCCCAGGCCAAGTAAAAAGGAAATTGGGAAAAATTGTCTGTATAATTTGGACAAATACACTGCAGTTCATCATTTTGTTCTGTGACCTATATTCACTGGATCCTGTCTATATGTTGAACATACTTTACCTACCTTTTTTTTCCCAGCTTGTCAGTTCACTTTACATGTTAGTATGAGGTTTATACGGGTGAGTGGGATAAATTATAATAAGGATAAAGCATATAGATTCAAAATTGTCAAAATTAAGCTCCATGTGTACTCTTTAACTTTCTAGGGAAGATTTTTTCTGAATTATACAGATAATTGCTTCATCTCTTCTGTTCTTGACCTAAATAAATGTGTTTACATAGTAGACATGATATCAAGGTTTAATAGTTGTATCAAGAATTGGCACATTAAAAAAAAATTGATGGACCCTCGGCCTGGTTAATTTAGCTACTCTGGGGCCTCAGTTATCCAGTTTGACTTTTGACATGACCCATCTTGCCTTGTAGCCAGTGCTGTGTAGACCTGTGTTAAAAACAATTGAACACATGAAGAGTTGCAGAAAAAAAGTATTGTGATGAAGCAGAAATGTGAAGTGTTCAACCATGTGCTTCCTGCCTTTCTGCTTCCTTTTTATGTAGACGTCTATATTTCATCCATCCTGTCTAAGAAAAAACCTGCACATTCTACCTTCAGAGCACAAAAAAGTATATAACGTTCTACAACTTAGACTCTCACTGATTGGAGAGCTTGTGGAAAACAAACAGACCATGCCATTAAATGAAACTAAAACTTGAGTTTGCCTTTTTAACTATTTATGTTCTAAGTTAAGCTTTGATAACATTCAAATGTCAAATTCTCTCATTCTTATAAAAGATTGAATTAATTGCCTGTATTTATTTTAGCAATTATTCAATGTATTTCCAGTATAGGATGTATAGTATAATTGAATTTTTTTGTAAATAAAATATTTTTGATAAGATTATTGCCTTTTTTTCTAAGGGAAGGGGGAATTCAAACAAAACGAAACAAAATGTTTTATTTTGATTGTAAGGGTATGGATTTAAGAATGGGGTATATAGAAAAATAAACATTGTTGGTCAAAGATAATGGAAGTCGTTTAATGTTACTAATCAGAAGGTAGAAATCTCCGAAGTTGGTATAGTTGGAAATCTGGAAAAATGAGAGAGAGAGAGAGAGAGAGTGTCCTAATTAACACAACCTTGTCTTTCTTTAATCTTCTCTTTCTTCTCCTTCCCTGAAAACAGCCCAAATTTAGGCAAAAGTTGCTTTACTATAGTAATCTGTCATAGTGGGAAAAAATTCACCAATTTTTCAGAGACGTCATAGGCAAGTTTGTTATAGCATTATTTACAAATAATAACAAAAACTTAAAATAAGATTTAATGATGAGGGAAATAAATAAATGAATTATGGCATTTCCAAACAATGGAATCTTATTACCCATTAAACATAATGTTCTCAGAATATGAAGTTGTTGGAGAAATGTTACATTAAAAATATATAACCATTTTGTACAGTTAACATTCCAATTTTGTAAAAACAAAAATGTTTAAACGTGGTTATCTCTACTCTTGGGAATATGACCGATTTATATTGTGTATACATTTTTGTATTTTCCAAGTACCGTAATCATGTATTGCTTTTATAATCAGAAAAGGACAATAAATATTGCTTTCTTTAAAAAGTGGGTTGGGGCATCTAATAGCATTTCCTGGTTTGAGGAGCTTTAGTGGTAATTAATTCATTTTACTACTTATCCCTCAAAATCATCTTATTTCCCAATCCTTTTTATTGTTCGGTTCCTAAGAATCCTTTATTACCTCGGTACAGTTACGTTAAGAACAGAACACTATAGCCACTGAACATTATTGCCACTCTAGACACCAAAATAGTGATGCTTCTAGTCCCAGTAATTTACTGATAAAAGTCACTTGGTGCTGTATTAGAGGTTGTCAACCTTTTAAGGTAAAGAGCCAGATAGTATACAATGCAGGCTTTCCTGGCCATATGGTCTGTCATGTGACTACTGAACTCTGCATCCATTGGCAATATGTATACAAATCTGTGTGGCTGTATTCCAATAACATTATTTAATGGACACTAAAATTGAATCTTGTATAATTTCCACATGTTAGAAAATATTTTTCTTTTGGTACTTTTCAATCATTTAAAAATTTTAAAACTATTCTTAGTTTACTAGCATTACCAAAATAGGTGGTGAGCCAGATCTGGACTGCAGGCCATAGTTTAACCACTCTGGTCTTTAGGAATCTGTTGACTTCTTTGTACCATTGAATTCTCACACCGACACCTAATTTTTGAGCACATGCCATGTGTCAGGTACTGCCAGAAACACATTTTATGGGTCAACTATTTTATCAATAGTTCTCACTGATAAAATTAAATGAGAGACGTAAAATCGTAAAGCTAGTGAATTGGAATTTAAGTCCAGGCATTCTGATGTCAGACTGACCCTTTAAACTAGCGCTATTCAAAACGTCTTCCTCTTTCGAAATCATCAGCATAACCTGGGAATTTGTTAGAAATGTAAATTCGTGACCCCACCCCAGACCCATTGAATCAAAATTTCAAGCTAGGCCCTGGAATCTGTCTTTAAGAAGATCCCCAAAACTTACTTATATTCAAGTTTGAGAAGTGCTGCTTTAATCTAGTATTTTATATAGTTTCCCTTAGACTAAGTATAATTTCTATGATAACTCAATTCAAAAATTTGTATTTTCCTATTGAACTTTTCTACTTTTATTATCATATATGTATGTTGGTAGATATCTGGTTTTAATTAAGTTTACTGAACACCTGTCATAATCAAGAAATCAAGAGGTGTACATTTTCTCTATACCCCAAAAGCTTATAATTGTGCAAGAGTGATATAATTATATGAGCTTTTGACACAAAATGAAATAATAGGAGTGTAAATAGTGGGTATAAAAAAAGAAGGAATGAAATGTACAATTAGTTCTGTAAAGGTAGGCTTCGAGATAGCATGGTATTGAGGTGATTCTTAAAGATGTGCAAATTTGGGTGGGAACTAGGGACTTTTAGATGAAAAGAATCATATGGGAATTAATATGGGCAATAGAGGTGTGATTCTGATATGCGATTTTAAAACAGAATTGACAAGTTTAATTAAGGTATAGGCTGTGTTTTAAGTAAGAGTTGAGATTTAACTACAGAAAGTAAATTTCAGGGTGGGTCATGGAAGACAATAATCCAACTGGGAGGAACACTAGAATGTGATGTTTAAATTTGAAAGATCGTAGTACATGCAGATATTTTTGAATAGGGTGCTACCATTGTTGTAAACTGAACTACTTTATGGTGTTTTGGATTTGAATATCCCACATAAACAATTATGGTTATAACATGATTTGGTTCAAGTGCGCTTATAATAAACTGGTATTGTTCTTCCAGTCACTTGCTTGGCTACTCTCATCATATTTCCTCCAAATCTGCCTCTCGTTTCACATCCTCAGTTAATGAATAGCGTCACATCCTGCCAGTTGCCCAAATACTATCTTTGCCTTCTTTTATACCCCCTGTAACCACCAGGTCACTACGACCATTTGATTCCACCTCTGCCTTGTCCTTCAAATTCATCTCTCACATTGGTTAAGATGTTCTGTATTTCTTACCTGAACTGTTAAAAACACTTCCTAAATCCTTCATTTTCCCCCACTTCAGTTTCATCCAATGGATTCTCTACATTTCTGTCAAAATTATCCTTCTAAGGTCTAACTCTGAATACAAAGGTTTAACTTAATCTCAGTGTCAACAAGATAAAAGCATTAAATGTTTAAGAAAGACTCGGGGACTTTCCTGGTGGCTCAGTGGTTAGGAGTCCGCCTGGCAATGCAGGGGACACAGGTTCGAGCCCTGGTCGGGGAAGATCCCACATGCCACAGAGCAACTAAGCCCGTGCGCCACAACTACTGAGCCTGTGCTCTAGAGCCCGCTAGCCACAACTACTGAGCCCATGTGCCACAACTACTGAGCCTGTGCTCTAGAGCCCGTGAGCCACAGCTACTGAGCACGTGTGCCACAACTACTGAAGCCTGCGTGCCTAGAGCCCGTGCTCCACAAGAGAAGCCACCGCAGTGAGAAGCCTGTGCATCGCAATGATGAGTAGCCCCCACTCTCCACAACTAGAGAAAGCCCACACGCAGCAACGAAGACCCAACGCAGCCAAAGATAAATTAAAAAATTAAAAAAGAAAAAGATTCAGGGTTGATGATTATCTACTTATATCCTCTCTTGCAAGCCTTCATCTTCCTATTTTTGCAGTCTAACTAAACTAGATTTTTTGCTCCCTCTTGCACACACTTTGTCCTTCATCTTTGTTTGCATTTTGCTCTCAACCTGAAATGGCTTTTTCCCTCCCCATATCTATTTGTCAAAATTCTTCTATATTCTTCATTCAAGGCATAATTTTACTACCATCTTCTTCCCCAAATACCTCAACTTAAAGGGATTTCTTGCTCCCCTTCACTCTCATATTTCATTTTATCTCTGTCATGTAGTCCAGGCTTTTTCTTCTGCCTTATGCTATGAATATCGGTGCACATCCTAATATCCTGGTAGACCAAAAAGTTTTTGAAGGTGATGCTACATTTTCATCATTTTTGAATCCTCCTTAGTGACTAGCAATTTGGTGAATAAGCAAATGAATACATAAAAGAACAAGGAATAAAGGATGGACTCAAGTAATGAATTTTCTTTAAAGAAAATCTGTGGCATTCTTTGCACTTTGCTTACAGGAAAAGCTTTGTGATGTGAGGACTCCACTTTCTTTTTGATTTGGGCAGTGGGCTGGTACCTCTATCACCAGAAAGAGAGTTACTTTGGCATTGTCTACTAACTTAAGGCATTCATTAAACAAACAGATTTTGAGTGTGATTATGTGCCAGACTTTGCTGGGATTTCAAAAATAATAAATTTTGCTTGCCTTCAAGGAATTCTTTGAGTTTCTCCAGCAAACCATGCTCTTACCCTCCTGTGGGCATTTCCAAAAGCTTTTCCCAACCTAACTTCCTTCCCACCATCATCTTTGTTTAATTATCTTCTATACTACGCTTCAGCCCCAGTTCAATCATTACTTCCTCGGGGATGCCTTCCACAACTACCATAATGAGGTCCATTCCCCTATTCTATCTAATAGAACATTTTTAGTACTTATTTTTTCTCATCTCTATGATTCCTTATTTAATATCTGTCTCTCTTATTAGTGGATAAACTCAATGCAAGAAGGAACTGTGTGAAACTGTATCTGCATCCCATCTTCCGATCTTAGTATATATTTTGTCACATGGTAGGAACTCAGTAAAAGCTTGTGAACTAAATAAGTGGGTGAGGGAGTGAAACTCCCAGTACAGCTTGAGAAACAGCCAGAGGGTTGAAATTCTATTAAAAAAAATCAAGCTCCCAGCTTTCCATTTATAAAGAACTGTCCAGGAGTTATAAAGAACTCCTTTATCCCTGGACAGACTTATAACTTAAGGCAGAAAGAGAAGATAGAGATTGTGAGGCTTTCATAATTAAGAGAAAGGAACATCTATGGGTAGGAGGCTCTTTTTCAGTTATGAGAAAGGTGAAGCAGTGATTCACTAGAATTCCTGTAATGAGGATGCACAATCCTGAAAAAACTCACATTTTTAACTTCATAACTTAATGTTAAACGCTGCATTTCCTATTTTGGTTTGTGGTTCATGTTTTCCTTGATATATTTTGGGTATTTTTGACATGTGTTCCTGTGTTATCTGGTTTCCTGGAATATAAAGTCAGTCCTCTTACCCAACAAAAGCATTTCTGATAGTAAGTTTTGTCTTCAAAACATAAAATATATGGGTAATAATAAATGATTAACAATTGTTTAAATACAGCACATGTGAGGACTTTCCTATACATGCACATTGGATATATTCGTGGAGTCACCTCTTTGCACGGCTAACTCTCATTTGTCATTTAAGACTCAACTCAGATATCACTTTCTTCAGAAATCTACCCTGTACCACTGCCACATATGTTCCATAGCACCGTATACTTACTATCTCTCTTCCTCATATGATATTGTGTTACCATCATCTTGTTCTAGATTCTGCAGTCCTCAACTCCTAGCATAGAGCCTCTTAACTAGCAGGAACTCAATAAACATGGGTTGGGTGATGTTAAATGTATTTCTGTCAGAAAAAAATTATTGACAGTACAAGTCTGTGCAGATAAATATATATCCTTACTTTATAGAATTTCACTCATTCATGTACTTATTTGACTTTCTACAAATATTTATTAGGATTTTACTATATATCAGGCTCCGTGCTTGGAAGGAAAATGCTTAATGTAGTAAGTGCTTCCTTTTCCAGTGCCCTGAGATGATGAAAGATCTTCCATGAGATAAAAGGGTGTTATCCTTAGGCGTGTTTAGGAAACACTGAGGATATCAAGTTTCTTCACTGAAGAAATTCTCACAAACCTTCAGCGTGCTGATGAACTTTATGAATCAGCAAGACAGGCCCATTACGTACAGAAATCTTTACACTTTGATAACTATGGTATCTTTTCCACAAGGATGTTGGTTAATATCTGGATTAACACTATCATCCTGCAGTACATAGCTTAGACAATGCTGGTATACAATGCCTGACACCACAAGTTGGATTTGTTTGCACTCAAGATTGAGAAACAATACTCATAGCTTAACCTGCTTATGACTTGAGTAATCAGCTCCAGATGTGAAGACCACGGGGAAAGAGGGAGGAGCTTGCAGGATCTTTTGTCTCCCCCCTGAGCTATAGAAACAGGGTCTTCTCAGAAGAGTTTGGTTTACCCATTTGCTGTCAGAAAGCTCTCCACCCTGTAGCTAAGACAAGCCTAAGTGACTTATTTTAGCTCTGCTCTTCAGGGCAGCAAGGAGTTTAATCCTGATATGTTGGGGAAAAGTACAATGAGTGGGTGAGCCTGATCTCTGAAACAACTTTGGCAGTGTATGACAGCAATGACTCAAAAGAGGAACAGTTGCTTTATAAAATAGGGGAAAGGTTGCATTTTATTCTCTGCCTCGGATTGAGTTGAGTCACAAGATCAAATGCAATCATTTTTTGACCAGATCAGGATAAAATTACACTACATGTGTTCAGTCTTAGAAAGAACAGAGGCATGAGTATGTCATGTAAGTACACATCCCATCTCTCCAGACATGTGAAGTATCTCTTTAACTAAAAAAAAAACAAAAAAAACAGCAAAAAAAACCAGATGAAAGCTTTCAGGAAATAAAAGAACTGGAAGAAGGACCTTTTGGAATCAAAGTTGACTGGCCAGTTTTATGAAACTATTAGCAGAATCAGTGTAGAAAGAAAACTTCAAGTTATTCAGTGCAACTCAGCTGCCTCAGATCTTTGTTAGAATGGGGAAAGGTGCAAAGAAAGAAAGGGAGAGGGTAGAAAGTCCAGGATCTTTATCTCAAAATATAAACTGCAATTCAGTTAACTTTAGCACCTTGTTCTCAAGGCTTCACAGCTGGCTATAAACCCTGAGGCTAGCATCTGGGTCTCTTTTACCCAGATGTTTTGGACCTGATTTGTAATGCAGAAAACCTCAAATCTGCAATTTCTGGGCAGTTACTCTACTCTTAAATTTAACATTGAGACTATGCTTGAATCCATTTCCGCCAAAAGGAATTGTAAATTATAAGCTCTAAGGCTTATGAGTCTTTGATATTTAGATTTTAAATAAGAAGCCACCCTGGGTAGTCTACCACAGTACCTGAAATTTTCAGTACCATTAAGAAATATCATAACATGTCAAAAATGGAGATTCTAAAGTTCTCACCCCAAAATGAAGTTTTACCTTATTACTCACTTTGGAAGTGCACAAGGCCAGAACGAGTTTAGAGCTCTGCTTCATGGTGTATTCGGGCTTTGCTTACAGATGTACTTGTATTCAAATGATTACACTGCTACTTATCAGCTGTAGAAACTTGAGAAAATTATTTCACTTTTTTGGAGCATCATTTCCTCATCTAAATGATAATGGGAATGACACTCACCTCTTAGAGTTATTGTGTAATTAAGATAGCATATGAAAAGTACCTAGAAGTAATACTTTCCACATAATAGAGGTTTAATACAGTTTTCTTTTCTCTCCCCTTTCCTAAGCAACTAACTGCATTAATGTTCCTTTCCTCTTTTTTTTCTTCATTCATTCCTTACTGTTTTCTAAAATTTCTTCATTCAGCAAACCACTAGACCAAGGACTGGGCCATTTAACTCAAATATAAAGGACTTTTACTTCTCAAAAATGAATTTTAATTCACCCAATTTGGGGCTTCGCTACAGCCTTAAGATTTTCTCTAGAAATAGGTGGCCTTCTTCTCCTTTAGACACAGAGCAGGACAACTGCTATAACTGTCTGTTCTGACCTCCAGAAGAACTCAGTACAGACAATTCTGCATCAGACAAAACAAATGCTTCGGAACATCTAAAGTGTGGTCGGTGGGCCAGTAGGAAGAGCATGGCATTGTCATCCGATGGATTTGAGTCCTAGAGCCACTCTCCATGTTCTGGTTGACTGTGAGTGGACACCCCAATTTCTCTACCTGTAAAACTACAAGGACTCCCCTTTACAAACCTCATAGGATGTCAGAAATTCAGAAAACTCTTCTGATTTGAGTTCTCATTGTTAGCTCTGAGCATTGGAAGGAGACATTAAGATTTTCCCATGGCACAGGTCAGATTAGGGCCTGGTCATTGTGGACACTTGTCTTCATCCTCACTGCTACCACCCTAGCCACGTTGCCATCATCCTGTATCTATTGTCAGAGACACCTATTTATCTATCTATCTTCCGCACTTGCTCGTCTGTATTTCTCCAGGGAACAGCCAGTGTGAGATCATGTCACTCGTGTGCTTAGAAGCTTTCAGATGTCTTCTGTCTATCTCTCAGAGCTTCTAGAAAGGCCCCAGTCTATCTCTCAGAGCTTCTAGAAATGGAATGGCCCTCCAGAGTTTTCCTAAATTTAGGCAAGGGGCCCATGTTTTTGTTAATACCCCTCCATATCAATCAGTAATTGGGTGAAGGATATTCTGGGGTAGAGACAGGGGAAAAGAATTCAGAGTTGGGAAACTCCCAGGGAGTAACTCAACTATCATTTAACAACAGATAGTACTATTAGTAGCTGGGGGCATAAGTACCTCTGTTCTAAAGCATGGAAATAGGAATTGCCTTTACTATAGTATGCTCATTAAGAATGCAGATTTGAGGTGATTAGAGCTTTTTTGGTTAATAGACCCTTGGTGGACCATAGGAGTCTGTACATCTCAACAACAGCCCAGAAAATTCTCATATAATTTGTACTTCTGACTATGTTTTAGTAAAAATTACTTCAATAAATGTTGAAATCCATGTCTCAACTGAAAGAACACTTCTCTTAATACTCTTCCTCTCTCTCCATTCTCAGTCAGAATTTTCCTGTTTATCAGAAGACCTTCTCCTTGCCAGATTACCCAGGATAGATCTTTATAAGTACAAGGCCCATTTCATTTTTCCCTCAATTGCTTCTCACTTTTTTTTTCCTGAAGAGGTTGTAAATTGATGCCAATCTCTCCAAAAGGCAGCAAGCCCAGTTCTAACCAACTTGTGATAAAAATATTACATTTTATTACCAAAACTTGGGACAAAATTTCAGGGCCTCCTGGAGGGATGTCATTGACACTCTTGGCTATTCTTTAATGAAAATCGAGTGAGAGGTTGTCCCCAAATCTGCTCTGTAAAAATGTGCTTTATTACACAAAAGTAAGAATGGTGCCTTCAGCTGCTTTCTTCAAAGTCCAAATGTGGAGGGTTATTTGTGCCTATAAAGAACATTTGTGCTAGGACTGGAAGTCCAGAGTCACAACCTTTTAGATGTAGCTGAAACTAGAGAGATTGTCTAGTCATTGTCATTCTTTATCTCCACATCCTCTTGTATTTCAGAAGAGTAAACTAAGAACGCTGAGAACCCTGAATCTGAAAAGAGAAGCAAAGCAAATTTTTTGGTGCCATGGCCTAGACCTAAATTCAGGTTTTCTGAAAATACAAATTCAAGAATCCTTTCTACCAAGCTAGGCAGGCATAGCCAAGGATAACTCACAAGTGCAACAAAGAAAATCTGTGCATGTTCTCTTATTATACGGCAGGAGAATCCTTTGTGGAGAAAGACAGCTTAATCAATTCCAATCCCTCTTACTTAAGAAATAAGTCAAGATAATCCTTTCTCATATAAGATAAATCCTTTCTAAGAGTTGTTGATACTACAGTCAATAAGAGCTTGACTAGAATGACCTGTACCTGTTAACCACAAAACATTTCTTTTTGGAGCTAACATTTTTTTTGAATTAAAATGTTCATTTTAAGAAAATTGTAATTTTAATACCATTGTTAGAAATAATACAGAGAGGAGTGGCCAAGATGGCAGAGTAGGAAGACCCTGAGCTCACCTCCTCCCAAGACACAGCAAAGTTACAACTATTTACAGAGCAACTATCATTGAGAACAATGATAGTTCTAGTCTTCTAGTCTGAAGACTAGAAGAAAAGATATTCCACAACTAAAGATATACAGACGGAACCGTGAAGATACAGGTAAGAAGATAGTTAATATACCCACACCCCTGGGTAGGTAACCCACAAATGGGAGGATAATTACAATTGCAGAGGTTATCCCCAATGAGGGAGAGGTCTGAGCCCCACATTGGGCTCCACAGCCCCAGGGTCCTGCACCTGGAATATGAGCCTCTAGAACTTCTGGTTTTGAAGGCAAGTGGGGTTTAGGTACAAGAGAGCCAGAAGGTTGTAGGAAACAGAGACTCTGCTCTCAAAGGGCACAGGTAAAAGTTCATAATCTCTGAGACCTAGTGCAGAAGCAGTAATTTGAATAGACCCTGGATCAAACTCACTTGCTGAACTTAGAGAACTTTTCAGAGAGGCAGGAGGCAGCTAGGACTTCCCTAATGGGTGGTAGCCATTTTTGGGAGCTTGTTCTGCCACGAGGACACTGATGATGGCAAGTGCCATTTTGGAGTCCTCCCTCTAGCCTATTAGCAGTGTGGACTTACTTAGCCACAGTGCACTAGCACCAGCTCTGAGATATCCCAGAACTCAAAACAAGGTATATGGGAATTGGACTGACTCACCAGCAAGCCTGCATCAGCCCTGTTACCCCCCGGGCACTGCAGCCAGCCATGCTGGTATCCAGCCTCACCCCCCAGCAAACCCCCACCAGCCCCAGAACTCCCAAGGTCCTGGTGAGCTCCAAATACTGTACCACCAGGCCATGTATATAAATCCCATGGTAACCACAAAACAAAAGTCTAGAATAATACACACACACAAAAGAAAAAAGAATCCAAATATAACACTAAAGATAATCATCAAATCATAAGGGAGGAGTGCAAACAAGAAGAAAGGAACAAAAAAGAACAACAAAAACAACCCCCAAATGATTAACACAATGGCAATAAGTACATTCCTACCAATTACTTTACATGTAAATGGACTAAATGCTGCAATCAAAAGACATAGAGTGGCTAAATGAATACAAAAACAAGAGCCATATATATGCTGCTTACTAGAGATCCACTTCAGATGTAAAGACATATACAGACTGAAAGTGAGGGGTGGGAAAAAGGCACTCCATGCAAATGAAAACTAAAAGAAAGCTGGAGTGGCTATATTTGTATCAGACAAAATAAACTGTAAAACAAAGACTGCAACAAGAGATGAAGAACATTATATAAAGATAAAGGGATTGATCCAACAAGAAGATATAACAACTGTAAATATATATGGACCCAACTTAAGAGCACCAAATACATAAAGCAAATATTAGCAAACATAAAGGGAGATATTGACAGTATCACAACAATATAGTAGGAAAATGTAATGCCCCACTTACATCAATAGACAAATCATTCACACAGAAAATCAACAAGGAAACACTGGCTTTAAATGACATATTAGATCAGATGAACTTAATAGATATATATGAAACATGCCATTCCAAAACAAACAAAAATGTTCATTCTTCTCAATTGTACATGGAATATTATCCAGGATAGATAAGATGCTAGGCCACAAAACAAGTCTCACTAGATTTAAGAAGATTGAAATCATATCAACCATCTTTTCTGAGCACAGGGCTATGACCTATAAATCAACTATAAGAAAAAACAGTAAAACACACAAACACATGGAAGCTAAACATATGCGACTAAACAACCAATGGGTCACTGAAGAAAAACAAGAGGAAATCAAAAAAATTCCAGGAGACAAAAGAAAACAAACCACAATGATCCAAAGTCTTTAGGACATGGTAAAAGCAGTTCTAAGAGGGAAGCCTATAAGCTTACCTCAGGAAACAAGAAAAATCTCAAATAAACAACCTAACTTTACACTTAACAAAACAGAAAAAGAAGAACAAACAAAACCCAAAGCTAGTAGAAGGAAAGAAATAATAAAGATCAGAGCAGAAATAAATGAAATAGAGGCTAAAAAAGTAGAAACGATCAATGAAACTAAGAGCTACTTCTTTGAAAAGCTAAACGAAATTGATAAAATTTTAGCCAGACACATCAAGACAAAAATAGAGAGGGTCCAAATTAAAAAATCAGAAATAAAATAGGAGAAGTTATAATCAACACCACAGAAATACAAAGGATCATAAAAGATTACTACAAACAATTATATGCCAATAAAAGGGAAAACTTAGGAGAAATGGATAAATTCTTGAAATGTACAATCTTCCAAGACTGAATCAGGAAGAAAAACAAAATATTAACAGACCAGTCACCAGTAATGAAATTGAATCAGCAATTAAAAAAAGAAACCCAACAAACAAAAGTCCATGGCCAGACAGCTTCACATATTAATCCTACAGAATACTTCAAGAAGAATTAAAGACAATCTTTCTCAAAATATTTTTAAAAATTGAGGAGGAAGGGAAGCTTCAGAACTCATTTCATGAAGCCAGCATCACCCTGATACCAAAACCAGACAAGGACACCACAAAAAAGAAAATTGTAGGACAATTATCACTGATGAACATAGATGCAAAAATCCTCAACAAAATATCAGCAAACTAAGTTCAACAGTAGAGTAAAAGGATCATATACCATGATCAAATGGAATTTATCCCAGGGATACAAGTGATATACCCAAATCTGTCAGTGTGATATATTACATTAAATAATTAGAGAATAGAAATCATATGGTAATCTCATTGGATGCAGAAAAAGATTTTGACTAAATTCAACATCCACTTATGATAAAATAAAAAACTCTCAACAAAGTGGGTATAGAGGGAACATATCTCACATAATAAAGACCAGGTATGACAAACCTACCGTCAATATCCTCACGATGAAAAGCTGAAAGCATTTCCTCTAAGATCAGAAACAAGACAAAGATGTCCACTCTCGCCACTTCTATTTAACATAGCATTGGAAGTCCTAGCCACAGCAATCACAAAATTAAAAGAAATAAAAGGAATCCACATTGGAAAGGAAGAAGTAAAGCTGTCACTGTTTGTAGATGACATGATTCTATACAGAGAAAATCCTAAAGATGCCACCAAAAAACTATTAGAACTATCAATAATAAATGAATTCAGGGATGTTGTAGGATACAAAATTAATATACAGAAATCAATTGCATTTCTATACACTAACAATGAACTATCAAAAATAGAAATTAAGAACACAATCCCATTGACAACTGCATCAAAAAGAATAAAATATCTATGAATAAATCCAACTAGAGAGGTAAAAGACTTGTACTCAGATAACTGTAAGACACTGATGAAAGATTGAGATGGCAAATGGAAAGATATACCATGCGCATGGATTGGAGGAGCTAATATTGTTAAAATGACCATACTACCCAAGGAAATCTACAGATTCAATGCAGTCTCTATCAAAATACCAATGGTGCTTTTCACAGAACTAGAATAAATAATTCTAAAATTTGTAGGGAAACACAAAAGACCTCAAACAGCTAAAACAATCTTGAGACAGAACAAAGCTGTAGGTATCGCACTCCCTGATTTCAAACTATACTACAAAGCTAGGGAATCAAAACAGTATGGCACTGGCACAAAAAAGACACATATCAATAGAACAGAATAGAGAGTCCAGAAATGAACCCACACTTATATGGTCAATTAATCTATGACAAAGGAGACAAGAATATACAATGGGGGAAAGACGGTCTCTTCAATAAATGGTTATAGAAAAACTACACATCTACATGCAAAAGAATCAAAGGAGGCTACTTTCTCACACTACATACAAAAACTCAAAAAGTATTAAAGACTTAAATGTAAGACCTGAAACAATAAAACTACAAGAAAAAAACACAGGCAGTGTTATCTTTGACATTGGTCTTAGTGATTTTTTTTTTTGGCTACTCAGGCTAGGGAATCAAAAGCAAAAATAAATGAATGGAACTACATCAAACTAAAAAGCTTTAAACAGTGAAGTAAACTATTAACAGAGTTAAAAAGCTGCCTACTCAATGGAAGAAGATATTTGCAAATGATATATCTGATAAGAGGTTAATATCCAAAATATATAAAGAACACATAGAACTCTATGTCAAAAAAAAAAAACAATTAAAAATGGGCAGAAAATCTGAATAGACATTTTTCCAAAGAAGACACACAGATGGTCAATAGACACATGAAAAGATGCTCAGCATCACTAATCATCAGGGAAATGGAAATCAAAATCACAATGAGATATCACCTCACACCTGTCAGAATGGCTATTATCAAAAAGACAACAAATAACTAGTGTTAATGAGGATGTGAAGAAAAGGGAACCCTTGTCCACTCTTGATGGGTGTATAAATTGGTGGAGCCACTATGGAAAACCATATGGGGATTCCTCAAAAAATTAACAAAAGAACTACCATATGATCCAGCAATTCCACTCCTGGGCATTTTCCCAAGGAAAACAAAAACAATAATTCATAAAGATAGATTCACTCCTATGTTCAACATAGCATTATTGACAGCAGTCAAAAAATGGAAGCTACCTAAGTGCTCATTGGTAGACAAATGGATAAAGAATATGTGGTATTTATATACAATGGAATATTACTCAGCCATAATAAAGAGTGAAATCATGCCATTTGTGACAATGAGGAGTAAACTGGAGGGTATTATGCTAAATGAAATAAGTCAGACAGAGCAAGACATATACCGTGATTTCACTTATACGTGGAATCTAAAACACAAAACAAATAAACAAACATAACAAAACAGAAACAGAGTCATAGTTACAAACAACAAACAGGTGGTTGCCAGAGGGGAGAGGTTGGGGGATGAGTCAAATAGATGAGGGAGATTAAGAGGTACAGACATCTAGTTACAAAATAAATGAGTCATGGGGATGAATTGTACAGCATGTGGAATAGAGTAGATAATAAAGTAATATCTTTGTATGGTGACAGAATCTAACTAGACTAATCATGGTGATCATTTTTTAACATATAGAAATATCAGATCACTATGTTGTTAACCAAGAATTAACATAGTGTTGTAGGTCAATTATACTTCAACAAACAAACAAACAAACAAGAACTCATAGAAAAAGAGATTGTATTTGTGGTTCCGGAGTCAGGGAGTGGGCAGAGGAAGAATTGGATGAAGGTGGTCAAAAGGTACAAACTTCCTGTTATGAGATAAATAAGTACAAGAGAATGTTATGTAGAACATGGTTAATCTAATGAACACTGCTGTATGTTATATACGAAAATTGTTAAGAGAGTGAATCTTAAGAGTTCCCTTCACAAGGAAAAAAATTTTTTTCATTTTCTTCTATTTTGCATCTGCAGGAAATGATGGATATTCACTAAACTTAATGTGTTAATTATTTCATTATGTATGTAATTCTAATTGTTATGCTGTACACCTTAACCTTATATAGTGCTGTATGTCAAATAATCTCAATAAAACTGCAAGAGAAAAAAACTCGATTGGCTAGTTTGTTTTTACCCAATTAAAAAAGGGAAAAGAAAAAAGAGTAGAGAGAGATCTTATTCTTTTTACCCAGTATTCCTCATTCCCCAGTGGTAACAACTTGCAAAACTATAGTACAGGGGACTTCCCTGGTGGTCCAGTGGTTAAGACTCCCCCTTACAATACAGGGGGTGCGGGTTCGATCCCTTGGTTGGGGAGCTAAGATCCCACATGCCAAAAACCCAAAACATAAAACAGAAGCAATATTGTAACAAATTCAATAAAGGACTTGGGAGAAAAAAAATAAGGAAATTGACATTGATACAACCCATTTATCTTATTCAGATTTCCACAGGTTTTTTTTATACTCATGTATATGTGTTTTATGTGTATTTAGTTCTTAGATGAGAAAAGGTGATTGCAAAGAATATTTTACAATCATAGGTCTTTATCAATTTTATGAAGATCTTGGGAATAAAAAATCAAATGAATGAAGTAAAGTATGAAATCCTTTATTCGTACATGGGATTCGGAAAGTGAAAGTGTGCCGGGATGTTTTTTGAACCCAGGTCACGGCTTGCTCACCTTGAAGATGAGTTGTATATCAAAGGTCAGAACTCAAGAAGCAGTGAACAAACCTCAGCACAAGCCCATGCTCTAAATAAAGAGCCACAGCCAGTCTGGTCTCAGCCTAGGAGCTGTGGAAAGGGAGCCAGTGAAACAATGAGACGTGCTCTGAGCGAGGGACTGACACTGCTGACTTAACTCCTACCGGCAGGACTTTCATGTGTTCCAAGATTACTGCTTAGGTGAAAGGGTTTCTTAATGATGCCTAACTCTCTTGTCTTCATTTTTGGAAAAAAATCAAAGTCCCAAATTAAAAAATAAATCAAGGAGCTATGTGCCGTGTACTATGCTTTTTAGAGGCTCAGAAGAGAACACGGCATTCTGGAATACCTAGTTGAGTATCCTGAGCTCTTTATAACAAAGAAGAGGGTCTCTGGCAACCTGCCCCCATTACAAATCTTGTGTTCCAACTTTAGGCTCCCCCAGTGCTGGCCCTGATGGTTTTCATTTAGGGCTGGTTGGACCCCCAAGTAGAAGGCTTGGAGATTGCTTCTGAATCAACTCTGCCATGCAATACTTGGGGTGCCAGATTTGAGCAAAAATAAATAAATAAAAGGGAAAAAAACAACCACAAGAAATACTCTTGAAGTTCAGAAAAGCTTGGCTCAAAGGACATAATAAAAAAACAACAAAGAGGAAAAAAGTGTGTGTTTGTTCTTATAAAATATGGGGTTAGCACTTTGTAGTCAAACTTCTCTATCACAGCTGTTGTTAAATGCATCCTAGGAAGAGCTGCCAGGTGAGTACTTAGTTTGGGATTATGAGAAACTCTGCTTGACAAAGCTGTTGATTTCATCACCCAGGCTAATTACCCAGGCAGGGCAACCAGACCATTGGCTATCTCCAACAGAGAGACTAGATTCCACATTCAGTTTAGTAACTTAAGCCTCCCTGGGTGTCCAACCTCTGCTCTCTACACACACTCGGAACAGGCTGTTCTGAGTCTTTGTCTACTGAACCCAAGAGGAGAGGGAAGGCAAGGAGGGATTTTTGTCTGTCCTTTCAATCTCCATCTGAGCTGAGGCTTCAAAAGGCAAATGACAGATTCCCATATCCCTGCTCTTGACCTTGTCTGCAATTCAATCTCCAGGATTTGAAGAGTTTTAAATCAATGTGTCTCTACCCTGTTTAGAGAGTATCATGGGAATCTCCAAACCAAGTTGTATTTCACTTCCACTCCAGCCTGTGGGGATGTGCCAGTCCCAGGCCCTTAGGTTTAGATGACATTTTGCCAGTTCTCCAGTGGTTGAGGGGTTTAGTGATTAAACTCTGTTTAGATGAGGAGTACAGAAGTTTTGAATGGAAGCTGCAAAATCAGATTGCCTATGGCCAAATCTTGGCACCAGTGTTTAAAAATTGCATAAACCTAGTCTAGTCAGTTAAACCCCGAGTCTGTTTCTGCATCTAAAATCTGTAAACATTTGTGTAATTCTTATTCTCTGAAATATGTTCAAAGCATTATATATGATTTCAACTCTTGTAATCTTTATAATATTCTTACGAAGTGGGTACACATCATATTCATCATCCCATTTTGTTAAGAATAATAGAGCACAGAGTGATTAATAACATGTCCCAGATCACAGCCTAGCACTCAGTGGACAAGGATGAAACCCAGCAAGTTTAACTCTAGTGACTAATGGCCCAGTTACTATGCTGTACTGCTTCTCCGACTTTGATAGAAACGAGTAGTGCCTAACGGAAAGGGGTATGGTGATGCTTAAATGAGTTCTACATAAACAGGTTAGGACAGGGCCTGGACCACAGTAAACACTTGATTAAGTTCTAGCTATAATTATTATTGATGAGGGTGATGACAATATGGTGGTTATGAGAACGTGACGATGGCGATAATGATGCAGTTTGAGAGAATATACATCTATCCTTCCCAAGCCTAGGTCAGCTTCTCGAGCACAGGTATCCAGGACAGTGGAGTTTCTCATCACCTTGAACTGATGGAAATGGAATGAAGCTCTCAGCTCTTTAAAAATATAACCCTACTTAGGGATCCACAGTCAGCGGGTGACGGTGAAAGAGAAGGGATAGAGAAAAAGGAAAGAGTCAAAGCAAGAACTGCTTCCCCAAATTTGACTTAGTATAGCTAGTCCCTGTACTAGCTGATTCCCACAGCAAATTTGCTGGCTGGGTATCATTTTACGATTTTTACCAATGAAGACACTTGAGTATTAAAGACGCTAAGAAACCTTTTGAGTACCACAAGCAGAGAATCCCCGAGCCAGAGTTTAATCCAGGCCCGTAGTGCAACGCAGCTGTGGCGGTAATCAGTAACTGTGTGTGAAAAATAATTGAAATAAACTGCAGAGAGTCTCCAAGGTAAGAAGCATCCCTGTCTCTTCGTAGCATTGCTCACTGATAAACATATAATGAGCATCTTGTAGATACGAGGCCTGAGTTGCCTGATGACTTCCACAGACCCTGCACAGCAGGCTTCAGAAAGGGTCTGGTCAGTCAAAAGCAGGGTTCCAGAGCTGTTAGAACAGAGGCAGCTGTCCAGGAAGATATTACACAAGGACACAGACTCATATTTCCGAACAGTTGGGAGTGTGTTGTTTTAAATACCCTCCAGCTCCTCTTTAGTTCTCTGCAGGTAAAAATAGCTCAGTTGCCAAGAAACCTCGGAGCGGTGATAAGTTCTCGTGAAACAGATGCACAAATTTGTTGTTAAATGAAGCTCTAGAGGACTGCTCTTTAAAGCTTCAACTCATGTTGCCCAATATAAGATGGGTCCATCACATCACCCTAAAATGTGTTCTTATATTTAAATAATATAAATTGAGAGAAGACCACACTGACCAGGTAAAGTTAGGGTGTAGGTAACGGTTTCTCTCCACCTCATCTCAGAGTCACGGCCTCCCTTCCCCCACCATGGTAGGCGAGCCAGAGTCTGGGTTGGAACGAACTGAATCAACACCTTGGGTGGTATTTGTCTGCTGCTTCCCGCTCAGCGCGAGCGAGGACTCCAGAATGGGTCCGTGTGCACGGGTCGGGGGGTGGGCGTGTCCAAAAGGAGGGTCTGTGTGAGGGCGAGGATGGAGAGGTGAGAGAAGCTTTTCCTCTGGCTGTAGAAGGGCAACGAGGGGGAAATGGCTTTGAAAGGATAATTAAGGCTGGAAAGAGGGGCTGGGAGCTGAGACGTGGTGTCTGGGGAGGAGGGTTTACAAGACCCGGGTCCTATGGCACAGACTTAAGTGTGCTTGGACTCACCGATCGAGAGCTGCTACAGCCCTGCTCCCAGAAGGTGCACGTAGGAGCCCTTTGGGCCTCTCTTTGCCCAATTAATTGCCCACCCTTGAAGACCTTTGCTGCCGAGTGTCTCCGGCACAGCTGCTCAGAAAGGCTACACTCCTCCAGTCCTCTTGGCTGGACCGGGATTGCCTTTGATGTCACACCCAGGGAGGAAGTGTGATGCAATAGATCTGGAAATCCTGATGGGCCACCGAGGGCTGCCCCCGAACTGGACGCCTGACTATATGTTGACTTTCAGCTCAGCTTTAGAGTAAAGCAAAGGGGTTGGTAGTCGAAGAAGGGAGGTGACTGAAAAGAGGCAGAACAGCTTCACTGCCCTTTGTAGATTTCAAGGTTGTTTTTGTTGTTGTTGTTATTTGTTCGGCTTTTTTTGTTTGTTTTCCCTGTCGATTTCTCATTGCAGCGAAGGCATATGATAATGTACCTTTGGAGATTTTAAACAGGATGATGATATTTTTTAAAGGTCATTTTAACAAAATTTTTAAGGGTCAGCACACATTCAAACATGCCAGTGATGAAAGAATTAAAATTAAAATGTGTATTTATATAGAACTGGCTAGAACACATAGTTATACCCATCAAACGATTTGTAGATACAATTTAAAATTTTACAGAATAGCGTTGAAAAGAACTCTTAAATTATAAACTTTTCCCTTTCATTCCAGTGTGCAAATTCACTCATTCTTTACATTAGTTTTTACTACATTTTTCTAGAGGCTAAATAAGGTTACTCAAACAGTTGAGATACTGTTTTATTTTCTTTTTAAAATAAACTATCACACTAAATCAAGAGTTTTCCTAGTATTTGCCTATTCTTTTATATTTTTAATAAAAGTTTAACTCTTTAAATTACCTATTTTAGTACGTATATTATGTAGTGTATGCATGAGAATTTGGGACAAATTCAGAATTCTAGGTAGATATTTCTGAATCATAGCATTGTAATTCTGGTATCATTCTCTTTTTCTTATTTATACAATATCTGAATTGGGTGATTAGAAAAATGTATTGTAGATGTATTGACAAATGTTTATTACCAGAGTTGCTTGTATTGTACCTAGATCTGAATCCTTACACTATCAGAGAAAATTATGGTGCTTATAAAAATTCAAGGTCTTAAATCGGTGACTAGCATCAAATTTGAATGTCACTCTCCCTAAAGCAAAGACGGTATTTATCTTTGGAAAACAGGAATTGCTCAACAAATGAATATGAGACTTACTAGAAAGTAAGTCATTTTGAAACATCATTTTTTAAAATCTATAGAATAGCCCCACAAAATTAAGTTTCATAAATACTTTTTCATACTTGGTTTCCTTACCAGGTAAATTTTCTTTTAAAGCAATATTTCTTGAATTTTTAAACACATACTTTCCACTGATTTATTTATTTTCTATTATTAGCACTTTGGGAAAGCCTTACCTCTGAATCAATGTGGAGATCCCCTTTGGCAAAGCTATATTACAGTTACATTTTTAATCCTAAGAACAAGCAACATGTTACATTATGAACTGCTTGACTTTTATATAATGTGGGAGCTATCAGTTAATATAATTGGAGAGTAGAATATAAACCCCACTGTCCCTTTCTGGGTTCTTTTTTTGATCCATGCACATCCAGGCTGTTTCACTGAGGGGCTGTAAGGACAGAACCAGTGGCAGGTGGTATGACAGCTGAATGGGGGGACAGCTCCCTGCAGGAAAATCATTTCCATCACCCCAGCTTGGTTTTAATCCTTTCCTCTCTGTAGCAGCAATCTGCATAGACTAAGTAACATCCCACTGCATATACCTTAAATTATTCAATAATATTTTGAGGGTCATCTATGTGGAGCTCATATATATACTGCCTTACCCACAATCTAGAAAAATGTCACTGATATATGAGTCAAAATAAATACAACAAAGTCACATTCTTAAATATTTCTTCAATTTAAGTAAGAAAATATTTAGAAAAGAATGTTTCTTAAATGCATATGTCTATACCACAGATTATTTAAAAAGGAAGAAGATGCAACTCACATATTGGTGGAATCCATAATACGAAAAGCATTCTCAAAGAAGTTCTTAAATAACCATAGTATAAGGAAAAATATGATCTGGCCCATAAAAAGTAAAATAATAGCTATTATTTATTACACGTCTAATATGTATCAGGCATTGAGTTAGATACTTGACATACGTTATATCTAACTGCACCCCACACACAAAGAAAACTTTATTAAATAAAAAAAAAAGAATCTTGCCTCAGAAAGGTTAAGTAACCCACTCAAAGTCACAGTGTTAATAAGGAGAGTGGATGAAATTTAATACAGGAATTCTTGAATATAACACCCTTGAGCTGGACTATGCTGCAGCTGGGTTAGTCAAGTTTTATGGGGCCTCAAATTGAGGAGAAATCACATCTGACTGAGAGAAATCAGGGAAGGTTCCATGTAGAGACTTGGCACTGTGGTACATATGGCTACCTAGGAAATGGTGTGTAGAGATCGTGTCCAAGAGCTGATGGAGGAACATGTAGAGCTAGGATTCCGTGCCAAGTCTTCCTGTAATTTCACCTTTGCCACAGTGAACTTTAGGATGAAGTTTAGGATGGCAAAATTCAGGAGCCAATAGGGCACTTGGGAGAATGGGCATTTTAGGAAGTCTTTGATCAATACAAGTGGTGCAAATGAAGAGAAATCTGAAACGTAAAGTTCTGGATCCAGAGACAGCTCAGGTGACAAGGTCTTTGAAAGGTGTATTGCCTAACCCTGTAAGCTCCGGTCCAGGTCTCTGCTAGAGTAAGTGCGGTGGGACTGGAAAGACAAAGGCCAGCTTCAAAACCAGAGAGGGAGAGGAGGTCAGAAAGGGAGAAGGGGAGGGTCATATGCTCTAATGTGAAGACTGCTGGGAGACTTCATTTGGGTACTTCTCTTAGGATTTCTAGTTAAGGACGGTAGCAGAGGCAATACACCTGAGGGATGTATAACAACGCAAATGAGATCATGAAAGTTTTCATAGACTTTAACCCAGTGATTGCCAAACTTTTTTGCAATTAGAATTACTTAAGGAGATTTAAAAACTCCTGAAGCCCTTGTAGCACCCCATGCCAATTAACTCAGAATGTTTCAGGAGCCACACATCAGTAATATTTACAGATTCCCTGGTGATTTTGATGCACATCAACATTTGGGAATCACTGCTTTTTAACCTTTTGTTTACCACACTTTCTAATCCACCATTAGCAGGCAAATGGCCACAAGCAGTATATGTCTTGTTACAAAGAAGTACATTTCCATATGCCTTGCTAGTGTCACCTGCCTAAGTTAATATTCTCAATTCTAATCATTCCATTCTACATATGATCTGAGGCCTCGTCCCCCCTCCTCCCATCCAACATGAGTTTAGTTTAGGTATAAAGAAAACCTGTGTTCCGGAGCCAGTTCTGCTATTTATTAGACGTGATCTTGAGCAATGTATTCACTAAACAAGCATTCTTTCAACATCCTTTATTGTTCTTTGTTCTTTTGTGTGTTTAAATATTGTCTACAAGTAAAAAAGACACTGATCCAGTCTTCATTGGATTTTAGAACATAATGAGGACAAGTACACTTTATAACTCAAGTTACTCTTCCTTCATATTAAGACATTGAACCCATTAATAGCCCATTGAAACTTACATGTATCAGTTTCAATGGGCTATCACTTGTGTGTGTGTGTGTGTGTGTATACACACACACACACACACACACACACACACACACACAAGTACCTGGTTACAGTAAGCCTGCAAAAAGGTATCATTCCCATTTTGCAGATGCGGAAATGAGGCTCAGAGAGTAGATGCCAATATCAATTTGCTCTTTGTATCCCTCCTTGTTCAGGTGACTATGAGGAGACTGTCCACAGTGCAGCCTCCATCCATCCTTCTTCTAGACACTCAGCCCTGGTTAAAATCGTTAAAATGAACAAAATTAATTATACCCCAAAATATTTGATGTTCAGAGATAATAATTGTCCAAGGACACATGGCTCATTCATAGACCCCTCAAGTGGTTTGGGGGATACAGCCATCAAACAAAGAAATGCAATTCAGAATCGCAGGGGGTTGATAGAAGTCTGTGCAGGATATCTAGGCTTAAAGTATTTTTAATGTCAACAGAGCCTCTGGGAATAATCAAGGCTAAACTCCCTCATTTAACAAATTAAAAACAAAACAAAACAAAACTGAGGCCCAGAGAGATAAAGTGACTGGTTTAAGGTCATATAGGTAGTTGATGGAAGAGCTAGTCCTAGAATCCAATTATGCTGATCTTTAACCTCAGCTGGGTGCATGGAAAAAGTGTGAGCTGAGGGATTTGGATAAGAGGTGAGATGGAATTACACATGGGAAATTTAGCAAAACCTGTGGATTTTTCACTGGTCAGTATTGGGGGTGAGGGAACACCATGGTACAGGAAGAAAGTGTCTTGCTTGTTAGGAAGTTCAGGTTATACACTTATCTATGACCCCATACAGAGAGTGCATCCTTAGAAAGATAATCTAATACACTAAAAATACTGCATCCATATATTTGTTTAACACATTATGATTTTCAGTGGTATGTTGCACCATCATCTCATCTGATGTTTGAAAGAGTCCTCTGAGGCGTGCTGAAAGGGCATCCTTATACCTGTTTTGCAGATGAGTCAATTGAGGTGCAGAAAGTCACACAGCTACTTAGGTGAGAAACTCCGGGTTATAAATGTCCATCGACAGAGGAATGGATAAAGAAGATAAGGTACACATATACAATGGAATTTACTCAGCCTTTTAAAAGAAAGAAATAATGCCATTTACAGCAACATAGATGCATCTAGAGATTGTCATACTGAGTGAAGTAAGTCAGACAAAGAGAAATATCGTATGATATCCCTTACACGCAGAATCTAAAAAGAAATGAACTTATTTACAAAACAGAAAGAGACTCACAGGCTTAGAGAACAAACTTATGGTTACCAGGGAGGAAGGATGGGTGGAAGGGATAATTAGGGAGTTTGGGATCGACATGTACATGCTGCCATATTTAAAACTGATAACCAACAAGGACCTACTGTATAGCACAGGGAACTCTGCTAGATGTTATGCGACAGCCTGGATGGGAGGGGAGTTTGGGGGAGAATGGATACATGTATATGTATGGCTGAGTCACTTTGCTGTGCACCTGAAACTATCACAACATTGGCTATACTCCAATATAAAATAAAAAGTTTAAAAAAAAAAAAGGAAAGAAACTCAGGGTTAGAACTCCTGGAGTGCCAATGCTCTCCCTGTGATACCATGTATGTAACAAGCCTGGGACAAGAGTGGTTAACCAAGTGCATCATGTGATTATTTTACAGATGCATTGTGAGAAGTTTCTAAGTTTCCTGAGAATATCTGGAACCACACTCTTTGGAGCCTCTCTCCTCACTGGAATGATAGTTTCTTATATTGTTGGCTACCAATTTATCCATACAGATGATTACTATTTATCTTTTGGACCATATGGTGCCTTTTTAGCTTTACATGTCCTTATTCAAAACCTGTTTGCCTTTTTTGAGCACTGAAAAAATACTGAAATATCCCCGTTAACTTGAACAAAACTTGCTCTTTGCATTGCTGCGTATCAAGAAGATCCAGACTACTTACGGAAATGTTTGCAATCTGTGAAAAGGCTAACCTACCCTGGAATTAAAGTTGTCATGGTCATAGATGGAAACTCGGAAGATAACCTTTACATGATGGACATCTTCAGTAAAGTCATGGGCAGGGACAAACCAGCCACTTATATCTGGAAGAACAACTTCCACGTGAAGGGTCCTGGTGAGACGGGTGAGTCACATAAAGAAAGCTCACAACTTGTCACACAGTTGGCTTTGTCCAACAGACATTTTTGCATCATGCAAAAATGGGGTGGAAAAAGAGAAGTCATGTACAGGGCCTTCAGGGCACTGGGACGAAGTGTGGATTACGTACAGGTAGGTTTCCACATCTGCCAGGACAAACATACATTTAAATAAGGCATCTTTTGTGGCTCTCCAGTCATATGCTATGGCTTGTCCTTTGACACAGTACTTCTTTCAGTTCATCTGAAAACAGCATGACTGTTGAAAGCACATTCCAAAAGAGAGAAAAAAAATCTTATGAAATGGTTAAGACAATGAAAATGCTTAACTTGTGCAGTGTTATTGGTTGGAAATCAAGATTATTTTGAACAGGAGACTCGTCCTTCCTTCTCTTCCCCTATCTTACCTTTTCTTCCACCTTGGATGTGCCAAATCAAGTCCAACATTATTTTCCACAATCTTAAAATTACCAGCCTTGCAAAAAAATAGTGTCTGTCCCAGCAGAAGTGTCTTGAGAAAATCTGCAGGCCCGAGGAAGTGTTTCACAGAGACTAGGCAAAATGAGAATGGAGAAAACAATTTTGATTTAACAGGATAAGGAATTCAAAATTTAGACACAGAGAAAAAGAATAGGAAAATGAAAAAGGGTGGGGGAGATCAACTTTCCAGAGCAAAACCTAAGTCATATTTATTTCACTTTCCAAACAGCATTACCTCATTCACTGCAACTTGAACTTTGAAAACATTTGTGATGTCGTTTGCTTGCATGAAAATCAGACAGGCTGTGTCTCTCACTAATTCCCTGCCTGCACACTCTTCGGTTTCTCCTCTCCTAGCTGTCATTGAGGCTTTCTTTTTTAGAATGTTAGTAGGGTTCCTGTGAGTTTTCTTCCTTTTTTTTTTTTGAATTTTATTTTATTTTATTTTTTTACACAGCAGGTTCTTACTAGTTATCTATTTTATACATATTAGTGTATATATGTCAATCCCAATCTCCCAATTCATTCCACCACCCCCTCCCTGCTTTCCTCCCTTGGTTTCCATACATTTGTTCTCTACATCTGTGTCTCTATTTCTGCCTTGCCAACCGGTTCATCTGTACCATTTTTCTTTTCTTTTTTTTTTAACATCTTTATTGGAGTATAATTTCTTTACAATGGTGTATTAGTTTCTGCTTTGTAAAAAAGTGAATCAGTTATACGTATACATATGTTCCCATACCTCTTCCCTCTTGTACCATTTTTCTAGATTCCACATATATGCGTTAATATATGACATTTGTTTTTCCCTTTCTGACTTACTTCACTCGGTATGACAGTCTCTAGGTCCACCCACATCTCTACAAATGACCCAATTTTGCTCCTTTTTATAGCCTAGTAATATTCCATTGTATATATGTGCCACATCTTCTTTATCCATTTATCTGTCGATGGGCATTTAGGTTGCTTCCATGACCTGGCTACTGTAAATAGTGCTGCAATGAACATTGGGGTGCATGTGTCTTTTTGAACTATGGTTTCCTCGGGGTATATGCCCAGTAGTGGGATTGCTGGGTCATATGGTAATTCTATTTTTAGTTTTTTATGGAACCTCCATACTCTTCTCCATAGTGGCTGTATCAATTTACATTCCCACCAACAGTGCAAGAGGGTTCCTTTTTCTACACACCCTCTCCAGCATTTGTTGTTTGTAGATTTTCTGATGATGCCCATTCTAACCAGTGTGAGGTAATACCTCATTGTAGTTTTGATTTGCATTTCTCTAATAATTAGTGATGTAGAGCATATTTTCATGTGCCTCTTGGCCATCTGTATGTCTTCTTTAGAGAAATGTCTATTTAGGCCTTCTGCCCATTTTTTGATTGGGTTGTTTGATTTTTTAATATTGAGCTGCATGAGCTGTTTATATATTTTGGAGATTAATCCTTTGTCCATTGATTGTTTGCAAATATTTTCTCCCACTCTGGGGGTTGTCTTTTTTGTCTTGTATATGGTTTCCTTTACTGTGCAAGAGCTTTTAAGTTTCATTAAGTCCCATTTGTTTATTTTTGCTTTTATTTCCATTTCTCTAGGAAGTGAGTCAAAAAGGATCTTGCTGTGATTTATGTCATAGAGTGTTCTTCCTATGTTTTCCTCTAAGAGTTTTATAGAGTCTGGCCTTACATTTTGGTCTTTAATCCATTTTGAGTTTATTTTTGTGCATGGTGTTTGGGAGTGCTCTAACTTCATTCTTGTACATGTAGCTGTCCAGTTTTGCCAGCCAGCACCACTTATTGAAGAGACTGTCTTTTCCCCATTGTATATCCTTGCCTCCTTTGTCATGGATTAGTTGACCATGGGTGCGTGGGTTTCTCTGGGCTTTCTATCCTGTTCCATTGATCTATATTTCTGTTTTTGTGCCAGTACCATATTGTCTTGATTACTGTAGCTTTGTAGTATAGTCTGGAGTCTGGGAGCCTGATTCCTCCAGCTCCATTTTTTTCCTTCAAGATTGCTTTGGCTATTCAGGGTCTTTTTTGTCTCCATACAAATTTTAAGATTTTTTGTTCTAGTTCTGTAAAAAATGCCATTGGTAATTTGATAGGGATTGCATTGAATCTGTAGATTGCTTTGGGTAGTATAGTCATTTTCACAATATTGACTCTTTCAATCCAAGAACATGGTATATCTCCCCATCTGTTTGTGTCATCTTTGATTTCTTTCATCAGTGTCTTATAGTTTTCTGCTTACAGGTCTTTTGTCTTCTTACGTAGGTTTATTCCTAGGTATTTTATTCTTTTTGTTGCAATGGTGAATGGGATTGTTTCCTTAATTTCTCTTTCTGATCTTTTGTTGTTAGTGTATAGGAATGCAAGAGATTTCTGTGCATTAATTTTGTATCCTGCAATTTTACCAAATTCTTTGATTAGCTCTAGTAGTTTTCTGGTGGCATCTTTAGGATTTTCTATGTATAGTATCATTTCATCTGCAAATAGTGACAATTTTACTTCTTCTTTTCCAATCTGTATTACTTTTATTTCTTTTTCTTCTCTGATTGCCATGGCTAGGACTTCCAAAACTTTGTTGAATAATAGTGGCGGGAGTGGACATCCTTGTCTTGCTACTGATCTTAGAGGAAATGCTTTCAGTTTTTCACCATTGAGAACGATGTTTGCTGTGTGTTTGTCATATATGGCCTTTATTATGTTGAGGTAAGATCTCTCTATGCCCACTTTCTAGAGAGTTTTTTGTTTTTTGTTTTTTGTTTTATTTTTATTTTTTTTTTATTTTTATTTATGGCTGTGTTGGGTCTTCGTTTCTGTTCAAGGGCTTTCTCTAGTTGTGGCAAGCGGGGGCCACTCTTCATCATGGTGTGCAGGTCTCTCACTGTCGCGGCCTCTCTTGTCGCGGAGCACAGGCTCCAGATGCTCAGGCTCAGCAACTGTGGCTCACGGGCCTAGTTGCTCCGCAGCATGTGGGATCCTCCCAGACCAGGGCTTGAACCCGTGTCCCCTGCATTGGCAGGCAGACTCTCAACCACTGTGCCACCAGGGAAGCCCTCTAGAGAGTTTTTATCACAAATGGGTGTTGAATTTTGTCAAAAGCTTTTTCTGCATCTATTGAGGTTATCATATGGTTTTTATCCTTCCGTTTGTTAATATGGTGTATCACATTGATTGATTTGCATATATTGACGAATCCTTGCATCCCTGGGATAAATCCCACTTGATCATGGTGTATGATCCTTTTACTGTGTTGTCGGATACTGTTTGCTAGTATTTTGTTGAGGATTTTTCATCTATATTCTTCAGTGATATTGGTCTGTAATTTTCTTTTTTTGTAGTATCTTTCTCTGGTTTTGGTATCAGGGTGATGGTGGCCTTGTAGAATGACTTTGGGAGTGTTCTTTCCTCTGCAATTTTTTGGAAGAGTTTGAGAAGGATGAGTATTAGCTCTTCTCTAAATGTTTGATAGAATTCACCTGTGAAGCCATCTGGTCCTGGACTTTTGTTTGTTGGAAGATTTTTAATCACAGCTTCAATTTCAGTGCTTGTGATTGGTCTGTTCATATTTTCTGTTTCTTCCTGGTTCAGTGTTCGAAGGTTAAACCTTTCTAAGAATTTGTCCATTTCTTCCAGGTTGTCCATTTTATTGGCATAGAGTTGCTTGTAGTAGTCTCTTATGAAGTTTGTATTTCTGCGGTGTCCATTGTAACTTCTTTTTCATTTCTAATTTTATTGATTTGAGTCCTCGCCCTCTTTTTCTTGATGAGTCTGGCTAAAGGTTTATCAATTTTGTTTATCTTCTCAAAGAACCAGCTTTTAGTTTTATTGATCTTTGCTTTTGTTTTCTTTGTTTCTATTTCATTTATTTCTGCTCTGATCTTTATGATTTCTTTCCTTCTACTAACTTTGGGTTTTGTTTTTTCTTCTTTCTCTAGTTCCTTTAGGTGTAAGGTTAGATTGTTTATTTGAGATTTTTCTTTTCTCTTGAGGTAGGCTTGTATTGCTATAAACATCCCTCTTGGAACTTCTTTTGCTGCATCCCATAGGTTTTGGATCATCATGTTTTCATTGTCATTTGTCTCTAGGTATTTTTTTTTTATTTCTTCTGATCAAATCTCTTAGTTATTTAGTAACATATTGTTTAGCCTCCATGTGTTTGTGTTTTTTACATTTTTTTCCCTGTAACTGATTTCTAATCTCATAGCGTTGTGGTCAGAAAAGATGCTTGATATGATTTCAATTTTCTTAAATTTACTGAGACTTGATTTGTGATCCAAGATGTGATGTATCCTGAAGAATGTTCCGTGTGCACTTGAGAAGAAAGTGTAATCTGCTGTTTTCTGATGGAATGTCCTATAAATATCAATTAAATCTATCAGGTCTACTGTGTCATTTAAAACTTGTGTTTCCTTATTAATTTTCTCTCTGGATGGTCTGTCCATTTGTGTAGATGATCTGTCCATTGGTGTAAGTGAGGTGTTAAATTCCCCCACTATTATTGTGTTACTGTCGATTTCCTCTTTTATAGCTGTTAGCATTTGCCTTATGTATTGAGGTGCTCCTATGTTGGGTGCATAAATATTTATAATTGTTATATCTTCTTCTTGGATTGAGCCCTTGATCATTATGTAGTGTCCTTCCTTGTCTCTTGTAACATTCTTTATTTTAAAGTCTATTTTGTCTGATATGAGAATTGCTACTCCAGCTTTCTTTTGATTTCCATTTGAATGGAATATCTTTTTCCATCCCCTCACTTTCAGTCTGTATGTATCTCTAGGTCTAAAGTGGGTCTCTTGTAGACAGCATGTATATGGGTCTTGTTTTTGTATCCATCCAGCAAGCCTGTGTCTTTTGGTTGGGGCATTTAATCCATTCACGTTTAAGGTAATTATCGATATGTATGTTCCTATGACCATTTTCTTAATTGTTTTGGGTTTGTTTTTGTAGGTCCTTATCGTCTCTTGTGTTTCCCACTTAGAGAAGTTCTTTAGCATTTGTTGTAGAGCTGCTTTGGTGGTGCTGCATTCTTTTAGCTTTTGCTTGTCTGGAAAGCTTTTGATTTCTTCGTCAAATCTGAATGAGATCCTTGCTGGGTAGAGTAATCTTGGTTGTACGTTCTTCCCTTTTATCACTTTAAATATATCGTGCCACTCCCTCTGGCTTGTAGAGTTTCTGCTGAGAAATCAGCAGTTAACCTTATGGGATTTCCCTTGTATGTTATTTGTCATTTTCCCCTTGTTGCTTTTAATAATTTTTCTGTCTTTAATTTTTGTCAGTTTGATTACTATGTGTCTTGGCGTGTTTCACCTTAGGTTTATCCTGCCTGGGACTCTTTGCACTTTCTGGACTTGGGTGGCAGCTATGTCCTTTCCCATGTTAGGGAAGTTTTCAACTATAATCTCTTCAAATATTTTCTCAGGTCCTTTCTCTCTCTCTTCTCCTTCTGGGACCCCTATAATGCGAATGTTGGTGCATTTAATGTTGCACCAGTGGTCTCTTAGGTGTCTTCATTTCCTTTCATTCTTTTTTCTTTATTCTGTTCCACAGCAGTGAATTCCACCATTTTGTCTTCCAGGTCACTTATCCGTTCCTCTGCCTCAGTTATTCTGCTATTGATTCCTTCTAGTGCATTTTTCATTTCACTTATTGTATTGTTCATCTCAGTTTGTTTGTTCTTTAATTCTTCTAGGTGTTTGTTCCTTAATTCTTCTAGGTCTTTGTTAATCATTTCTTGCATCTTCTCGATCTTTGCCTCCATTCTTTTTCCGAGGTTCTGAATCATCTTCACTATCATTATTCTGAATTCTTTTTCTGGAAGCTTGCCTTTCTCCACTTCATTTAGTTGGTTTTCTGGGGTTTTAT
The DNA here is from genome assembly GCF_965194805.1 of Balaenoptera borealis. NCBI lineage: Eukaryota > Metazoa > Chordata > Mammalia > Artiodactyla > Balaenopteridae > Balaenoptera > Balaenoptera borealis. The sequence continues at coordinate 17,481,746 of NC_138876.1, forward strand.
TTGTTCCTTCATCTGGTAGATAGTCTTCTGCCTTTTCATTTTGTGTATCTTTCTGTGAATGTGGTTTTCATTTCACAGGCTGCAGGATTGTAGTTCTTCTTGCTTCTGCTGTCTGTCGTCTGGTGAATGAGGCTATCTAAGAGGCTTGTGCAAGTTTCCTGATGGGAGGGACTGGTGGTGGTTAGAGCTGGGTGTTGCTCTGGTGGGCAGAGCTCAGTAAAACTAATCTGCTTTTCTGCTGATGGGTGGAGCTGAGTTCCCTCCCTATTGGTGTTTTGGCCTGGAGTAACCCAGCACTGGAGGCTACAGGCCCTTTGGTGGAGCTAATGGCAGACTCTGGGAGGGCTCATACCAAGGAGTACTTCCCAGAACTTCTGCCGCCAGTCCTTCCCCGCAGTGAGCCACAGCCACCCCCTGCCTCTGCAGGAGACCATCCAACACTAGCAGGTAGGTCTGATTCAGTCTCCTATGGGGTCACTGCTCCTTCCCCCTGGGTCCTGATGCACACACTACTTGGTGTGTGCCCTCCAAGAGTGGAGTCTCTGTTTCCCCCAGTCCTGTCAAAGTCTTGAAATCAAATCCTGCTAGCCTTCAAAGTCTTATTCTCTGGGAATTCCTCCTCCTGTTGCCAGACTCCCAGGTTGGGAAGCCTGATGTCAGGCTCAGAACCTTTACTCCAGTGGGTGGACTTCTGTGGTATAAGTGTTCTCCAGTTTGTGGGTCACCCACCCAGCAGTTATGGGATTTGACTTTATTGTGATTGCATCCCTCCTACCATCTCACTTCAGCTTCTCCTTTGTCTTTGGATATGGTGTATCTTTTTTGGTGAGTTCCAGCATCTTCCTGTCAATGGTTGTTCAGCAGTTAGTTGTGATTCTGGTGCTCTTGCAAGAGGGAGTGAGTACACATCCTTCTACTCCACCATCTTGAACCAATCTCTCCTGTAAGTTTTCTAGTTGTAATTTTCTGCAGATACTTTATTAGATTTTGGTCATAATAATATCAAGAAGGGAGAAATGTCTCTGGCTTACAAAATCCACTGGACACTCTTAGCCTTCTGTTGACAGTAAAATTCTAGTTTTCAGAGGACCCATCATATTTTTTAGGGATCTTTATGGGCATGAAGTGATGCCCAGTGGGTCTCTTTGTGTAATGGGATAAAAATGGACTCTGGCTTTAAAGTCAATTGACTGAGATTCTAATCACAGTTGTTAGTAGGTGGTTGACCTTGAGCAAGACCACCTCCCAAACCTCGGTTATCTGGATACAAGAAACTAATCTCATAAAGGGTTTGAGATAATTATTTCAAATCATGTATCCAAAGGTGCTTAACAAAAGTTGTTAATAATGGTATTGTTAATATTATTAAAAAGTTTGCTGACAATACTATTGTTATTTTCTTATATGATCATCTAGTCCTTACTTCAAAACTATAGTACATGTCAATGCCCACCACAGAGTGAATTTGGTTAATCTCTGAAGAGTTTTGAAGCATTTCTTAAGTTGATACCATCTGCATATTAATCTCCCTTCTAGGGAGTTGATAGAGTTTCACTCCCAAGTTCTTCTAATTTCTAGAACTATCACAATTTAGGTAGCTGTAATTAACTCAGGACATTTTTACATATTTGCCTTTTGCAACTTCAGACCCAGATGAGAAAATAAAATGAAATATTTAAAGGAAGGGATGACTTGGAAACTTGCAGAGGATTTGAAGAATGAAACCTAAAAGGAGAGAACATCTATTTTGATATTTTCCCTTTAATTCTAGTTAAAACCATCGTTACATTTGTTATTTCTAATCAAGAAGTCATTGTGTGGGGTTTCCTTTTTTTTTTTTTTTTTAAACCTGCTCTTCCCAAATCTACATCTCCCATCTTTTTTGTTTTGAATTTTGCTTGTATTCTTGACAATTTGACATTGTACCTGTCCAGGAAAAAATAATATAAAATATGAAATGTTAGAATAGGCTTCCTGCTACAGACCTAACCAGGCTTGAGAAATTTCCTTCCTTCAGGGTGAAGCCTCCAGATAGACTGACCCTAGCAGCAACTGTTAACTGGGCCCTGAAACCTTTGTAGACTCTCAGCCCATTCCAACCATCTAAACAGGGTAAAAAAATCTTTTGGCATTCTGAGACCAGTAAATTCCATTCGGTCATCCTTCATCAAATTCCCAGATACTTAACCATCCTCGTCCTATAGCAGTGGAAATTTCTAAAATTTAAATATATGTATAACAGATTTACTTTGCTGTACACCTGAAATTAACACAACATTGTAAATCAACTATACTTCAATAAATACTGAATTAAAAAATACACTCTCATCTTCCATTCTGACTGACCCAAAGTCCAAGAGTTGCAGAGCAGAAGCCACAGAAAGACAAAGGGGGAGGAGTTGAGGTTATTGGCTCCTGAGCATTACAAGTGATTGAATGTGGAGTTCAAGTTGGTTAGGGATGGAAGGAAGCAAAATTCAGGTGCTAATGCACAACAGAGAATGGGGGCAAGGGGAAGAAATTGACCATCTGCTCATACTTGCTAACCTGGCTAGAGAACACTGTTTAGCTGTGCAGAGAGATGGCCAGAATGATTGGTTTCCAGTTGCAGCTGGATCCCCAGCACTGGTCAGCACTCTTTTCATTTGATTTGATCTTGAGTAAATGTTTTGCTTATTGTTCTCATGTCTATTATTTCATATTTTCACCACTTTGCCAAGGCCTTACCCAAACTCTTCCCTGCTTAACTACCTGTGATCTTGCCTCCTATGAAACAGAATATCAAAAATACGTGTTCTGAAGGCTGTCAAGATCTTCTTTACTCTCTCCTGCTTACAGTTTCAAAGGTACCCTTCCATCTACTCTCCTGGGCTCTCTGGGTAGGCATCCTCTGGTCTATTCCAGACCAATCTTTATCAGTTATCACCTCTTCCTCTATCTCTCTCAGCTGTCATTTCTAGTCTTCTCTACTGACTACTGTCTCAGTTTTATAGCCCCTCAAATAATTAATACTGACCTGGAATATTGAGGGAAGATTTAGTCTAGGATAAATGCAATGTGGTAGAGAATTCATCTATGATGCTAGTGGCTCCTTTCAGAGACAGAGTAGTTAGAAAAACAGAAGAAGAAAAATAACAAAATGACAAAACATAGATGTGGAGAATGAGAAATAAAGAGGAGAATGAGGAAGATTTTCTTAATTTTGAATCAAAGTATTTTCTGGAGAAACTGTTTTTTTTTTCAAAGAAGGACAGATTCTGATCTGTCTAGATATGGCTCAAGGTAGGGCAAAAGTCTTTCTTATCTTTTCAAATTAGTATTTATGTTAGCTTTTTTATTTGCCAAAATAACACATGATTAGGGCAGTGTGTTTTTTAAAAATGTAGCAAATCACAATAAGCAAAATTAAAATCATCTGCAGCGAATACTTGACTCAAACATAGATTGTCAAATATAATACTTTCCAGCATATAGCTCTCTTCTTTCCCCTTCTTTTTTTAAAATTTAATTTAATTTTTAAAATTTAGTTTTTAATTGATATATAATTGCTTTACAATGCTGTGTTAGTTTCTGCTGTACAATGAAGTGAATCAGCTATATGTATACCTATATCCCCTCCCTCTTGGGCCTCCCTCCCCCACCCCCCTCCCACCCATCTAGGTCGTCACAGAGAGCAAAGCTGAACTCCCTGTGCTATACAGCAGATTCCCACTAGCTACCTATTTTACACATGGTACTATTTCCTCTTCATTTATTTGGTCTTATAGGTTTTTACCTTGCTCCTTCATCTGTGACTTTTGTTGTTGCTTCTTTTTTTTGATGGGTGGGATTGTGTTCCTGTCTTACTAGTTGTTTGGCCTGAAGCTTCCAGCACTGGAGTTTGTAGGCTGTTGGGTAGAACTGGGTCTTGGTGCCGAGATGAGGACCTCTGGGAGACCTCACTCCGATGAATATTCCCTGGGGTCTGAGGTTCTCTGTTAGTCCAGTGATTTGGACTCGGAGCTCCCACTGCAGAAGCTCAGGCCCGACCCCTGGCTCATGAATCAAGATCCCATAAGCCGCACAGGGTGGCAAAAAAAAAAAAGAAAAAAAGGAGCAGAACAATAACAAAGAGTAAAAAATAAAATAAGATTAGAAAACTAACAGGTATGTTAGAAAAAATAAAAATATAGATGAAACAACAACCGGAAGGTAAAACAGTCCCCTTCTTTTTAAAAAAAAAATTTGAGGGACTTCCTTGGCAGTCCAGTGGTTAAGACTTCACCTTCCAATGCAGGGGGTGTGGGTTCGATCCCTGGTCGGTGATCCCTAAGATCCCACACACCTTGTGGCCAAAGAACCAAAAAATAAAACAGAAGCAGTATTGTAACAAATTCAATAAAGACTTTAAAAATGGTCCACACCAAAAAAACTCTTTAAAAGAAGAAATTTTAAATTATGTTATACTTGCCTTTTTGCATCATTTTTTAATCTACAATATCAGAAGACTTTAAGTATCCTGTGACATCTAGATTATTTAATTGCTTTAACATATCTCCTGTCACTGAACATGGATTTTACAATGTAAATGGCTATCAGTCTGTGTGATGAAAGAGAAAAATTATCTCATGAAGTGTGCATTAGGGATTTCCCAGGTGGAAAATATACAATACTGTAAATATGAACATTTTCTAAAAGGAAAGTATATAGGAGACAACTGTATTAATACAGTAAGTCCCCCAAATATGAACCTTCAAGTTGCAAACTTTCAAAGATGCGAACATGTGTTCACATGTCCAATCACATAAGTTAGTTCACGTGTCTGGCGTACCTTGTCATGTGCGTGCATCCTCTACAAGTGGTTGTGCTTTTGTGTACTTTACTGTACAGTGCTGTATAGAGTACAGTAGAACAGTATCTTTATTTCAACCCCAGGATGTCCAGAAGCAAGTGTAAAAGCAGCAGTGATGTAGCGGGTACTGCTGTACTTTTCAAGGTACTGTACTGTAAGATTAAAAATGTTTTCTTTATTTTTTGTGATTGTTTGTTTTTTATGTATTATTTGTGTGAAAAGTATTATAAACCTACTACAGTAAAGTACTACATAGCCGATTGTGTTAGTTGGGTACCTAGGCTAACTTTGTTGGACTTAACGAACAAATTGGACTTATCAAACACGCTCTTGGAACAGAACTCGTTCATACGTAGAGGACTTATTGTAAATACGAATATTTTCTAAAGGAAAGTATATAGGAGACAACTTTATTATTAACTTAATCGGGTAGCATCCTAGGTATCCAAGATTCATTGAGCAGGAGAAAAGTAAGACTGAATCATTCATAATAGTAGAGTTGACCCTCATTATTCATGAATTCTGTATTTGTAAATTAACCTACTCACTAAATTGTATTCGCTACCCCAAAATCAACAGTTGCAGTGCTTTTGTAGTCATTTGCAGACACGTGCAGAGTGGCAAAAGATTTGATTTGCCCGATGTGCACGTTCCCTGCTAAAGTCAAACAAGATTATGCTTGCCTTTTTGTCTCAGCTTTTAGACAGTAAACAAGTAACACCTTTAGTTTATTTAATACCATGTTTTTGTTTAAAATGGTCCCCAACTGCAGCGTCAAAGTGCTATCCAGGGTTCATAACACACGAAGACTAATTGCCTTACGGAGAAAATAGGTTTGTTAGATGAGCTTTACTCAAGCATGAGTTATAGTGTAGTTATAGTTGGACATGAGTTCACGGTTAATGAATCGTGTGTGTGTGTGTGTGTTTTAAAACAGAAACACAAATTTAAAAAGTTTAGACATTAATCACTAGACAAAAATATTGTGATCAGAGGCTCGGAGGACTCTAACACTATATTTCTGCTGGAAGAAAATTTTGATATTTGCTAACTCATTGTTCATAGAAACTTGGTAAAACATAGCTACTGTGAATAATGAGAATTAATGTATATAATATTTGATTGGTTCCTGTTCTATATAGGAAGTCTAAGAGTAACTTAAATATTCTGAGGGCCAATGCTGAGAATGTTATATACTATGTTTCTTTGTATTCTTCATTTTATAGGATAAGATTAAGAGCACATTGAACTAAGAAAGGGAAAATCTGAATCTAGATTCAACTTAGTTGTTTAGATTGGTGTTTAAGGGCCACCATTATAGGATTTCCTGATTCCCTTTTTTAGAATAAGAATTCCAAACATTTGGAATAAGGGTGTTTCCTTGCGTAAGACTTAGAGGTGACAACATTTGGTTTCTCACTTTTCCAGTTGGCTTGTCACCTTTGCTTTACACCTTCTATAAACTTCACTTATGTTTAAGCCTTCCTAAAAAGGAAAGGAGAATAACCAAATGATTCCTTTTTTTAAAAAATTCAATGTTTTGAAGATATTCTAGGTTGACCAGAGACAAGAATTATTTTATAACAATTTGGGTAATTCATTCTACCAAAGAAGGAATATATCTTCCTAATCTCTTTCAAGAAGAGTAATAAAGAAATGCCAAATTGTTTAGGTGTCCAGAAGTAGAGGCTTTCCATTGGCTAGATTTGAGATCTTATACCATAAACCAAATACTCTAAGAGAGGATTGTCCTCCCCATTCCCCATCTCTCTCCCAAAAGAAAGATTATCTTTTCTTTTCCTGTGAGGACATTTTTTTTCTTCTGAAATTATTTTACTCATTAATTTCAAATGGGCTTTTTAGCTCTAAAATTCTTAGATTTTATGATTTTGTATTTGCCACTCCCATAATTCGCCATTATGTATTTGCTGCTTAATCTGAAGCTGGTAAATTTAGCTGCATGCTTACATGTAAATTCTATTTATCCAGAATGCAAATAAATAGAAAAAGATTTTTTAAAATGAAAATATCATGTAATATTGATAAAGTCCTAGAAGTCTGTTTAATATAATTAATGACCATGTGCTGTGAATTTTGATTGAGCTTTTGGTCAACTGTGTGCAATATTCTATTTTCGTGAAGGTTATTTTTTGTCCCAGTTCTTTGGTTTCCCCCATCTTCTGCATGCATATGGTCCCACACAAATTACCAGTCATATGTACTCTTTTTCATCAAACAATGCAGTTCTTAGGGCCTATATTAAACAGATAAAACTGTGTCATACGTATTTATGTACTTCCAAAATGAAAGATTATGTTTCTATTTTAAGTAGTATCACATTCAGCAGGGTCAAAGTCAATGAAGAGATGCTGACTCAAGATGCAACAAATACTTTTGTAAGTTTCCATGGGTCCAGCCTTTACTACAGGAACTTTCATACATTGTACTCCAAGGATATTATTCATGCTATAAATGAATCGTAATCAGCTGTAAACTGCTCTCTAATATAATTCTTGCCTTAGTAGATGGCCCAATCTAAGGATTCTTCCATTGCCTTCTCAGGTACACTGACATGTTTATGTTTGTTGGACATTGGATCAGGCATTAGTTTTTGCTCTCTGTGTCACATTTTATTTACAGCGATGATAAGAACTCCTTTCCTCATTGGTTTAGTGTCCTTAGTTTGTGCCTCTTGTTTTGATTTATCACTTCTTAGTATATATGCCTTCCTTTTATTGAGCATTTACTATGAGCTAGCCCTTTTAAGTGCTATACATACATTACCTAATTCTCCATCACAATAAACCTGTGATGTGGATATAATTATCCATATTTTTCACCCGAGAGATGGAGACTTAGAAAGGTGAGGTAAGGGGTCTAAGGTTAAGAAGCTAGTCCAAATGAATATAACTGGTCGATGGTGGATTGGGACTCAGATCTGTCTGATTCCAAGGTTTTGCATAGTGCTTTCTTTTCCTTTCAGTAATGTGTTTACTTTGGTATGGTACTCTTAGGACTTTAGGGGGCTGGAACCATATTGGGTTTGCTGGTAAATAACTATTTGTGAATTTTTGTTGTTGTTGTTCTGGCTGACCCCTTTTCACTAGAGAAATGTCCCAGGGGAAGGAAGAGCAAAGGACTTTCCATTTATTTTGTGGTTAAGTGGTGGCAGGGAAACTAGGTAGTGGGGTCACAATCAAGAGTAATTTCAAATGTGGTAGAAAGAAATAGTCTCGCTGGGTTCAGGTTAAGATGAAGGGTCAAGATGAAGAAAGGATTGAGGTTTACAAGCAGGCAAAGGATGAAGGCAGTAGCAACAGAAAGGGTCTTGATTTATTTTCAACCTGTTTCCTCATTGAAGGCAGCCAGAATAGTTAAGGTTTCCTCTTGCTGTGTAGCTCTCAGTGCCCTTTGAAGTGGTTCGGGGCAGGCAGAGGTGGAGAACCCACCAGTCAATCTGAAAGGAAATATGTTTAAAAAAAGGTGAAACATGGATACTCAGCATTTTAGACTGGGGTCTTAGAAGTTGACAAGCATATGGTAGAATAAATAACAATATTTCTACAGGATATTTTTATTTAAATTGTTGTGAGGTAGATTAACTTTAAGATCAGTGAGATAAATTGGAATGGACTTACAGTCTAACAGCTTATTTAACAGATTTATAGCAATTTATATATCTAACTGCTATAGATGTTTTGGATACATTTGAACTTGTTCATTGTGATAAGATATTCTTGATATGTAATCCATGCTCATGTTCCTTTCAGTGATTCTCTTTACTGAGTCACCTGTTCATGGTAATGAGTGGGTTTACTTAGCAAGTACAAACAATGAAAGATTAGCACCCTATACTAATGGCATATATGACTTTTCTGTGAGCCTTTGTAATTTACCAAGTACTTTTACATACAGTGTGTCACTGTGGTATCATGATGATGGTAACAGTTTGTTCAAGGTCATAAAAGTGGTAAGGTACAGAACTCAAGATTTCATTGCGGCCTCTTGATTTGCTATAATAGTCAAATCTTGGCCTATTATAAGAATAAGAGATAGAGGCAATCCTAAAAACCTCTAGTAGAGTTAAATTGGAACTTAGAACATACTTTATCTCAACTTGTTCTTTTAGTTTGTTCTTTGTTTTTTTATGAAAGAGACCCACCCCCGGCCCGGCCCCCCAACCAATTCTTTTAGGCTCAGGGTTGGCATACTTCCTTGTAAAAGGCCTGATAGAAATCATTAAGCTTTGCGGGCTATATGGTCTGTGTTGTAGCTATTCAACTTTGCTGTTTTAGTGTGAAAGCAGCCATAGATAATATGAAACTGAATGTGCATGACTGAGTTCCAATAAAACTTTATTTATGGCCACTGAAATTTGAATTTCATGTAATTTCCATGTGTCACAAAAAATTCTTTTTCAATTTTTTTTCGGCTATTTTAAAAGGTAAAAGCTATTTTTAACCCCCAGGCCGTATAGAAATTGGTGCAAAGGCAGACTTGTCCGTAGACCTTAGTTTGCCAACTCCTGTTTTAGATTCGGAGGAAGCGGCGAAACTGTCTCTTGGCTAGAACAGTGAAGGAGGGGGAGCCATGATCTTAAGCAATTTAGCTGATGATTCTGTGGTTAAGACTGAGGTGGCTGGTTCCTCCCAATAACGTCTTCTTGTCTTGACATTTTCCACTCATTTTAGTCAAAATTTGGTGACTTTGCCTCATTTCCATATCTCCTAGTGAGAAATCTTACGACTGGCGATCATGTAGTTTCAACAAATTACAGTGATACATTCAGTGTGGACAGAAAGACATTTTGATTTGTTCTCCAATTGTTTCCTGTGTGCAAATCAGTCCTGTGGTTTTTCCCAGTGTGAGGTTAAGCTCCTTGTGAACTGGTGTATTTCTCCCACAGTTTCTAGCCCAGGGCTAAACAGCCAACAGTTTTGAAATTGCACACTTCTCATTAATTGGTGAGGAGACAGCTAGAAATCCTGTTTCTACTAGACTGATTTTAAGAAGGGCTAGAGTTATACCCTTTACACACAAACAAATTAACACTGTTATATCCATGAACATACATGCTTTCACAGACTGTCGTAGACGGTGGTTTTCTAGTTGGCATTCTATCACTAAAGAACATCCAGAAATTGAACTTCTTTAGAAAACTCTTTGATCCCACTATAACAAACCCCTCCCAGGAGATTTCTGAGAGCATTCCCTTCTGACAGTTAAACTCACCATGTGAACAGTCTCTCTCAGAGAACTTCTGGCACTTTGCTGTTGGAAACTGGGAGGGGCAGGACCAATTTAAATATGCAGAACCTCAGAAGTTTGGTTCAAGTTTAGTCATTTCAGAGAGGCAGCTCCCTTGGCTTGCTTATCTCACAAGCAGGCGGAGTTATTTGAACATTAATTCTAGGTTGCCCCCTTCCTGTTGTTTTTAGCCTTATTTTAGCTTTCTGGTTTTACCTTTCCCAGCTTGAGTCAATAGAGGTGGGTGTGGCCATAAACTCTGGATGCTGAGAGGTTGAAAAGTGGATTTGAAATTATGCCTTCACTTTCTACTACCCTAGTTATTGGCCTGCCAGGCTTATAGCTGTATACAAAACAGTGACAGACAAGGCAAGTGAGAGGCAAAACATCGCTATTGTAGGAATTTGTTTAGGTTTCTGAGACTTGGGACCCTTGAGTATAAACTGAAGTATTAGAAAAATCTTATTTTCTACAATGAAAAACTTATGCCTAGTTTTTGTCTAAATTTTTTCCCCTAGAAAAGTGAGACCATGCTGGGCCAATATAGAAGGCCAAGAAAACAATAAATGGGTTTTATTTAGATAATATATTTATTATGCTTCTAAATAAGCAATATAAAATTAAAAATTCAGAAGTTAACCCTAAAATTGCTATAATTAGTTAAATCTAGAGAGGTGATGAGTTCACTTTTTATAACCGGATACCCTATATACTCCTTAAGTCATATGTTCCAATAATGCATTTAAATTGCTGTTTTCACCAACATTTTTATTCATATATAATCTTTTTAGAAAAAAACACCAATTAGTAAAACTGACACAGACGCAATTTTTAAAATGCTGGGATTCCTTAACTTATTATGTGAGCGGGTCATGCTACATATGCATAAATTCTCCTTCAACTGTGAGAGTTTATGCTTCTACAAATTATTTTCTTAGTTTTTTTTTTTTTTTCCAAAACTGGTATATCAAATCCCTACTCTTTTTATAAAGTATTGAAAAAACTGTAAAAATAATTGCCTGTGATATAAATAATTAGGCTAAGTCTTGATTAAATTCCATCTAGGACTGCCAGACTTGTTGGCAAAATAATGGGAATTACAGATAATACCCCCATATCTGCCAACCATGTCAATTTATTGTTTGGATGGGGCTGTGAAACTGGTTCATTATATGTTAGCTCTGATCAATTTATATCTACCATGGCCTTGCTACATTCCCAGAAAAGAATAATATTAAAGAACAAAACACAATTCAACTGAGTAAATTTGAAGGTCCAATAATTGACTTTATTTAATGATTCATGAGTCAGGCAGCATCCCATCTTAGCAGATAGGAGCTCTGAGAAGCTGTACATAATGGAAGGGTTTTGTTTTTTTGTTTTGTTTTGTTTTGTTTTGTTTTCTGGCAGAAAGGGCTGGAAAAAGGAAGTTTCTAGCAAAAAGTGGATTGTTTCAGGCAAGGTTACCTTCTTTTGGGAGAAGCTGGGGGTTCTATCAGGCATATTTCCTCACTAGTGCTGACCAGGTAATTCCATGTTGACTGCTTGAAAGTCACATTCCTTGCAGAGGCTTAAATTATAATTAGGTTCAATATTAAGTCTTGGTTTGCTGACATGGGGCCAAGCACAACTGACTCCATTTTGGGCCTGTTGTTTCTTTTTAACAATTTCCACATTTAGATCAGACTCTCACCTTAACAGAAATGTGATCAAAATTTAAGGAATTGTTCTTTAAAAAAATTAGGAGATATTTTTAGGAACATTTGCTTGGCACTTAGTGACTGTGAACATGTATTTAAAGCTTTTGAGAGAATACAACACACCAGGGAGAGTGCGGTGACTATTATAAGCAGGATAATTCCCAATGTCTGAAGAGCACTTTAGAGCCATGGTCCTCAAGACCCAAACCAATCAAAACCAAATAAGTCCAAGAAAAGACCTCATCAAAGGAGTCATCTTTTTAAGCCAAGTGTTTTGCTCACTGATCTTGGGTAACTGAGTTTCAATTTCCCCAGAAGTGTTAAGGTTATCCCCCTTAGCAATGTCTTGGGAGATGGGTGACTGCATTATCCTTCCAAGTTAATGCCAGAGTATTGAAAAGAAAAGAAGAGAAAAAGAGTGTTTCACATTTGGTTAAACTATGAAGTTTTGATCTGGCATCTTTCTTCTGGCAGAAGAAAATTATGTTGATGTCAGCTACTTCTATTCCTCATCAATTTGATTTTGAGGTTTCAAGCTAGTGTGAAGTTCCTAGAGTCTGAAGGAGCCTTTCTTTATGGGGAGATGTAGACCTAAGGTTCAAGTTCTTGAAGTTTGGCTGCCATCTGAGTAGTGAGGAAGACCTGGTATAGTCCCTCCAGAGATATTCAAGGGCAGTCTTTGTCCTTAGTGATTCCAAAGCAGATGAGTGGGAAAAAGTTGGCAACGTTCGTTTGAGAGTCTTAGCCATATATTTGAGGAAACTAGAAGAATTCTGGATTTAATCCAGTTTACAGCTATGTAACAAAACCTCCAATACGATTAACAGAACTAGAATCTAATGTCTACAAAAGTGCAAACAGAAAGTCTGTTAGGGGTTCATGACATAGAAAAACCCCAATAATTTTCTTGGTTTCAAAATTGTGTTCTTTGACCCATATCAAGATTGTTTTTAAGAACAACAATTAGAATTTCTACAACTGCTTAAGTTATTTACATCTACTTTTATGTACAAAGGGCTAGATGAATACTTAATACTCTAGAATAAAAAATGATCTGAAGGTCATGCAAGTTTCCTTTCTGACAGAGTGTCATTTGCTAAGTCAAGGTCATATGGACATCTTGCCTTAGAATTATACAACCAGTTTTAAGAGAATTGCCTTCCTGTCTTTTATTCACCATATTAAAACTGGAGAAAAATCACTGTTAAACCTGCCTCCCTTTCAATACTGTCATAGACATTTTCGATATCTTTCAGACCTGTGGGACAAGTTGCCTAATAGCCTTATTTAAAGCAATTAAAAAAAAGACATCTCGAGTGACCAACCCAAGATATTTTCCAGGTCCTGGAAACCTAGGATGCTACCTAAGACATGAGACTTTCATTGCCAAAACTGGGAGCAACCATGGCAAACCAGGAAAAGCTGGTCACCTTCCGAGCCATACCTAACCCATCATTTCAGCTGTTCTGTACAGCAATGTCATGAATTTAAATATTGAGTTTGCTGAAAAACAAGTTTTTTGTATTTGCCACGATATAACAAACTCTGTCATCCCTGTGATACTTGCTTATTGGGGCCTTGCGACAATAAGGCTGAAGATATCATATATATGCCTAATTTTGACTATATGGAGCACACTCATTGTCTTCTATTCTTTAATTTACTTTTTACTTTCTTCTTTGCAGGTTTGTGATTCAGACACCATGCTTGACTCTGCCTCAACTGTGGAGATGGTAAAAGTTTTAGAAGAAGATCCCATGGTTGGAGGTGTCAGAGGAGATGTCCAGGTGCATATGGCTTCACTTTTTGCATGCGTCACTTTTAGTAGCACCCTCACTCATTGACTCCTTGAACATATATTTACTACACACCGAACTTTGTGCCACATATTGTTTTTGGTGCTGGAGCACATTAGAACGTGCCTCGAACACACTTTACCGTGTCTTCTCTTGTTTAAATTAAAATAATTTATGATTTCTTTGCTTAATCCTGGGTCATAACCCATGTATGTGGTGGCTGATAAGTCATCTGAAATATAATGTAAGTGTGTATGGTTTCCACCATCTCTTCTTGAGCCGTAACTTAATGTTCTGATAAAATGATGTTGGAACTCATTTAATACAAGGGTTAAAAAATGGAAGTATGGCAGGGAATGGATTCTACATCTCATACCTATGTATTTAAAACCTATGGTTTTCCAATTATTTATTTCCTATTATTTGCTATCAATGTGGAAACAATTAGTGAAACAAATATTAATATTGTTATTAATTGTTATCAATATTAATATTGAAATGTATGGGATGGGAAAACAAATATGTGAAAATATGTGAGGTTTAAAATGACTCCTTTGCAAAAGTGCAATTAGATTTTAGCAAAAGATGAGAAGCATATGGAAATATAACTTTAAATTTAAAGTTTTAAATTGCATTGCATTGCTGTATAACCCATATTTATATGCATGGTAATACTGAAGGGAAATAAAATGCACTAGATGGACACAGAAATAGCCTGGTGATAAAAAGGAAGCATGCAAAATTCAGATGAAAACAGAACAAAGTTGAGACAGAGGAGATAATTATGAAATATTGCCAAGAAAAAACCTGTAATTTTCAAAGGCCTTTGTATAGAGCCTTATTTCAGGATTCAAGTTTTGGGTAGAAGCCAGAGCAAACTTTTTTATCATTGGCATTGCAAAAAAGTAGGGAGGATGGAGAAGGAAAATTAGCAGAATTGCATGAGTTGGAAATTAACCAGAGTGGGAGAGAATAGGACTTAAAATTTTTCAAATATTAGATGGTAAGAAAGAGTGGGAGAGAACTTAGGAGCTGAGAATTAAGCCTAAAAAACCCCTCAATATTATAACATAACAACAAGAACAGGAACAAAAAATCATAGCAAAAAATTACAGAGGACGATGAAGTAGAGAAAAATATTTATTATCAATGAGGCCCAATACATGCACTCCACTTATCAAATCAATCCAGTAATACAGAATCAGAGAAAATAAAATATGACCATGTCAAAAATAGGAAGAAAGCCAAAATAGGCAAATAAAATTACAAAACACTAGGTAATGACCTCAAGATGGTGCAGATTTTTTTGGAATTTTTAGTTGAGTTTTACCTTTATTTAATTATTTTTAGTTACTTTTATTTTTCTTGCAGATTTTAAACAAGTATGATTCCTGGATCTCCTTCCTCAACAGTGTAAGATACTAGATGGCTTTTAACATAGAAAAGGTCTGTCGGTCTTATTTTGGATGTGTCCAGTGCATTGGTGGACCTCTGGGAATGTACAGAAACTCCTTACTGCATGAATTTGTGGAAGACTGGTACAATCAGACATTTCTGGGCAGACAATGTACTTTTGGAGATGACAGGCATCTAACGAACCGGGTGCTGAGTCTGGCTATGCAACAAAATACACAGCTCGATCCAAGTGCCTTACTGAAACACCTATAGAATATCTCAGATGGTTAAACCAGCAGACCCGTTGGAGCAAGTCCTACTTCCGAGAGTGGCTGTACAATGCCATGTGGTTTCATAAACATCACTTGTGGATGACCTATGAAGCAGTCATCACTGGGTTCTTCCCTTTCTTATTGCCACAGTAATCCAGTTCTTCTACAGGAGTAACGTTTGGAACATCCGTCTCTTCTTGTTAACCGTCAAGTTAGTAGCTCTCATAAAATCATCCTTTGCTATCTGCCTTAGAGGAAATATTGCCATGCTCTTCATGTCCTTCTACTCAGTGTTATACATGTCAAGTTTACTTCCTGCTAAGATGTTTGCAATTTTAACCATAAACAAACCTGATGGGGCCCATCTGGAAGGAAAACCATTGTTGTTAATTTCATGGGACTCATTCCAGTATTGGTTTGGTCTGTAATCCTTCTGGGTGGCTTGATTTTCACCATTTATGAGGAATCTAAAAAGCCATTCTCAGAATCCAAACAGAAAGTTCTAACTATTTCATCATCCATCTATGTATGCTGTTGGGTAGTGGTTTTGACACTGTATGTGGTTTTCATCAAAAAATGTGGCAGGAGGAAGAAGAAACAACAGTACGACATGATGCTTGATATATAATCTTGCATTGAGGTTTGCAGACATACACAAAACCTTCTTCCTCTAGGAGCTGTGCTCATTGTACAGAATTGTGGCATCAGATTATGGCAACAAAGGAGACATATCACTGTTGCTGGGACTTTTACAAAGGCATTTCTATGGGTTTATTTTGATTCCGCCAAATTACTATGCCTCCTCAACAAGAGGAAGCTCAGATTTACCCTGTTATTTCTGTAAAAGTCAAAAGAATTCTGGTTATGCAATTATCCCTACAGCACATCCGCCTAACAGTGTTCTGCCCTGTATACCTCACTAGCCATGCTTTATGTGGGTTATCATGGAAGAAAAGGATTTTGGAAACTCGAGGAAAAGTTCTTTCAACATATACAACCCTTACATTTAAAGTAGATGGACTTTCCCTGGAGGCACAGTGGTTAAGAATCCGCCTGCCAATGCAGGGGACACGGGTTCGATCCCTGGTCCCGGAAGATCCCACATACCGCGGGGCAACTAAGCCCGTGCGCCACGAGTACTGAGCCTGCGCTCTTGAGCCCGCGAGCCACAACTACTGAGCCTGCGTGCCACAACTACTGAAGCCCGCGTGCCTAGAGCCCGTGCTTCACAACAAGAGACGCTACCACAATGAGAAGACCACGCATCGCCACGAAGCGTGGCCCCCGCTTGCTGCAATTAAAGCCTGCGCTCAGCAACAAATACCCAATGCAACGAAAAATAAAATAAATAAATTTTTTAAAAAGTAGCAATATCAAAAATAAAATAAAATAAAATAAAATAGATAACCAACAAGGACCTACTGTATATATAGCACAGGAAATGCTGCTCAATATTCTGTAATAACCAAAATGGGAAAAGAATTTGAAAGAATAAACACATGTGTATGTATAATTGAATCACTTTGCTGTACACCAGAAGCTGACACAACATTGTTAATCAACTACGCTCCAATATAAAATAAAAATTTAAAAAAAAACAAACAAAAACCATATACAATCTAACTTATGGACTGTGTTGACAGCTAGTTTTTATTTAAGAAAGACTTCCTACTTAACTTTACCAAATGAAATGCTAAAAGAAATTTTACAGGCTGTTGGCTATGCTGTATTTTTAAATAATTACACTGTTTCAAAATATTGTATACCAATTGTTAAAACAAATTTTGCATTTTCTATGTTTTACCTCTCCCTCAAAATACACCTGTGCTTCCTTTTTAAAAAATAAAATACATTATGAAAAAATATCATACTTAAAATTCCTACCCAGAATGTGGAGCTTGATTGATGCTGCTCATTATAGAAAGAATGAAATGTTTTCTCTCTCTTTACCTTTTAAAAATTTGTAGTTTATTTCTTTGAAAAGCTGCTTAAATTTTCAATATTTTAACTTTTTTTCATTTCTTCTAGAAAAGGCCAAAAAGCCTGTCACGCTTCGGGAGTAGAATACATACTTTTGTGTACAAACAAGAAATCATTGAGAAGCAAGTCCAGGGAGTAGAAAAGTACAATTTTTTCATAAGATTGAAGAGAAGGAAATGCTAGTCCTTGAAAGAAATCACTACGCATCCAGCACTGGATGACACATTAATATCAAAAAGGAATAATTTGGGGGGATTCTGGCAGTGTTTTCCCAAGCTAGGTAACCTGGAAAGTGAAAAAAATTCATTTGTATAATTTGGATAAATACAATTCAGTACATCATTTTGTTCTGTGATCTGAATTTACCTAATCCTGTCTATGAATTGAACATATTTTTCCTGCCTTTTTTTTCAGCTTTCCAGTTCACTTTACATGTTAGTATGAGGTTTACATGGTTGAGCTGGCTAAATTATAATAAATATAAAGAATATAGATTAAAAATTGGCAGATTCAGCTCTAATTGTCCTCTTTTACTTTCTAGGGAGGAGTTTTTTTCTGAATTACACACATAATTTTTTCATCTCTCCTGCTCTTGGCCTACATACATATGTTTACAATGTAGAATTTATATCAAGGTTTAATGTCAAGAACTGGCGCATAAAAATTGTTGCACCAGGTACACTTAACCTGGCTAATCCAGAGCTTCAATTTTCCAGTTTGACTTTTGACATGGCCCACCTTGCCTTGTAGCTGGTACTGTGAAGAACTATGTTAAAAACACAAACCAGATTTTTTTTTTTTTTTTTTTTTTTTGCTTCCTCTTGCACACACTTTGCCCTTTTTCTCCACCCATTTTGTTCTCAACCTGAAATGGCTTTTCCCCTCCCACTCCCCATATCTACTTGTCAAAATTCTTCTATATCCTTCATTCAAGGTATAATTCTACTACCATTTTCTTCCCCAAATATCTCAACTTAAAGTGATCTCTCACGCCTCTTCACTCTCATAATACTTCATTCTATCTCTGCCTTGCAGCTCTGGTTTTTTCTTCTGTATTATGTTATGAATATCAGTGCACATGATAATATCCTGGTACACTAAATGTTTTTGAAGCTGACGCTACATTTTCATCATTTTTGAATCCTCCATGGTGACCAGTAGAGTTAGGTATTCAATACAATTTGGTGACTAAGCAGATGAATGCATGAAAGAAGAAGGAAGAAAGGATGGACTCAAGTAATGAATTTTCTTTAAGGAAAATCTGTGGCATTTTTCATACTTTGCTTACAGAAAAAGCTTTGTGATATGAAGGCTGAACTTTCTTTTAGATTTGGGCAGTGAGCTGATACCTCTGTCACAAGAAAGAGAGTTACCTTGTCATTGTCTACCAAGTTAAGACATTCATTCCACAAACAGATTTTGAGTGTGATTATGTGCCAGGCTTTGCTGGGATTTCAAAAATAAGAGATTATGCCTGCCTTCAAGGAATTCTTTGAGTTTCTCCATCAAGCCATGCTCCTACCCTTCTGTGGGCATTTCCAAAACTTCTTCCCAAGCAAACTTCCTTCCCACTATTACCTTTGTTTAATTAACTCTTTTTTTTGTTTGTTTGTTTTTGGCCATGAGGCTTGTGGGATCCTAATTCCACAACCAGGGTCCAATCCAGGCCTCCTGCAGTGGTCGCACGGAGTCCTAACTGCTGGACCGCTAGGGAATTTCCCAAATTAACTCAGCCTATCCTTTAGCCTCACTTTAGTCATTATTTTCTCAGGCACTCCTTCCATGATTGTTTCTCTAGTATATTCTCCTATTGAAAGTCATCGTGCTTATTTTTAATTTCCACCTCTATGATTCCTTGCTTGATATCTGTCTCTCTCATTATAGGATAAACTCAGTGGAAGAAGGAACTGTGTGAGGTTGTATAAATATCCCATCCTCTGAGCTTAGGATAGCTTGTCATGTGGTAGCAACTCAATAAAAACTTGTGGACTGAATAAACGGGTGAGGGAATGAAACTCCCAGTACAGCTTAAGAAAGAGCCAGAGTCAGATTTCTATGAAAAAAAAATCAAGCTCCAAGCTTTTCATTTATAAAGAATCCCTTTATCCCCGGATAGAGTTATAACTTATGGCAGAAAGAGAGATAGAGATGGTGGAGTTTCATCAGTTTAAGGAAAGGAACATTTATGGTTGGAGGCTCTTTTTTAGTCGTGAGAAAGGTGACATGACAATTCACTAGAATTCCTATAATGAGGATTCACAAACGCAGACAAAAATCATATTCTTAACTTAATAAGTTAAATGTTAAATGTTGCATTTCCTATTTTGGTTTGTGCTTCATGTTTTCCGTGATACAATTTGGATAAGTATTTTTGACACTTGTTCGTATGTTACCTGTTTTTCTAGAATATAAAGCTAGTCCTGCTATTGAAAAAAAGCATTTCTGATAATAAGTTTTGTCTTCAAAACACAAAATATATATGTGTATTAATATATGATTAATAGTTGCTTAAATACGGCACACGTGAGGACTTTCCTATACATGAACATCAGATATATTTGTGGAGTCACCTCTTTCCATGGCTAACTCTCATTTGTTGTTTACGACTCAACTCAGATACCGCCTTCTCCTGAAATCTTCCCTGCACCCCTGCCACCTATATTCCATAACACCATATACTTACTATCTCTCGTCCACATGTGATATTGTTGTTCTAAATTCTGCAGTCCTCAACTCCTAGCATAGAGCCACTTAGCTAGCAGGAACTCAATAAACATGGGTTAGGTGATGTTAAATGTGTTTCTATCAGAAAAAAAGTTATTGACAGCACAAGTGTGAGCATATAAATAAATATCCTCACTTTATAGGATTTCACTCATTCATGTACTTATTTGATTTTCTACAAATATTTATTAGGAGTTTACTATATACCAGGCTCCGTGCTTAGAAGGAAAACTCTTAATGGAGTAAGTGCTTGCTTTTCCAGTGCCCTGAGATGATGAGAGATCTTCCATGAAATAAAAGGGTGTTATCCTTAGGCGTGTTTAGGAAACGCTGAGGATATCAAGTTTCTTCACTGAAGAAATTCTCACAAACCTTCAGCCTGCTGATGAGCTTTATGAATCAGCAAGACAGGCCCTTTATATACAGAAATATTTACACTTTGATAGCTATGGTATCCTTTCCACAAGGATGTTGGTTAATATCTGGATTAACACTACTACCCTGCAGTACATAGTTTAGACAATGCTGGTATATCATGTCTGACACCACAAGTTGGATTTGTTTTCACTCATGATCAAGAAACAACACTCAGAGCTTAACCTGCTTATAACTTGAGTAATCAGCTCCAGATGTGAAGACCACGGGGAAAGAGGGAGGAGCTCGCAGGATCTTTTGTCTCCCCCCTGAGCTATAGAAACAGGGTCTTCTCAGAAGAGTTTGGTTTACCCATTTGCTGTCAGAAAGCTCTCCACCCTGTAGCTAAGACAAGCCTAAGTGACTTATTTTAGCTCTGCTCTTCAGGG
Source organism: Balaenoptera borealis (assembly GCF_965194805.1). Classification (NCBI taxonomy): domain Eukaryota; kingdom Metazoa; phylum Chordata; class Mammalia; order Artiodactyla; family Balaenopteridae; genus Balaenoptera; species Balaenoptera borealis. The sequence goes on from NC_138876.1 coordinate 17,502,494, forward strand.
CAGCAAGGAGTTTAATCCTGATATGTTGGGAAAAAGTACAGTGAGTGGGTGAGCCTGATCTCTGAAACAACTTTGGCAGTGTATGACAGCAATGACTCAAAAGAGGCACAATTGCTGTATAAACGAAGGGAAAGATTGCATTTTCTTCTCTGTCTTGGATTGAGTTGATTGTTGAGTCATAAAATCAAATGCAATAAAATTTAACTAAATCAGGATAAAATCATAGTATGCATGTTCACTCTCAGAAGAACAGAGGCAATAACAGTATGTCATATAACTAGACACCCTGTGTCTCCAGATAACGCATGATATGTCTCTCTTTTTTTTTTTTTTAAGATCTTATGTGGCCAATTTACTAGTTTTTATTTATTTATTTATTTATTTATGGCTGTGTTGGGTCTTTGTTTCTGTGCGAGGGCTTTCTCCAGTTGCAGCAAGTGGGGGCCACTCTTCATCGCGGTGCGCGGGCCTCTCATTATCGTGGCCTCTCTTGTTGCGGAGCACAGGCTCCAGACGCGCAGGCTCAGTAATTGTGGCTCACGGGCCTAGCTGCTCCGCGGCATGTGGGGTCTTCCCAGACCAGGGCTCGAACCCGTGTCCCCTGCATTGGGAGGCAGATTCTCAACCACTGCGCCACCAGGGAAGCCTGAAATGTCTCTTTAACTAAAAAGCAAAACAAGCAAAACGAACCATAGGTGAAAGCTTTAAAGAGTTAAAAATCCTGGAAGAAGGATCTTTTGGAATCAAAGCTGATTGGCCAGTTTTAGGAAGCTATTAGCAGAATTAGTGTAGAAAGAAAACTTCAAGTTCATTTAGTGCAAGTCAGCTTCCTCAAATCTTTGCGGGACTGAAGCAAGGTATTAAGAAAGAAGGAGAGTGGAGAGAGTCCAGGATCCTTATCGCAAAGGAGTAAACTGCAATTCAGTTGGTTTTAGCACCTTGGTCAAGGCTTCACAGTTGTCTGTAAACCCTGGATCTAGCCTTTTGTTCTCTTTTACCTAGGTGTTTCGGGCTCGCTTTATAATGCAGAAAACCTCAAATATGCAGTTTCCAGGCAGCTACTCTACTCTTAAATTGGACATATTGAGACTGTACTTGAATCCATTCCCACCAAAAGGAGTTGTAAATTATAAGCTCTCAGGCTTATGAGTTTTTGATATTTCGATTTTAAACAAAAAGTCACCCTGAATAGTCATCACAGTATCTGAAATTTTTAGCACTAATAAAAGATATAATAACATGTCAAAAATGGATATTCTAAAATTCTTGCCCCCCAAACGAATTGTTGCCGTATTACCCACTTTGAAAGAACATGAGGCCAGAAAAAGTTTGTACCTAATGACTTTCACCTCTCAGTTATTGTGTAATCAAGACAGTATATGAAAAGTACCTAGGGAAAATACTTGCCACATAATAGGGGTTCAATAAAGTTTTCTTTTCTTCTCCCCTCCTTCTTAAACAACTAACTTCCTTAATGTTCCTTCTTTTTCCCTTCCTTTGTTCCTTACTTCTATCCTAAAATCGCTTTACTCAGCAAACTACTGGACCAGGCCTGGAATATTTACTTAAATACCAAGGACTTTTACTTCTCAAAAATGCATTTTAAGTCACCCAATTTGGGGCTTTGCTACAGCCTTAAGATTTTCTCTAGAAATAGGTGGCCTTCTTCTCCTTTAGACGCAAAGCAGGACAACTGCTATAACTGTCTGTTCTGACCTCCAGAAGAACTCAGTACAGACAATTCTGCATCTGACAAAATAAATGCTTCGGAACATCTAAAGTGTGGTCGGTGGGCCAGTAGGAAGAGTATGACATTGTCATCTGATGGATTTGAGTCCTGGCACCACTGTCCGTGTTCTGGTTGACTGTGAGTGGACACCCCAATTTCTTCGTTTATAAAAGTCTAAGAACTTCCCTCTACAAACCTCATAGGATGTCAGAAATTCAGAGAAATTCTTCCGATTTGAGTTCTCGTTGTTAGCTCTGAGCATTGGAAGGAGACATTCAGATTTTCCCATGGCACAGGTCAGATTAGGGCCTGAGTCACTGTGGACACTTGTCTTCATCCTCATTGCTACCACCCTAGCCACGCTGCCATCATCCTGTGTCTATTGCCAGAGACACCTATCTATCTATCTTTCTTCCGCACTTGCCCCTCTGTATTTCTCCAGGAAACAGCCACTGTGAGAGCGTGTCACTCATGTGCTTAGAAGCCTTCAAATGTCTTCTATCTCAGGATGCCCTGCTCCACAAAGTCCTACACGATCTGCCTTCTGTCTGTTTCCATGACTTCCTGTTGAACTTCTTTTTTCCTTAACACTACACACTGGCAGTCTTTCTGTTTCCCAGCCAAGATAAGCCTGTTCCCACTTCAGGATCATTACCTGTTGCTCTTTATTTTGCCTAAGGGACTCTTCTCTATGAACTTGGCATGGTTGGTTTCTTCCTGTCATTTAGGTCACCTCCTCCAAGAGGCCTAATATTTTATTACTTGCCTAATTTTTAGCCCCACCCAGGAGTAGTCTCACCCAGTATAGCCAAGAATCTAGGCAATGGTTGGTGACTTGGGGACAGTAAGTCTTCCCTCAGGAAATTTTGGGGAGAAGAAACATAACTAGATATTAGCGAGTGTAAAGAGGGCTGAAAGCTTCCATTGATCTTCCAGGACCATGACTGAAGCTTCTTATGTTGCTGTGACCCCATTAGGTGGCAACCTTCCAAATTGTTCAGAGCATTATTTCTAGGCACACAGAGCTAATATCCCACTGCATGGATGGAAGCCCAACCTGGACAAAGTCCAATTAAGAAAGCGTCTACATGGGAATGATACTATTTGGCAAGAGACAAATCCAATGATGCCATAGGTATTATCTATCTTTCCTTTCCATGTTTAAGTCATTTCCTTCATAGACCAGATAACAGGCAGTCTACAGAACTATGACTGGGTGAGAATCTATATGTAAACAGGGAAATTTTTCTTTAGAGTTTTTCTAACCCAGCTGAACTTTAGGAATCTAATAAATATGAGCCCTTACAGTTTTAGCCTCACCTTCTCTTGTCTTCTATCATTTGGACTTTTTTCTTTTTTTACTCTAAACCTACTGATAAAATTATTACTATTTTTTTCTTGTTTAAACTAAGTTGACAGATGTGAATGGTACAGTGGAATAAAAATTACTAGATAATCACTTCAATTCAACTAGTTCCTATCCATGTACTTGATTATTTTTTTAAAATTTAATTTAATTTATTAATTTTTTTATATATAGCAGGTTCTTATTAGTTATCTCTTTTATACATATTAGTGTATATATGTCAATCCCAATCTCTTAAAGTACTTGGTTAATTTTAAACTTTACTCACTTTGTCTCATCATCCTACAAGCTCCAGCTGAAATCACAACCTCCTCTGAGAAGCCCTTCTTACAGTCACAAAATATGAGTTGGTGACTCAATCCTTTATTTCCAAAATACACATATTTTTCAGTAATAATGTCCTTATATACTAAATCAACTATTTAAAAGTCTATCTTTTCCTCTCTCTAATAGGCTGTGATCTGCACAAGGAAGAGGACAATATCTTACTCATCTTTGTAAACATATGTTACCAACATGCGATGCTTATTGCCTGAGGAATTTGTATTTGTTGATCAAGTGAGCGAATAATTGATCTTGTTATTTATTACAGTTAGTAAGTAACAAGTTACTATGGTTGAGTTCCTACCAAATAACAAGCAGTTTGAATACATGGTTTAATTTAACACTAAACAAGTCTATAAAAGATGTATTAATAACCCTATTTCATAGATGAGGGAATTGGGACTCAGAAGTACAAGAAATTTCATCAAAGTCCAATAGCACATGAAGGCAGAGTTCAAAACAAATTGATTCTCTTCAAATCTTTTTCAATCTCTAATAACCTCTTTACAATTGTTTTCTTGTATAAATATTAACAACATTAAGTGAAATCATACCTCTATATATACATTTTTGCAAGGCATTAAAATAATAGAATCCATTCATGTTACTTTGATTATCAGACTACGAAGATGTCTGTATATCTAACAATATGTAGTTTAGAGAATATAAAAGACTGATGCATCCAGGATTAGAACAGTGAAAAGCATAGCTTTGGGGCTAAAGATGTGAATTATAAGATGAATTATAAGATGAATTATAAGAATTATAAGATTTCCTCATCTTTAAATAATCCTTTTCTCAAATACACAGAACTAGACCAGCTAATTAAAGCAGAATAGGAATGTACTGAAGTTACTCATGATGAAAAACCAGAGAACCAGGCAAAGAAAAGGGTAGAGACATAGTAGCTCTGGATAATAAAAGGAGAATTCTCATCCTGATTCCTACTCTTTCCCAGGCCCTCCTCCCCCAAGGAGTGGGCATCAGCCCTGTTTCTGTCTTAGTGGTGCTCTGCACTCGAAATTCAAATGCTCCCAAGGGAGATTCTGACTGGTCCAGCTTAGGTCACATGAATATCTTTTGGCTAAATTTGGACAGAGCTCTTCAACAGTACTGACTGACTACTAAACTGTGACTCAAGGTTTGACTTTACAAAAAGCTAAAAATATATTTCAATTCTGAAAAGTTTGAAGAGTGGGTATTTAAAATCACTCATTTGGATCACAAATAAAGCCCAGTAAAGAGCTTTGTTGAAGGTTTGAAGTGCACCTAGTGATGAGGATGACAATCTGGAAAGTTTACTTCCCTTAGTAACCAAATTGAATTGATCTGAACTGGAATGATTTATTAATGTCCATTTACCATAGTTTCCAAAGATGAATATTTTCAGTATTAAGTGTCTTGCTTTTATCTTAGACTATAATCAGCTGATAAATTTAGTTTTTTGAAGGCCTGGCACGCAGTAATGCTCCACGAATACTGCGTTCCTTCTGTATCCCTAACCCAACACGTTATCAGAACTCCTCTGGATTCCAGTTAGAGAAAACAATGTAGAGCTAATTTAACTTAAAAAGAAGTTTACTTTAAAGACACCGAGGAAGAAATTGTGACTGGCTCGCCTCAGCTCATTATCCCCCTCATCTGAGTAGATACACCTTATGAAGCAGGGTCACCTTCCTCTGCATGGTAACCATGGTGGGCAGAATACATAAGGGGAGAGAGGCAGAGCAGACTATTTCACAAATGTCAGTCACACACATTGTCCCAGACTGTAACGGTAAGTCCACAAGTCAATAATAATGAGCATCTTGGTGAACCCTCATGAACATGACTGCTAGAATACCAACTCCCTCTATTTTTCACTAACTCCTCTTCTTACTGCACACCTAGTGTCTGCAGTGCCTGTCCAAGTCCCTTTCTTCCACGAGGAGGTGTGATGCTGCCCTGTAAGCTGGAGACACCCCCCAGGCTACCTCTGAAGCTGTTCTCTTGCTCTGTTGCAGCTGTCATGTTACCGTCACTTCCATTGCTTTGCTCTTGCTGACGTTTCTTGTGGTCACCATTTCCACTGTCACTTGCACAGTGGACATGCTCGTTACAGCCGCCCTTGCCCCCTGGGCCTCTGCTGCTCCTTTTGAATGACTCCAAGAGTGTAAGTGGCAACTCATGAAAATTAAGAAAAGATTTTTGGACTTTTTAGCATAGTCCAAGACTGAGGTCTTTTGTTGTTGTAAATTTTTCCTACAGTCTAGAGATAAGCACCTAGAATCGTGCTGAGTATTTATAGTATGACTTACATTCAGTTCCTTAGCAAACAGACTTTGAGACGATTTTTTTTTTTTTTTTTTTTTTTTTTTTTTTTGCAGATGGTTTATAGGAGAATGCTTTTAGGAAAAACTACTTGGAAGACACTGAGGAAAGCAGGAATGGACAGAGGAAGGAACTGAGCTAAGATGCAGTTTCAACTAAAACCTCAGCCTATCCCTCAGAGGTTCTAGAAATGGAATGGCCCAACAAAATACTGAATGGGAAAAGATATTTGCAAATGATATATCTAATAAGAGGTTAATATCCAAAATGTACAAAGACTCATACAACTCAACCTCAAAAAGACAAACAATCGGGCTTCCCTGGTGGCACAGTGGTTGAGAATCTGCCTGCCAATGCAGGGGACACGGGTTCGAGCCCTGGTCTGGGAAGATCCCACATGCCACGGAGCAACTAGGCCCGTGCACCACAACTACTGAGCCTGTGCGTCTGGAGCCTGTGCTCCGCAACAAGAGAGGCCACAACAGTGAGAGGCCCGCGCACCGCGATGAAGAGTGGCTCCCACTTGCCGCAACTAGAGAAAGCCCTCGCACAGAAACGAAGACCCAACACAGCCATAAATAAATAAATAAATAAACCCAAAAGTTAAAAAAAGAAAAAAAAGACAATCAATTAAAAAATGAGCAGGAGACCTGAATAGACATTTTTCTAAAGCAAACATACAGATGGCCAACAGACACATGAAAAGATGCTCAACATCACTAATTATCAGAGAAATGCAAATTAAGAACCTCAACCTGTGTTATCACCTCACACCTGTCAGAACGGCCATCATCAAAAAGACAACAAATATCAATAATAAGTGTTGGTGAGGATGTAGAGAAAAGGGAATTTTGTACACTGTTGATGGGAATGTAAATTGGTGCATCCACTATAGAAAGTATGGAGTATGGAGGTTCCTCACAAAATTAAAAATAGAACTACCATACCATCCAGCCACTCTACTTCTGGATATTTTCCTGAGGAAAACAAAAACACTAATTTGAAAAGATATATGCACCCCTATGGTCATTGTAGCATTATTTACAATAAATATGGACGCAATCTAAATGTCCATTGACAGGTGAACGGATAAAGAAGATGTAGTATTTATATACAATGGAATATTGTTCAGACATAAAAAAGAATTAAATCTTGCCATTTGCAATAACACGAAAGGGCCTGGAGGGTATTATGCTAAGTGAAATAAGTCAGACAGAGAAAGTAAAATACCATACAGTCTCATTTATTTGTGTACTCTACAAAACAAAACAAATGCACAAACGTAACAAGACAGAAACAGTCATAGGTACAGAGAACAATTAAGTGGTAGCCAGAGAGGAGAAGAAGGGGATGAGTGAAATAGTTGAGAGAAATGAAGAGGTACACACTTCCAGTTGCAAAGTCACAAGTATGAGTCATGGGGATGAAATGTACAGCACGAGGAATATAGTCAATAACAGTGTAATATCTTTGTATATGACAGATGGTAACTAGACTATTCATGGTGATCATTTAGTAATGTTTAAAAATATCAAATCACTATGTTGTGTATCAGGAACTATCGTAATATTGTAAGTCAATTATACTTCACAAACAAACAAACTCATGGAAAAAGAGATCAGATTTGTGGTTGTCATAGTGAGGAGAGGGAATTAGATGAAGGTGGTCAAAAGATACAAACTTCCAGTTATAAGATGAATAAGTACTAGGGTTGTAATGTAGAACATGATTAGTATAACTAACATTGCTGCATGTTGTATTTGAAAGTTGTTAAGAAAGTGAGTCTTAAGTGTTCTCATCAGAAGGAATTTTTTAATTTTCTTTTGTATCTACATGAGATGATGGATGCTCACTAAACTTACTTTGCTAAATATTTAATGATGTATGTAAGTCAAATCATCATGCTGTACACCTCAAACATATACAGTGCTGTACGCCAATTATATCTCAATAAAACTGGAAGAGAAAACAACTTGCCTAGTCATGTTCTCTCAATTAAAAAAGAAAAAATAAACAATACAGAGAAATCCTATACACTTTATGCAGTTTTCCTCTTCTCCTAATGGTAACAACTTGCAAAACTATAGTGTAATAGCACAATAAGGAAATTGACATTGATACCACCCATTTATCTTATTCACATGTCCCCAGTTTTTCTTGTACTTACGTGTGTGTGTGTTGTGTGTATTTAGTTCTACGGAATTCTACCACATGTGTGAGTTCATGTGTCCACCACCCCAGTCAAGACACAGAACGGTTCCATTGTGACGAGAATCCTTGTGTTGACCTTTCATAACCACACTCTTCTATCTCATACACACACACCAATTCCCTAAGCCCTGGGAACCACTCTGGTTGTTTTCTAGAGAATAGACCACAGAAGTGCAAGAAGGGAAGCAGGATAACAAGTTTGGAGGGTGTTGCAGTAATCCACCTAACAAGTGATGTATGTCAGACTGGGATGTTTGTATAGGAGTCGTGGAAACAAGATTTTGAATACACTTTGAAGTTAGAATCAATAGTATTTCCTGGCATCCTGGATGAGGATTGTGAGAGAAAGAGAGGAATCGAGGATCATCTGAGATTATGAGTAACTAGAAGGATGGCAGTGTTATCAGTGGAGACGGGGAAGATTGTGGGTAGACTTGACTTTGGAGAGATCAAGCATGTTGATTTTGAGGTTTCTATTAGGTATCCAAGCAGAGGTATTTATAGGCACCTGGCATTTGGAAAACAAATCAAAGCTGGGAACATAAATTTGGAAGTTATCAGCATACGAACTGTACTTTAAAGTTTAACTCTAGTGACTAATGGCCCAATTACTATGCTGTGCTCCTTCTCCGACTTTGGTAGAAATGAATAGTGCTTAACTCAAAAGGGCATGGTGATCTTTAAGTGAGCTCTACATAAATGATGCAGGCTTTAGGACAGGGCCTGGACCATAGTAAAAACACTTGATAAGTGCTAGCTGTAATTATTGATGAGGGTGATGACAATATAGGGGTTATGAAACTGTGATGATGGTGATAATGATGCAGTTTGAGAAAATATACATCTATCCTTCCCAAGTCTAGGTCAGCTTCTTGAGCACAGGTATGCATGACAGTGGAGTTTCTCATCATCTTGAATGGATGGAAATGGAAGAAATCTCCCACCTCTTTAAAAATAAAACCCTACTTACGGCCCTACAGTCATTGAGTGACAGTGACAAGAAAGGGAAGGAGAGAAAAAGGAAAAGAGTCAAAGCAAGAACTTTTCTATTCCCCTTCCCCAGTTTTGACTTATACTCAGGCCCTATACCAGGTGATTCCCCCAACAAATTTGCTGGCTGGGTACCATTTTACAATTTTACCAGTGAAGACATTTGAGCATTAAAGAGGCTAAGAAACCTTTTGAGTACCACAAGCAGAGAATCCCTGAGCCAGAGTTTAATCCAGGCCCGTAGTGCAACGCAGCTGTGGCGGTAATCAGTAACTGTGTGTGAAAAATAATTGAAATAAACTGCAGAGAGTCTCCAAGGTAAGAAGCATCCCTGACTCTTCGTAACATCGCTCACTGACAAACATATAATGAGCATCTTGTAGATACGAGGCCTGAGTTGCCTGATGACTTCCACAGACCCTGCACAGCAGGCTTCAGAAAGGGTCTGGTCAGTCGAAGGCAGGGTTCCAGAGCTGTTAGAACAGAGGCAGCTGTCCAGGAAGATATTACACAAGGACACAGACTCAAATTTCCAAACAGTTGGGAATTTGTTGTTTTAAATACCCTCCAGCTCCTCTTTAGTTCTCTACAGGTAAAAATAGCTCAGTTGCCAAGAAACCTCGGAGTGGTGATAAGTTCTCGTGAAACAGATGCACAAATTTGTTGTTAAATGAAGCTCTAGAGGACTGCTCTTTAAAGCATCGACTCAGGTATGTTGCTATATAAGTTGGGCCCATCATAACACCCTAAAATGTGTTCTTATATTTAAATAATATAAATTAAGAGAAGACCACACTGACCACAAAAAGTCAGGGACTACATACAATTCCTGTGCATCTCATCTCAGAGTCATGGCCTGACAAGTCCCTCCAGAGACTTGGAGTTCATCATAGGTTGAGAAAATTGTTTCTGAGGAGTAAGTAATTGTTGTACTTCTAAGTGAGTGAAACCCAATGCACACCTTCTATAGAAGTAATTGATTTTAGGATTACAGGTGTTTATGGGTTGAATTTTGTTCCCCAAAAGATATATTGAAGTCCTAACCCTCAGAATGCGACCTTATTTGGAAATAGGATCGTTGCCAATGTAATTAAGATGAGTTCATTCTGGAGTCAAGTGAGTCCTTTATCCAATGTAACTGGTATCCTCATAGGAAGAGGAGAGGGACCCAGGGAGAGGTGACCATGTGAGAGCAGAGGCAGAGACTGAAATCTACAAGTCAGAGAATCCTGAGAATGGCCAGCCAGCTGAGACACTAGAAAGAGGGGTGAAGCATTCTCCCCCAGAGGCATTAGAGAGAGCATGGTCTTACCAAGACTTCGATTTCAGACTTCTAGCCTCCAAAACTGAGAGAGAATACATTTCTGTTGTTTTAAGCCACTCAGCTTTTGCTACCTTGTTACAGCAGCCTTAGTGTAATATGAATACAGAGGTCATTCTGAGAATAAAACTTGACTCAATTTCAGATAGAAGAAAAATCTGCCCTGGGTTACAGATTATATGACACCTTATAAATCTTTTTAATTGGCCTGATTTATTTATCTCGCATTCCCAGGGCTAAACAAGTATTCAGTGAATGAATGAATGAGTGAGTGAACATGTTTACTTAAGGTGATCTCTCCACCTCTATGCCCTTCCTCTCCCTCCACTCCCCTGTCCTAGGAGACCTTTCCTGATGCTTCCTACTGCACTTTGTAACTTTTTATTTTTCTGGGGATGGGGGGTGTGTTTTCTTATTTTTGAATTTTGAGAGTTGGACGTAAATCCTTTGTCTGGTAAGCGATTTGCAAATATTTTCTCCAAATTTTTTTTTTTTCCCCACTGCGAGTCTTGCGGGATCTGAGTCCTAACCACTGGACTGCCAGGGAACTCCCACTTTGTAACTTTTTCAGGACATCATTTGTCTTCTTGATAGAAGGGACTTCTTTACTAACCCTTGAATTCTCCAGAATGATTAACAGTGCTTTGTATAAAATAAGTGCTTTACTGGTCAGTAAATATCCATTAGATTACATTGAACTAGTCGAACTTTCACTGCTACCTTTTTCACTTTCTCATTCTCAGTTTTTCCGGTAAAGTTTGTCCCAAGCTCTGCTTTGTAATTTACTTTGTTTTTATCCCTTTATCCCATGCTTTGAAGACCAAGATGTTCAGGACAACTGCCCCAGGCCCTTCAGCAAGCCAATGAACAAGTGGTAATATTTTGTCATATTTACTTCATTATTTTTTGCTGAATTTTTTAAAAGGAATGTTAGACATCATGATATTTTACCATTAAACATCTTAGTATTTATTTCAAAAAAGTAAGGACATTTTCTTCCTAAATGAGAAGATTATTATCTCACCCATTAAAACTTACTATAATTTTATCAATATCATCTAACAGCATCCTAGTTCATATTTACCTTTTCCTCATTGTCTCAGAATGTGTTTCATGGATGTTTTATTCACACTATGATCCAATAAGTTTCCATTCATTGCATTTGATTGTTCAGTCTTTTAAGTCATTTTTAATTTAGACAACTGCCCCATTGCCCTACCTTTCTTTCTCATATCATGATGTTAAATCTAGATGATGGCTTTTGGAGAGTCATTATAAATATTTTTCTGTTCATCTATACATTCAAAGTCTGTTCTCAGTACAACATTTTTTTTTTTAATAATCAAGGTAAAATACTATGATATATACAAAAATTACAGGGGGTAAAGCAAGGCAGCATTCTCCAATCCTTCTACATTTCCTCTTTCTATTTTTCTCTCTCTCTCACCCTTCCTTCCTTTTGTCTTACATCTTCACTCACAGAATTCTCTCCTATACATATGACATTGATATGTTTTCTGGGTTCTAAGAGAATAAGGCAGTATTCATATATTCAACAAATATTTAACTAGTACCCAACATATGGCTGGCAAATTCTTGGATCTATGGGAAGTAGTCTTAAAAGGATAATTTCCTACTTTTCCCAGTGCAAAATACTTGATACAATTGATTCTTGAATTTACTGCTATGTCCTCCATCTTCTTGTAGCTACAAAGAAATATGGCTACAGCATAACAATTTTCTGGCATCTGAGAAGACAGCAACCCCCAAACCAGAAAAATTTTTAGAAATTATTGGTGTTTTCAAAGCAATTTTATATTAATTCTCTCATTTGCTCCTCCTAAAATCAATCCTATGAGCATGTTATCAAGAGTTTTAGCTCCGTGGTACAATTAAAAAAACTGAAGCAAAGAGATCAGGTCTCAATGTGTGTGTGTGTGTGTGTGTGTGTGTGTGTGTGTTTAAAATTAGTTCATTTAGCTCATTAGCTCATTTCTGATGCAGAGACTAGCTAGCTATTAACCGGAACACTTTTGTGTATACAGATAGACAACATTCCCCAAAATCCGTTGCTGTTATGTGTGATCACATATTTGAGTTCTGGTCAATGGAATGTGAAGGGAAATATGTTAAACACCACTTATGTATCTGGTTCTAAAAAACTTCCAGTAAGAGCCTCCATGCATTATACATTTGTTCGTTACAGCAGTTAACATTACCCTAACTTATAATCATTTCCTATCACTCCTATGTCTCTGTTTCTCCTTTTCCCAAGACATTCTGCACCTATGCCTTCCTTCCTCATGGTGTTTTCCTTTTATGAAATGCACTAACCTTCAAAAACTCACATCATGTGAGCACTATGTGTTCCATGATACCTTCCCCCCCAAAATCCTTCAAGTGCTCTATCTCTAAATATCCATAGCATCAAGAATCAGTATTATACATTTTGCTACTTGATTAAATTGGAGAATATTGGTCATGCATATTGGGTTTCACTAAAATCATATTGTCTTATTTTACCCCATGCCCCATGATACCCCAGGAGGTATTGAATATAAAGTAAGAACTTTATACATTTCTGCTAATTAATTGAAAGTGAGTGGATTGACAAGCAAAATTAAAAATACCTGACCATTTCTTGGCTAATTTATAATTTCCATTATTTACTGAGGATGTATTATGAGTTTGGCATTGGTTTAGAAACTAAGACCAAAGTAAGCACACTACCTCATTAATCTTTCCTTCAGAGTAAATGTCCTTTCACTTTTTTCACCCTAGAGCTTTTCTCCTAGACTTGGCTGCTTTATTTGCATTGCCTGGGAATATCTCCATGGTTTGTTGAATAAACTAAGCCTTAAATCCAGATAATTTGTTGGTCAAATCCTGCCTCCTTCATTTATATTCTGTGTAACTTAGGACAATATCCTTATTCTCCTTGTACCTCTAATTGTGTCACCATAAAACAGAGTCATGTGTATCTTACAAGGTTGTCATGACAATGATATAAATATCTTATATAAATAAAGTGCCTAAACCTAAATAAATTGAGCAGATGCTCAGAAAGTGTTAGTTCCCCCTTAGTGTAGCTCAGTCTTTTTGGGAGAAGAGGGCATCTAAAATTATATTTGAAGGGGAGTAGGTGACCAACCTAGAGGAAGTAGAGTACCTCTCTGCCTTGTGTTTGTGAATTCCTCAAAGTTCCATAGCTGGAAACTTTACAGAGAAAATATGGATGCAGAAAATTTACATAATCCTTTCACTGCAGGAGGAGGACGGAAGAAAACTGTTATCTTATTAGACATGAGAAGCTGGGGGAAACTGACATTATTCCTGACTTTTTGGGCATCTCTTTCTAATTTACTTAGTGCTTTCACCTTGAAAAGCAAATTAATAACAGTTTCAGCTTGTTTCATCCCTATGTCATGCTGATTATGCAGTGTGTGAAATTTCCATACTTCTAAATGAGACGATTTTAGGGAATATGAAAACACAGCATTCAGCCTCTGAGAAGCACTGCACCAAGCCAGGATGGGGGGAGATGTAACTAAACAGCTGCACGTGTGAGAGGGATTAGTGATTTGAGTCGGCTGCCAGCCCAACGTGAGTCACCAGTGTGTCAAGGCTGCCAAGAGGATAATTTGATCTGGGGCTGAATTAACAGGACTGTAGTGACCAGACCAAGGGGAGTGATACTCCTGCTGTCTGGGCATGAATCAGACCACACCTAATGTACTGCAACTCTTGTTTATCCCAAATACCCACTTCTTTAGAGTGTACTGTACAAAGAGGAGTTTACTGTACTATGGAAATGGGTGGTTTAATACTTGTATTAAAAAACGTAACCTTTTTCCTTATCTCTACTCTAAAATTTACCACACAAGTTGTGTTGTTATTTTATATATGGATGTTTGTATATTTGAGGGCTAGGAATGTGTCTTTTTCTTTTGTGCATCTGGTAGTATAAATGGGGCAGAAAAATTTCTGTTTCTACTTTTTTAAGAAAATGAATCAGCTTTTAGAAGCAGTGTATACTGTATTGAACTTCAACATTGTAGTCAAACAGAGCTGACTTCAAGTTCTGTTTAAACTATGATGAAAAAACCCCCCAAAAACAGGCAATTGCTTCTCTAATGTTCAGTCCTATATTTGGGGGTCAGAGTGTTTTTCTTTATGCTTCTCTTTTACCCCCAAACTACCAGACACAAACCTGTAAACATAAACCATCCTTATCTTCCTTTTATAGAAAGCCATGAACATTGACTCCTGGGAGTTATGTCTCTATAATAAAGCAATTTTGGAAGTTAGCTAGTCGGGAACAGGGCAATGCAGCCATGGGAAGATCCCTATCTCGGGAAGATAACATACTGGGGAGTTTAGGCAGAGTGATAAAAAATCAGGCACTAGGGATTAGAGAGAATTTCATTTCAAGTCAGCAGAGTTAAAGCAGAGGAATTCATGCCTGGAAATGAGGTCAAATATAAAGCCTATCGAACTATCCCCCTTAACCCTCCTCTTCACCCCAGCTATTAATCTGAACACAAGTTTGAACTAAGCCAAATGAGCACTGAGAGAAGCCAAGGGCAATTCACACAGAGATTTGTTGGCAAATATCATGTCTGGATAGAGCTCTCCTTTCAAAATTAATAAAAAATAAATTAAAAAACAAAAACCAGTCCCAACATCAGAAACCATGGGCCCAGTAAATACATGAAAAGTGAGGAAATACATTTTTCTCAAGGCTCAGAAGAAAGACCTACCTCTAAAATATATTTGATATAGAAAGCAAAAAGAAATTTTAAAATAACATCTTACAACAGGATGTGAGAGATTCCTTATGAAATAGAAGCAAAATTTCTAGAGAGATAATATCTGAGAAAAAGAAAAAAGAGAATGAGAAAAAAGACACTACACTTAGATAATAAAGGAACAAGGTGAAATATTCAATTAAAATAAAGATAGTTGCATTAAAACACACAATAGAAACAGTAGAGAGTAAAACAAAAATCGGGAAGTTTTATTTGGTAGAGAGGTTCTGACCAGGATAGATCAGTGATGAGAAGTACAAATATAAGAAATCTTGGGAAAGAAAAAAAATGACGAAAATGATGAGTGAAGATGATGCCATAAAAGACAAAGAACACAGACCCAGTCTAAGAATTACAGTTATTAACACTAGGGTAATAGAATAATGTTAGATGAGTTGAGATAATCAACGATGCAGCTGAAAAAAATTTCCTTCACGATAAAGACCTGAATAAACAGTTTGAAAAAGATCATCACATTCTGAGAGAAACTAATTTTAAAAATTTCATATATATATATCCTGAACAAAATTTTATATTTTAAAGAATAAATAAAAATAATATTAGAAAAATAGTATCAGTCTATAAAACCTGAGTTGAGGAAAATAAGTAAGACCGTCTTTACTGAAGATGAAATTATTATGTAGCCTAAGGAATCTACAAAACTGTTACTACAACTAATAAGTAAATTCAGCAAAGGTTCCAGAATACAAGGTCAATATACAAAAATTAACTGTATTTACACATATTAGCAATGAAAAATTTGAAAAAAATTAAATCATGAAATACTTAGGGATAATTTTAATAAAATATGTGCAAGACCCACTTAAAAGAAATCTTAAAAGCCTAAAATAAATAGTGACACTATATGCATAGATTGGAAAATTCTGTATTGATAAGACACTAATTCTCTCCAAATTAACCTATTAATTCAACACAATTCCAATAAAAATTACAGCAAACTTTCTTCATTTTTCTTTCTTTCTCTTTCTTTCTTCTTTCTTTCTTTCTTTCTTTCTTCCTTCTTTCTTTCTTTCTCTTTCTTTCTTCTTTCTTTCTTTCTTTCTTTCTTTCTTTCTTTCTTTCTTTCTTTCTTTCCTTACAACAATAGACAAACTGATATCTCAATTTTGTGGAAATGCAAAGGTGCTGAATGGAAGAAATAAGTTGGATGACTTTGTTACTTGAGTTCAAGACAAATTACAAGGCTACAGTAATCAAGGTAGCAAAGTATTGGTGAAAAGATAAATAGATCAATGGAATACAATAGAGAATCCAGAAATATAAACTCATGAGGTCAATTGATTGTTGACAAAAACAACAAGGTAATTCCACAGGAAAAGAATAGCCATTTTAACAAATGGTGCTTGAACAACTGAATATCTATGTGGAAAAATTAAACCATGATCCTTATCTCACATCATATAAAATTAGTTCCAAATCGATCATAAACAAAAATGTTAAAGTTAAATCTATAAGCCTTCTAGAAGAAAATAGTAGAGAACGTCTTTGTAAACTGATGATAGGCAAATATTTCCTAGATCATCAAAGAGAACAGACAATTAAAAATGATAAATTTGATAAAATTTTCATCAAAATTAAAATTTTCTGTTGTCCAAAATATACTCTTAAGAATGAAAAGTTAAGGCACTGGCTAGGAGAAAATATTCACAATACTTATATCTTACAAAGGACATTTAACCTGAATATATAATGTACTGTTACAACTCAATAACATGAAAAAAACAAAAACAGATTCAGTGAACAAATGGACAAAAGATTTGAATAGACATTTCACAAAAGAAATATATGGCCAATAAGGACACAAAAATAAACTCTACATTATTAGTCATCAAGGAAATGCTAATTAAAACATTATGAGATAATACTACTCACCCTTAGAATAATTAAAATTTAAAAGACTGGTAACAGCAAGTGTTGATGGGGATTCAGAGCAAAATGAAACCTGGTGGGAACGTTGAATAATAGAATAACCGTGGAAAAACTTTTGACATTTCTTTTAAAGTTAAAAGAACATTTACTATATGACCCAGCAATACTACTCTTAAGTATTTACTCAAGAGAAATGAAGATATATTTCCACACAAAGTCTTGTACATGAATGTTCATTTCAGTTTTATTCATAATGGCTTAGTCATAGTCAGTTCAGGTGGCTATAACAAAAATATCGTAGACTGGGTGGCTTAAACAACAGAAATTTACTTCTCACAGCTTTGGAGGCTGGGAATTCCAAGCTCAGGGTGCCAGCATGGATGGGTTTTGGCAAGGATCTGGTTCGCAGATGGCTATCTTCTTGTTATGTCTTCACATAGTTCAGATATATATATATATAGAGAGAGAGAGAGAGAGAGAGAGAGAGAGAATGGCAAGTTCTTTTCTGTCTCTGTATAAAGGTGCTAATTCCATCATGAGGGCTTCACCCTCATGACCTAATGATTTTACAAAGGCCCTCTCTCCAAATACCATCACATTGAGGATTATGATTTCAACATAGGAATTTGGGGAGGGGCACACAAATATTCCATCCACAGCAAGCCCTAAATTGTAAACAATTCAAATCAATCAAGAGGTGAGGGGATATAAACAAATATCCCTACTGATAGGATAACAACATGGATGTATCTTGAAACAATTAACGCTGAGTGAAAAAGGACTCAGAAATAAAAGGCCACATACCATATGTTGTAGACAGCATCTGATATGACTTCCTCTAATCCCTGTTTCCTGGTATTCATAGTCTTGTGTAATCTCTTTGCATGTGGGCTGAACCTAGTGATTTGCTTTTAATGAGTAAAATACGGTAAAAGTGCTATGATGCCACTATTGAGATTAGGTTCCAAGTATTTCTCAGGGAGGGATACCTTAGTCTAGACAGGCTAGATCCAGAGAAACATGAAACTGAGAATGTTTTTCCCAATTATTTTTCATTTGTTACTTAATTGTTATAGCTTTATTTGGTTTTCCATAAAAATAAATTTATAAATGGTTGCAGGTGACTCGTGGAGACGTTGCTGACATTTACTTGCCCTTACGGGTTTCTTTGTATTCACTAAAATACTGTAATTACAATGTGTTGCTTTTGTAATGACAAATAAATAAATATTATTAAAAATAAATAAGCAAGTTCATCTATGTGAAGCAAATAAGAAAAAAAAATACATAGAAAAAAACTGAGAAAAATATGTATTTTAAAACTTTTTTTACTTTTCCTATATCATTTAATTTTTCTACAAATAGTTTATATCACATTTATAATAGGAAAAAAAGTAAGCTTTTGTTCATCAAATGTTTTTATTTAAGCTTCAGATAAATTACTATTTCCAAAATGTGCCTCCTAGCCCCATTTAGACAGGAACTTCCTTCCCCATGTATAAACAAGGCAGACTACAAATGAGATGAATGCATTTTAATCTGATATATTAATATGTCCGTTGAGTCAGGTTAATATTAGGGAGTTTTGTTAACAAATGGAGCTCTTTTTTTAGATTCACAGTACACACACATACATGCACATGGGCTTTATTGACAGATCACAGTCTGCTTATAGATTGATCAGTAAATAAAATACGGGAATATCTATTTTTATTGCTTTTTTACATCATAACTAGATTTTTTCTCAACATTGATTATATTTTCAAACATACTGAAAATTTTAAAGATTTTTACAGTGAACATTCATAAACCTAGTTCTTAGCATCAATAATTAGCATTGTGCTATTCTTGCCATATCACATATCTGTCCTTCTACCACCCATCCAACAATCCATCATATTTACTTGTTGCATTTCAAAGTTAGCTGCAGACATCAGTACACTTCCCCTTAAATGCTTAAGCAGGCATATCAATGTAACTAATTTTTGTGTTTTTGTGTGTCTTTATTTAAATTGAGAATTAATTTTTTTAGAGATGTTTAAGGTTCACAGCAAAATTCAGGGAAAGGTAGAGATTTCTCATATACTTCCTGCTCCCCACATAGCCTTCCCCATTTTCAACATATCCCACCAGAGTGGTATATTTGTTACAACTGATGAACCTTACATTGACACATCATTATCACCCAAAGTTTATAGTTTACATCACTCTTGGTGCTGTGCATTCTATGAGTTCACATAAATGTATGAGGACATTATCCATTATTATAGTACCATACAGAATGGTTTCACTGCCCTAAAAATCCTCTGTGCTCTGCCTATTCATCCCTCCCCACCTCAACTCCTGGCAACCACTAATCTTTTTGCTGTCTCCATAGTTGTGTCTTTTCCACAACGTCACAGAGTGGAATCATATAGTATGTAGCCTCTTCAGATTGGCTTCTTTCAACTTAGTAATATGCATCTAAGGTTCCTCTGTATCTTTTTCTGTCTTGATAGCTCATTTCTTTTTAGTACTGAACAATATTCCATTGTCTGGATGCACCAGTTTATCTATTTACTGAAGGTATCTTGGTTCTTCCAAGTTTTGGCAATTATGAATAAAACTGCCATCAATAGCCACATACAGGTTTTTGTGTAGGTATAAGTTTTCAACTCCTTTGGGTTAATAACAAGAAGTCTGATTGCTGGATAGTATGGAAAGGGTTATTAGATTTGTAAGAAACCACCAAACTATCTTTCAAAGTGGCTGCACCATTTTGCAGTCCCATCAGCAACGAGTGAGAGTTCCTATTGCTCCACATCTTCGCTGGCACTTGGTGTTATCAGTGTCCCAGGTTTTGTTCATTCTAATACATAACCTTTTCTTAAAAAGATAATACATTCTTTCTCTAAAGAGTAAATTTAAAAATTAGGAAAAAAAATACATGTCCTGGCCATGTATTCCAATTTCAAACTCATTAAATACTATAATTGTAAACACTATTTTGCTTTCTAGTTTTGACTGACATCTATTGACTGACATCTGAATGTGTAATAACTCTTTGCCCCTGTGGAAAAATAAGTTCCTGGGTTATTTAAAAATGCCAGACAGAGCACTCATTGTCATGGATGACTTTCTACAAGGAGGGATGAGAAATGCAAAGAGAACTCAGACTATAAATGCAGGTCCCATGCCTCTGAGACACATCCTGAATGCCCCATGCTTCTTTAACTCTGTGTGCCTTTACTCCCAGACCCTGAAGTCAGTTCATTGTCAGAAATGTATTAAGCTGTATTAAACTATTTGGAAAAAGCAAATATGCGGAAGGCACAGGGGCTTTAGTCAGCAGAATAAAACGTTTTTTGGGGGGAAAAAAAAGGTTTTTAGCAGAGTCAAAGCACAGACTTAGACTCAGGGTAAGGAAAGAAAATTGTGTGTCCAAGATGCTCAGAGGCGGCTTCATGGAACAGAATAAAATCTTGAAGAAAAGGTAGGATTCAGACAATAGGGAAGAAAAGAAAGTACATTTTTGACAGCAGTCACAATGTAAGCAATGATATTTATGGGAAAATAGGTGTATTTGGTGGGAAAGTGGAATTCTTTTTTTGTTTGTTTTTGACACATCATAGTTGCTTAAGCTTTCATTAAATTCTAACCCATTAAAATTCTCAAGTCACTTCTATTCGAGTATTTCCTTGGCCCTTTGATAAATCTCACTCTTGTTTTACCATTTATCTGAGGTTGCACCATTGATACCATGACCCTCTAATCGCCTCTGGGCACAGCTTCTGCTATTTGACTTGGCATCATTTTATTTCATTGAGCAACATGATGGACATTTATAACACTAGAGAAATCATCTTACAATGTGATTATTGTTAATATTGCCATTTTTGTATTCCTATGAAAGTGCTAGTTCTCTTGGATGGAAGACTTCAGCTGGGTGTAGAGAAAAGGACACTGAACTGGGAGTCAGAAAAACATGTATCCTCATCTTATTTCTAGAACTAATTTATGAGAGACCTTGGTCAAGTCACTTAAATTCTCTTCGAGGTTGTACATAAAAGTGGTCAGAAAGGGCTTTCTAAAAATTAGCTTCAAGCACAGGACTGAAATGTCATCATTAAAGACATGTTAGCAGTGAGGACAGGAAGACTAGAAACGTTTTCAGCTTTTAAGAGTGGCCTTAAAAAGCAAATTTTCTTTTGAGGGGAATGTAGTAGATGATAAAAGCAGATAACTGAATTTCTAAGGATGATTGAGGTCCTGAGAGACATTCCTTATAGGAGTCTCAAATCTGTGTGTGTGTGTGTGTGTGTGTGTGTGTGTGTGTGTGTGTGTGTGTTGGCAATGGGGGAAAACTGGCATCAGGATGTAAAACTTATAAAAACACATCTAGTGTTTTTTTTATGCCACTCTTTTGGAGAAAAAAATTAGATAACACAAAACAAAGCAAACAAACAAAACAGAATAACCACCAAAACAACTACAACAAAAGCCAACTAGCAGGGATTTAGCAAAGAAAACAAAACAAAACAAAACAGATATTTGATGCCTATTGAACTCAGTACCCACACAATACCCTTTCATGTTTACAGCCAGAATCTTGAATAATGAGAACCAATATTGGAAACAGAGGCTACTAGGGTCTGGATAAAATCCAACAGTATCCATCAACTAACATTAAGTGATCATTTATTACGTGCCAGGCAATTTGCTAAGTATTGAGAATATACCTATGAATAAGGAAACTGACCTTGAAGCGCTCAGAAATTTGCTTTTGGTCTAAAATTCTATGAAGACAGAGAACCTGCCTTAGAACTGCATTTCTGCATTGAGATGCGTCAGATGTTAAATGGAATACAAAATACAAATAAACCACTACCTGAAGCCTTTCTCCAGAAAATCTAAGTTGGCTCTTTCTCTGGTAAAGGGGAGACTACAAGGTTGAATTTGGAGGATGTATTGGAAATGTTAGTCATGAAAAAGTAAATGTCTTCAAGAATTCAGTCCTTGGGGGGCCTTTGTGACGTGGTTACCAACCGTTAGTGGAAAAATGTTAGGGTCACTCAGAAGTTCTACATCACACATGAAAAATAAAGACATTGCTTTACTCTTAACAGAAGCAGTTCATCTTGTCACCATGAAGGCCTAATATGGCACAATGTGTTTTTTGTCGTTTCTGTTTTCAAAAAAAAAATTCTCACCCATGAGATCCAGTTAACACTTCTTTGTGTATGTGTATAGACATTGACAAAGGAGCTTACTGGGTAGGAGGGTTCTATAAAAGACCCGTGACAATAATATGCCTTGGGTTTAAAATAATCTCCTATGGCATGCTGGATCTCGTTGCTTCCCAATAGAAATAGCTCATACCAGCTGTTTCTTTCCACTCCCATCAGCCCTAAATGAGTAAATATGAGACAAACGCCTGGTTAGTCATCTTCTCGGCATCCAAACTCTACACTGGTCTCCCTCGGTTAGAAAAATATTTGGCGTATCCCGGTTCAACCTGCTGCACTCATATTTACAGTCAGAAAACACAGTCTTCTTTCTTCAAATATCCTGAAATGAGTAATGCAAAATAAGCCAGGAATACCACGGGCCAAGGGTTAATACAAACTCCAACTTTTGTCTACTGTGCACTCCCTCTATTTTCTTCCTTGGCAGTTCTTAACCCTCTCAGAAAGCCATGGCTTTCTTAACAACACCTACCTTCCAGCAAAACTGCGACCTACAGTGTGTGTGTTTCATTTCACAGACACTAGAGAAGTTCTGCTTAACTTGGCAGGGCTTTGCTTAATGGTGGTGAGAAGATTCCAGACTCTTCTCCACGGACCTCTGCTTTGAAGTCGACAGCCCATCCAGAATATAGTGTATGGCTTTTACAGTCTCCCCCTGACAGCTGCAGCCTCTGATAAAATAAATAAACCTCATATGGACACTTTCTTTCCTCCTTATCTTCTGCCAGCAATGGCTATTTAGTGTGGTTCTCATTTGCGGCCTCATGAGGCTATGGAAAACTGTGCCTTCTGACTAGAAAAGGGGATGGTTGTTTATGTTATGATGGAAGAAAGGATAGGATTGTTAAAAATAAACTGATTTCCTGTCACTTCCTTTCTTTATCTAGTGAGGCAAATGCACCTCCACCCAAAGGACTCTTCCTACTGGCTGCTCTGTCTGGTAGATTGTTCTGTCATCTGGATCAATTCTTTCCTCTAAAACAAATAATTAGAGTGTAGTAAGCCCTCTTTTTCTTATTTTAACGTTCTTTGGTGGACTCTGCAAATTCACATAAGTAAGGAAATAAGTAAGAAAATAGCCCCTTGTTACTGAGGCTATTGCAATCGTTTAGGAACCTAGGTCTTATCTGTACTTGGAATGAATTTTTTGAATTAAAAAAAAAAATAGAAGTACAACCCTAGTGATACTTTAAACCTCTTGAGTTCCAAGTATCTTATGACAAAGGATAGAATGGTTATAATGACAAAACAAAATACTATTTTTTAAGAAGACAGATAAAATAACCCTCCCCCTCCAACCTGTGAGACATACTTAGGCGATTACAAATTACATTGTGTGTGTTCATTAGTATACACGTGTGTGTGCATATGCTTGTGTCTCAGCACTCTGCCTATCTGCATATCTCTTACCAGTGCCCTTCCCCATGGAGCTTAATGCTATTCCCAGCCAAATCCTACCCCCCCCATGATTCTGCTATGATTGGAATAAAAGCTGGAACCCATAGTAGACAGACACTTTCCTCTTCTGGATGTGTTCTGCCCTTCCTACTTACCTTCCTAAATAGCTAACAGCTTTTCTACCCAAGGCTGAGATCACCAAACTCACCAGGAGCATGCACTTTGGTCTGCTGGCCACACCCTGTGTTGGTTTTCAGAGTTCTCCATTCTGACTTTTTCTAGCATCTTTCTCATTCTCAGTAGCCCTTTTCCTGACAGCCTACTTTGTTCTTATCTGGGCCTGGGAGAGTTCAGACCATAATTGTTAGAGGAGTTTGGAGAAGGCAGTGATAAGGGGAAGAGGAGGTATCAGGGAGACATGAGACTTGAGTTGAGCCTTGAAGTATGAGTGGGATTCATTTTATTCTTCTTCCAAATCCCCAAGGATTTGCAAAAGCTATCAGAATGACAGCCCCGTGGAATGTTAGAGCTAAAAGAAACTATATGGTCTTGATATAAGTCATTCTCCATGTCAGATGGCAAGTTTTAAAAAATTATCTAGATTAGGATAAATCCAAGAAAGAAGAGATCATCTCCCAGTACTGGAGGTGGTGAGCTATTGGAATGTGTCTTGGAGCAGAGCTGCCACATGGTACAACTAAGGTGTCATTGTCACATGCCTAGGTAAATGGAGCTGCCTGGAGGTGGGCCATGACCAGCCTGTGTGGCCACATTCGGAGGTCCCCTTCAGGGGCACCTGGTGTCTCTCAAGTTTCTGATTAGGAAGTCAGACAGCATAGCAGAGAATCCCAGCCGGTCCTGGGCAATGGACAGATATAAACCTGTGATGTATGTAGACTGATTGGTTTGGTTTCAGTTGCCCTATATCCCTGTTGTTCTGTCCCCTTTCTCTACTCTATAGCTTCCCTCTCTCCTCCTACATCCCAGCTGGTAACTCTCCAGCAGCTACCTAAGACACGTATTCTTATTTTCACATGTTTTTATCTTCAGCCTAATCTTGAGTAATCTCTCTAAAATTCTCAGTTTTGCAGCGATTTTTTGTTTTGTTTTGTTTTGATCAACATTGCAATGCTAGCCTGTAGAACTGGATGCTACCTAGTACATGTTAAATATGTATTTAATGAATGAATGAAGGATGTTAAATTCCTTTCTTTCTGGTTCTCCAGCTTCCCAACTAGAGATAGATGTGATGATGGTGGACTGGGTCTTATTTTCTAGAACCTCCTAGACTGAGGATTATTTTTATCTCCACTCTTACAAGACTTTCCATACTTCTAGCTTCTGTTAACTGGTTCCACTTTCTGAGGCAGAATCTCTGGGTGTAAAACCTTGAAATCTAAATATCTGAATATTTATAGCAAGAAACCTAGGTAAATATTATATAACAATTTATCAAAATTTTATAACGATTGAATAGGAAGATGGCAAAAAAAAAAACCCCAGGAATCAAAGCATGGAAATTAATACAGAATACATGGAAAACAATAAGATATGTTGAAAAACATACAATGTGAGTGTGTCTGTATAGTTTAGTAGAACTTTAACTTATTTACAGTGTTATAGTAAAGATAAAATATATTAAAATACGAGCACTTGAAAAGGTTAAAAAGCCTATATCTCTTCAAGTTACAAATATAATGAATTCTCAAAATGGTAACCAATTAAGGACCAGAGCATTTCTTATCTGAGGGGGAATGTTTGCAGTATTCAGGGGGAAAAAAAACCCTGTAAAACTTAAATGTTCCTTTTTATTGCTCAGAATTTATGATCCTTCAAGTTAAAAATGAAAATTGCCTTTAAAGAAAGAGCTGGATTTGAAATAAAGTTATTACAACTTCTTAAATTTTGGACGATTCTGTATCATTTTAGGAAAGTGTGGACTCGTGCTGTATTTATGTGTTGTTTTTCCGATATCCTTTTCTTCTAATTAGAAAAGTTTCTAGGTATCAGTCAAGATTA
This sequence comes from Balaenoptera borealis, assembly GCF_965194805.1. NCBI lineage: Eukaryota > Metazoa > Chordata > Mammalia > Artiodactyla > Balaenopteridae > Balaenoptera > Balaenoptera borealis. The sequence goes on from NC_138876.1 coordinate 17,528,085, forward strand.
ATTCATTTTGAATGTGAAATGAGAATATCATAGCCTGTTGTAATACAGCTGCCTCTAAATGATTCATTTGAATTGGAATGAGTGGTATGCTAGTAAATGTATGCTCATTTGCAGCATTTGCCATTTCTGTAGTATAAGTACTCCTACTATGGACAATTTCAAGCCACCAACATGACTTCACTGAACATGGAGTTGGGAAGAGGTGACCAGCAGTATGCCATTATGTAGTATATCCACCATATAGATACGATAAATGTGAATAACCTTGGAGCTAGATGATAGTAAAATAATTAGAAAGTGATAAAGTTTGAGTATTAACTTTGCTCTTAGCATGGTTTATTTAATTGTAAGTTAATATAATTTAAGTTTTAATAGTGGTTAAGTTAAACAACAGGTTTGCAAAATTCCTGAAAACTTGAGAGTCAGTTCTTGTGATTTGGGATAAGGCAGCTGAAGCAAACCAATAAGAAACTGTCCAAAGGTAAACTTGTTGAGGACAGGGTCCAAGTCTTTTATACAGACTTACAGTTCTATATCCCATAACAAGTGGATTTTTATAGCTGTATAAAAATTACTATTAGTGTATAAGAGGGAGAGATTAATTCTCTCTGAGGTAGTATGGGTAACTGTCAAAATAGTGATGCCTGAATAGAATTTCAAAGGATGAAGAAAAATTATTGAACTGAATACATTTTGGAAGGACACTGTAAGCACAGGTGACGCATTCAGGGAAATAGCTGGAGAGTTAGTAAAAGGATGGGATGTGGCACGAGATGAGGGGTACTCCTGGTTAAAATGTCTCATATGATTGTTCCTCACTGAAATGTAGGCTTGACAATGGCCAGGGAACTATCTTGTTTACTCCATATCTCATATATATATATATATATATACACACACATATTAGGTATACCATAAATAATTGTGGCTCTGGAATTCAGTCCCAAATCTGATATTTCAGAATCTATACTACCTTGATTCTACAAGGCACTTAATCTTGCATTAATATTGTTCTTCATAAGTATATCTTTCCTACAAGGCTGGGAGTTTTTGGAGGGAAGGGAACCCCAACAAACAGTGAAATGCATTTAGGGCACAATGTCTACTTGTTGATTTGATTTTGGAGATTTTTAACATGTTAACCTGTTGTGAGGATGAAAATCTCCAGTCTTACCACTTTACTGTTGATAGCATTTGAATAATTCAAATTTGGAACTATTATAAATAGTGCTATTAACATTATTATGTATAAATTGCTTAGTGAACACCTACTTGCATTTCATTTGGGTCTACGTATCCTGGAATGGAATTAGTGCTTTACTTATGTTCATATTTAGTAGATGAACATATATTTGCCCTTTGGGGGGTGGTCTATATACCTTGGAGTGGAATGACTTGTATACCTATTTTCAACTTTAGTAAATACTATCAAATAATTTTTCAATGTGGTTCTACCAGTTTATACTCCTACCAGGAATATAGGAAAGTATCCTTCCTCACATTTGATGTGCTCTGTATTTTTCATTTTAGTCTTTTTAGTTGATGTGCACTGCCATGTTTTTGCACTTACTTGCCATACGCCTTGGACAACATGCTCTTCTGTACCTGACTTTTCTTGTCTGTAAAATGGGGAGAAACAGAGCACATTATTTTTGAGAAATAAAGGAAATAATCCACGCAAAGTTTTTAGGGCAGTGACAGGCACAGAGCACACCAAGACAAATATCATAGGCCACTCTTCTTCATCATCACCACCACCACTGTTATCTGGAAGGATTATTAAGCATTCAACAGCGAGAAAGCAGGTTTCTAGACAAAGTGACCAGCTTATGCAAAGGCAGGAAGGCAGAAAAGAGCCATCTATGTTGGAAGAGCAGTGAGAAGTTTCCTCTTTCACTCCATGGATGTTTGGTCAGGGTGAGAGACAGAAATGTTTGACTAGCAACTAACTCAATTGTTCTGTTTCAAAGAGAGGGTTATTAAGTGCCCATTTCATTGAGTAGATTATGCATCTCAAATGAGAAGCAGATAATCAGTTATTTAAAACAGTACCCGTCATGGGTGTCTCTTCCATAAGAATGAACTCAGAACAGTGCCTGCACCGTGCAGAGGACAGATCTGCTTTCTGTTTGGCCAGCGGGGCTTTTTCGTACTTTCCTTTTCAGATAAATGCATATTATTGGGAAATCCATGGAAAGCCCCTTTCTTTGTATGTTAGAATATTTCCATGTCCCCTAGCATAGAGAGTATCCCTGGCTGCTTCCAATGGAATGCAGAATCATATTCTTGTCTCAGTGGATTTCACCTCTGAGCGGTGTGCCAAGCAGTCTGCAGCAACGAGAGGCTTCCCAGACCAAAGCCCAATTAGGTCCAGCTGTGCCGAGCAGTTCACCAGCACAGCTCCTATACCCTAAAGCAGTTTCCCAAAACTGTAGTTGGGTGGGCTTTGCATTTTGAAATTTGCCTGTTTGTTTTATGCCTTGACACCGTGCTTTTAAGAATAATGGACTCTCCAGCTCACTTCCCCTGCTTCCCTTTCTGGGGTTGGAAACCATAGTCACTGACTTTTGAGCGCTAAGAGTGAATGGTGGCTCTGGCTGGAAGGGCTTCACATGGGAAGGTTGGGAGCCAATGTTACAGCAAAACATCTGCACAGATCTTTTCTTGCTTTCAGGATGTTGTGACCCATAATCTGGCCTCACCCCAACTGGCTGACCTCTTATTCTGAGCACAGTGTGACACAGCTGTTTAAGGTTAACTGCACTGAAGCCAGAAAGAAATCCCCATCTGTAGGAAGACAGGAAAGTGATGATGAACTTGGAGAAGGGAGTTCTCTTTTCAGTAGACTGGAACCTTGGTGTTCCCAGCATGGCCTCGAAGAGAGAGAGAGAGAGAAAGAGAGAGAGAGAGAGAGTGCACCTTATGGTGCACTGGCTAAGAGTAGAAAGAACGGGTTCCAACTACAACTCTACTGCTAATTAATTCTATGGCCTTAGGAAAGTCACATAACCACTCTCAGCCTGTTTCTTCATCTGCAAATGTCCTGGCTTCATATGGTTGATGTAAAGGCTTCAATACAAGTAAAGCACACAGCAGTGGCGGGCACAGAGTAAGAGTTCAATAACCAATGCCTTTTATATTTAATGTTTTCTTTCCCCACCCTTTTCCCTCTGTTTGGTTAACTCTTCCATTTTTGGCCACGGCTATTCCTTTAAGTCTTGTTCAGGTATCTCTTTTGATTTATCCAGTAGCAGCTTCTACTACCCTTATTGTAGCATTTATTATGCCACATTGTAAATGTAATTGTATATTCCTTAAAAGGTTAATTCCTTTCTGTAAATGAGTCCAGGTGTACCTTGCTTGTTATGGCGTATGGCAATGAATATTAAATGGTAAACAGTCGGTAAATATTACATTTTGTGATTATTAGGCACACGCTATATCTGTTTAAGCAGACCCTGCTAGACTTTCTCCAGTACCAGAAGACCCCCACCACTACACCCATTTCACCAGACTGGGTGCGACACACCAAGACAACTTAGGACAATATTTGTATCTGATGCTCCTGAACTTCCCTCCTTGCTCACTTCAGTTTATTGATGGGCACTTCATCCTGCCCATCTCAATATTTGGCTGCCCTAAATTATAAGCTATTGAATCAATCAACTATTGCAACATAATACTACAAAATATGTTGTGAGTTAAAAAAATCACGTATTACCATAGCCTACACAAGTGTAGGTTGGCTTCAGGTCAGATAATCTAGGCTGGAATTGCTCATGTATATCATCTTGGCTGGAAATTCTACACCAGGCAGGGCGTGACTAGGAAAGTTTATCTGGAGATGCTCTGCCCCACATGTCTCTCATCCTCCTTCTGGAACAGCAGGCTAGTCTGGGTATGTCCTTGTCATGGGGATGGTGGAAGTACAAGAAGGTCAGTGGGGACAACAAATGTTTCTTGAAGCCTAGGCTTAGAAATGGCACACCACCATTTTTTCATTTTGTTCATCAAGGCAAGTCATGTGGCTGGATTTCGAACCATAATATGAGTAAAATTCCTCTCATGATAAGAGAACTGCAAAGTCACTTGGCAAGGATGGCGATACAGGGTGAAGAAATAGTGGGGTCCACAAATCAATCTACCACTTACACCATATCAAAATCTTTACTCAGGACAACATCAGTTAACTCATTCCCACTGAGATATAAATCGCCAATGAGTAATCTATTCAATGTTTTCTCTACCCAAAGAAATAAATCTCTGAGTTCTAGATGCTTAAGGAATTTGGGTAGTAGGATAAGGAACTTCAGTGCTTCTGAAATAACTGAGCACCAGATATCTAGTGAACACATAGCATAAACCCGGCACTTCAGAGAACACAGAAGGGAAGACTTTATGGTTCATGATTTAAAGAAGTCAATGGATTTATTGTGAAAATAAAGTAAAAAAATGAGCACTCATGAAATTGCAAAACAATACAAGATACAATAGAACTAAGGTGCTCTTTTTTTTTTTTTTAATTCCTCTTGTGTAATGACCCCTACAATAAGTCCTGTGTAGATTTTACCTTTAATCTGTACAGCAAGACATGGAAAGTCAGTTTTGATTCTGAAAACTATGCACACACATTCTTTGTGAAAAACAAATATACCTGCCTTGTACTCCTCAAAACCGTCAAACTCAACAAAAACAAGGAAAGTTTGAGAAAATGTCACAGCCAAGAGGAGTCTAAGGAGATATTACAAGTAAATGAAATGGAGTATCTTCAACAGGATCTTGGAATAGAAAAGGGATATTGGGTAAAAACTGAAAAAAATATGAATAAAGCACGGCCTTTAGGTAAAAATAATGTACCAATATATTGGTCATTAATTGTAAGAAATGTACTATACTAATGCAAGATGTTAATAATTGGAAAAAGAAACTATGTGAGAGTGTATGTGAACTCTACTATCTGCTCAATTTTTCTGTAAATCTAAAACTATTCTAAAAATAAAATCTATTAATAAAAATATCTAGTAGAAAATCTGAATAGAGCTATAACAAGAAAAGAAATTGAATTAGAAATTAAATTTCACTTACAATACCATCCAAAATCCCCAACATAATTAGCAATAAATTTAGCAAAAGCAGTGCAAGACTTGTACATGGAAAATTACAAAATATTATTAAAAGAAATTAAGGAAGATCTAAATAAATAGAAAGAATTCCCATGTTTATGAATTGGAAGACTTAGTATTGTTTAAATGGTCATAATCCATTTAACTGAACTGTGGATTCAAATAAATCCCTATCAAAATCTAGCTTGTTTTTTAAAAATAGATTGATAAACTGATCCTAATTTCATATATAAATGCAAGGGAATGCAAATAGTCAAAACAACTTCGAAAAAGAACAGAGTTGGAGAGCTCACACTTCTCAATTGTAAAACCTACAGCAAAGCTAGAGTAATCAAGAGAGTACTGGTATAATATAGACATGTAAATCAATGGAATAAACTTGAAAGTCCAGAAATAAACACATACATCTATGGTCAATTGATATTTGACAAGAATAGAAAGACAAGAATAGAAAGAATTTAATATGGAAAAAAAATACTCTTTTTAACAAATGGTGCTGCGACAATTGGATACCTACATGCAAAGTACGAAGTTGGACTCCAACCTCAGACCATAAACAAAAATTCACTCAAAATGGATCATAGATGTTAATGTAAGAGCTGAAACTATAAAATTCTTAGAAGAATGTTCAGGGTTTGGGGTTAAGTAATGGTTTCTTAGACATGACACTAAAATCAAAAGTGAGAAAAAACTAACTTTTTCTGTTTCTTCTTATATTTGGGTTCATACCAGAAAGAGAACAAAGAGTTTAAAAACTTCTAATATTGGTCAGCTTCTCTAAACTCACATAACCTGAAATCTGGTGGCTTAGCACGATTGACGTTTATGTCTTCTGTATATAAAGCCCTAAAATGAGTGTTCATGACATATATTTCTTGAGTTATGTGGTTTTGCAATCTGTAACTTGTGGCTTTCAGGGTCACTTTACTTGTCTATTTCAAGCCAAAGGGGGAAAGAACATGGAGAATCTCACAGAAGGTTTTGGGCAAGGCCTAGAGGGGTGCAGTTCTGTTCTATTCACATTCCATCCCTTCACCTAATAGTGGAATAGAGAACATGATCTGCAGTGTAGCACGTGAACAAGAAATGGATTGGTGATCATATAGCAGTTTCTACCATTCATTTCTACCATGAAAATAGTCATTAGGAGCCTCATATCTTAGAGTCCAGGGATTAGAATAAAAATAACAGCAATAAGAGAAGCTAACATTTGAGTAATTATTCTGTGAATGGCATGATGCTTGGTAATTTACAGGTATTATTACCACAATTAATCTTCATGATAGCCCCATGAGACACATACTTTGTTATCTATATTTTACATATATGGAAACAGACAAAGACACACTGTGTACCTTTTTTAAGTTATATAGGTGTTAATTGGTAGCACTGATTCAACTCTAGATAATGCTGACTCAAAAACACAGGCTGTATAAGATGATACTCCCTTCTAAGGAAGTAAGGGGGGCTGGAGAGAGAGAGTAGGATAAGAAAAGAAGGAGCTAGAATGTGAAATATCAGGAAGCCAGGGCCAGAGCATCTGGATCCTGATAGGAAAGTCCTAGTTTCTTGTCATTACTCCACATTGTCACTTGGTACAACCATGCCAAAGAAAGCAGCGCTAGGTGGCTTGTTAACCTTCCTGGATTTAGTCAGATTCTTAGTATGAGTTGCAGTATAACAACTTCCTATCTAAGCCTCAGCATTTTCTGTAATTGAAATTTACTTATTCAGTAAACTCGTGCCAACATCATGGATTACTGCTTACCCCTATTTGAAGCAAAGATAAGCAGCTAGGTTTGGTATTCCCCATCCCTGAAGTTGATCTTGGCTATGACATTTATACCAATTATTGAAAAGCATTTCAGCAACAGTCATTGTTCAAGTTAACAGATGATCCCTTCCAAGTCCTCGAAGAACTGGTGGAGGCAGAGCTACAGCAGAACTTGTCTGATCTTCAGAGTCAGGATTGTGCAGCCTCTATTTTTGGAAAGGTTGGCAATTTGGAAAGGTTGATTATTTCTGTGTATTATTACCCTTTCCTTCAAGTCCCTTTGTGACTCCCTGTTACCAATGAAATAACATCAAATAACACCCTAGCAGAACTCACCAAGTTCTCAAGGATCTGAGGCTTTGCTGCATAGGATGGTTTATTGGTTTCCTATTGCTACTGTAACAAATTATCACAAACTCACTACAAACAAATGTATTCTCTTTCAGTTCTGGAGGTCAGAAGTCTAAAATCAAGATGTTAGCAAGGCTGCATTCCTTTCAGAGTCTTCAGGGTTGGATCCACCCTCTTTCCTTTTTCAGCTTCTAGGAGCTGCCTGCATTCCTTGACTCATGGCCCCTTCCTCTCGACACTCCAACTTCTTGCTTCTGTTGTCACATCTAACATTCACTTTGATCCTGCTGCCTCCCTATTATAAGAACCATTGTGATCACATTGTGCCTATCCACGTAATCCAGGACAATCTTCCATCTCAAAATTCTTAACTTCACCACATCGGCCTAGTCCCTTTTGCCACGTAAGGTAACATATTTGCAGGTTCCCAGCATTAGATTGTACACATCTTTGGATACCGATGATGGCATTTTTCAGCCTAACACAGATGGTCTAGCCATACAGAACTACTCTCCATTCCCCAGACTTATTCCATTTTTCACATCCGTAGCTCTCTGCTCACCTCATCTCTAACAGTCAAGACTGACACTTCTACTCCCGTCCTCTTAGGGAATGACTCCTGAACCATCCATTCTCTACTCAAGCATAGCTTCTCCTGTGAAGTCTTCCTCAACTTTCTTCACCCCTCCAAAACCTCAGGGTGGAATTAATATTATACTTCCTTCCCTCCCTGTCAATAACTAGAGTCATAAAGGTTTGTTGAACTGTTAAATGAATGTGGCCCATTATACAGATAGGTATGCCAGGCTTCTAATGACTTGTTTTCTCAGTCATTACCAGCAGTGATGTAGAGCTTGGTAGCAGCCTCGCAAGGGTAATAAGCTACGCTTTCCGTAGCTTAGCTGCCATAAGCTACTTTTCTACAGCTAATATCACTGAGAGGTTTTCCTAGGCCCACGCACGCCACAGGGTCACCTGAAAAAACAGTTCATGTTCAACTAAGCTGCCTGTGCCTTAAGTAAAATCAATCAAGGCATTTGCATGTGTGTGAAAAGTGACTGTGGCTAAGAAACTATCTCACAATTATTGACTTCCCTATAAGAATGACTTTCCTATTAAAGACTCGGATTTCCTATTAAAAATTGGATTCCCCTGGAAACAGCTGAAGAAACCGTACTTGGCATTTGCAGCGTATCCTTCATTGTACTGACCTTGTTACATTTTTAAGTGGAGAGATGAGATTCCTGGGAACTTCAGTTTTATAAACTGGCTCCCAACTGCAAGCCGTGTCACCCTATTATGAATAACATACACACAGAACATTCGTTTCAGCTTCCAGCACCACTTTCATCATTTTACCTGGGGCTACAGTTACTTGTAAGTTTGCCTTATCCCCCTCTCCTACATGCTATGATCACTGAAGGCAGATTCTCTCTCTTACTTTTATCACTTGTGCTTAGCAGTTGTCTGACACAGAGTAGAAAATAAATGTCTATTGATATGAATGATGCTTGGAATGTGTTTATAAAGCTAGACTTCAGTGCTCCTCCCGGTAAACAGTATACTTCATGGATATCTAATAGGGCTACCATCTTATCCTGCTTTCCCTACTCCTTTCCTGGTTTTAGCCCTGAAAAGTCCATGTCCTGAGAACGCTCTTCCTCTTAGTCTTGGGCAAACTGAGATAGCTGGTCACCCTAATTTCTAAGTACTCTGCTAGCACAAACTCACAAACTCAAATGCCTTCAGAGACTTCTGGGTAATGACAATGAGAGGTAACCTGGTTTAGGGTAAACTGGAAACTGGCCAGAAGGTATTCGACTATGAACAAAACCTGTCAATGAGCTGAATTAGCTTGATGGCCTGCATTGCATCCTGTGGGATAGCAGTGCCTGGCTAGAGTTAACAGAAGAAGGAGCAGGGATAATTCAACTATGATTTTTTTTTTTTACAAAAATCAAAACAATTAATTTTGAGATTACTAAGAATTTAACATCTCAGCCTCCATTTTCTTACATATGAAATTAATGTAATTAATTCTGCATAACTGGATACACAGAATTGTGAGAATTAAATTAGATAAAAAATACAGAATGTTAATAATTTTTATTTTTTCAAAAATTAATATATGTGGTAGAAGCATTGGATTGCGAATTTGTAACCCAGTTTTACTTCTAGTTTTATAAACTTAAAGAATTCATTTAATATCTGTGGGTCTCAGGTTTCCCATCAAAAATATAAGCAGGCTTGACAGCTAATTGCTGGGGTGCATTATATTATTAGGATTTGATTACCTGGAGAGTGCTTTTTGGAAGGAAACTTTGTGCTAGGGATTAAGAACTCCGGCTTAGGGATCATAGAGACCCAAGCTCTGATCCTGATTCTGTCATTTGATAGATGCTTAACTGTGAGTAAATTCTTTAACCTCTTCATGACTAACTTTCTTTACCTATAAAAATGGGGATTTTAATTATGCCCACCTCATGTGGTTGTTGACATCAAGAGAACGAAATAAAATAATGTATGTAAAGATATTAACATGGAAAATGCACATAGATATTAGCTTATTGTCATTATTAAAATCACCATTACTAATATACACAAATGATCAAAATCTAGTTTTAAAGATGTTGAAAACAGAGTGCTTAACAGTTTGGAATTCTAACCCTTTCCCTCAGTTTCCTAAAGTATGGGCAAAATAAAAGTTTAACCCTTTTAAACTAACACGATATTGTAAATCAACTATACTTCAATAAAAACAAAATTTTTTGAAGTTTAACCCTTTTAACTACCATATTATTAGTCCTTTGACACTGTATACAAAGCTCCTGGGTCCAGAAATGAAGTTGTCCTGCAGCTTTCTTTACTCTGGAGCCTCCGTTTCTCCTGTGGTTACAGAAGTTCATTCCCATAGGATATCAGCTCATGTTCTTCTGAGCAGTTTTACCTTTTCCTTGAAGTATAGTAAAAAGAAAAATTGAATTCCCATGACTATCCTCCACCTGATTTTTTTTAAGGTCCCTTTCTCTCTTCACTTAGAAGCAAGAACATGTAACCTAATTTTGAATTGAAAATCTGAGAATACACATTAATCTCTAAATGCTGCTGTTTTTGCTGGTAATGGAATTAACAGGCATTCAGTTCATTTACTCATGAAACTGCTTCTAATTTTTTAAAAACTTTTTTCCTTCTTCCAGAGCTGATGTTTTAAAACACATTAAAACTGAATTTAATTTGGCTTTTAAAACACCATAAATGGTGTTTGCGTGTGTGTGTGTGTTTGTGTGTATGCGTGTGAGTGCATTAGTGTATATTGGGTATTTCCTACAGGTCTACTTTGAGACAGCACTTTAAGGTTTTTGGGGTTTTTTTAAAGACATTTAAGTAGTTCCAGCTGTTTAAGATTCAGAGATGCAGGGATACCTTTCCATTTTAGGTGACCTTCAAATAAAGTTTGCTAATGGATAAAATTTGTCTTCACCATCCACAGGAGTTGTTAACGGACTAGCCATGTGTGTCCTGTGTAATGGACAAATCAGCAACAAATTAAACTGTCTTTATTACTGTGGGCTAATTATGTAGGAACAGAGATGGATTTACTATGCAAATATCTTTGGGCATGTGAAGGCCAGATAACGTTGTACAGACAAAAGTTTCTCAGTACATGGAATAAAGACAATGGGTGGGAGATTGTATTATCACACGATATATGGTAGTCAAGAGTGCCAAGCTCAAAACAACTCTTCCATAGCAATTATTACAATGGTCACATTGAAAATGTCATTTCAGTACAAAGTTGTCCATCAAAACCTTGCACTTGTGAAACAAAAGAACTTAAAATTTGTAGGGAAACACAAAAGACCCCAAATAGCCAAAACAATCTTGAGAAAGAACAGAGGTGGAGGAATCATGCTACCTGACTTCAGACTATACTACAAAGCGACAGTAATCAAAACAGTATGGTACTGGCACAAAAACAGACACATAGGTCAATGGAACAGGATAGAAAGCCCAGAAATAAACCCATGCACTTATGGTCAATTAATATACAATCAAGGAGGCAAGAATATACAATGGAGAAAAGACAGTCTTGTCAATAAGTGCTTCTGGGAAAACTGAACAGCTACATGTAAAAGAATGAAATTAGAACATTCTCTAACACTACATACAAAAATAAACTCAAAATGGATTAAAGACTTAAATGTGAGAGCATATACTATAAAACTCCTAGAGGAAAATGTAGGCAAACACTCTTTGACATAAAAGGCAGCAATATATTTTTGGATCTGTCTCCTAGAGTAATGGAAACAAAAGCAAAAATAAACAAATGGGACCTAATTAAACTTAAAAGCTTTTGCACAGCAAATGAAACCATAAACAAAATGAAAAGACAACCTATGGACTGTGAGAAAATATTTGCAAGTGATGTGATCGACAAGGGATTTATGTCCAAAATATACAAACAGCTCATACAACTCAATATCAAAAATACAACCCAATCAAAAAATGGGCAGATGACCTAAATAGACATTTCTCCAAAGAAGACATATAGATGGCCACCAGGCACATAAAAAGATGCTCAGCATCACTAATTATTAGAGAAATGCAGATCAAAACCACAATGAGTTATCACTTCACACCAGTCAGAATGACCATAATCAAAAAGTCTATAAATAATAAATGCTGAAGAGGGTGTGGAGGAAAAGGAACCCTTCTACACTACTGGTGGGAATGTAAACTAGTGCAACCACTATGGAAAACAGTATGGAGTTTCCTTACAAAACTAAAAATAGAGTTACCGTATAATCCAGCAAATACACTCCTGGGCTTATATCCAGAGAATATTCTAATTCAAAAAGATACATGCACTCCAATGTTCAGAGCAGCACTATTTACAATAGCCAAGACATGGAAGCAACCTAAGTGTCCATCGACAGATGAATGGGTAAAGAAGATGTGGTATATATATAAAATGGAATATTACTCAGCCATAAAAAAGAATGAAATAATGTCATTTGCAGTAACATGGATGGACCTAGAGATTATCTACTAAGTGAAGTAAGTCAGACAGAGAAAGACAAATATCATATGATATCACTTATATGTGGAATCTAAGAAAATGATACAAATGAACTTATTTACAAAACATAAATAGACCCACAGACATAGAATACAAACTTATGGTTAGAAAGGGGAAAGAGGCGGGGAGGGATAAATTAGGAATTTGTGATTAATAGATACACACTACTATATATAGAATAGATAACCAACAAGGATCTACTGTATAGCACAGGGAATTATATTCAGTATCTTGTAATAACCTACAATGGGAAAGAATCTGAAAAAGAATACATATATATAAATATAACTGAATCACTTTGCTGTACTCCCAAAACATTATAAATCAACTATACTTCAATAAAAAAATAAAAAATAAAAAATAAAATCTTTATCACCTAAATCTTAAAAAAAACCTTGCACTTGGAATGATGCTTGATATTATTCATATTAACTGGTTTTTTATTGAATTATTGGCTGTATTTTTATTTAATTTGTAAATTAATTTTGATTTTGCAATCATAAAAAAACTGCAAGCATATAAAGTACTTATCTAGTTTTATATTTATGTGTCTTTATGTAACATAATAAAAATAAGTTAAATCAATATTGGACAACCAAAACATTTTTTCTTCTTATATGTCTTATAATATCACAGACATTGCCTAAGTTTGAGAAACACTGGTTAAAAGTGTCACTGAAAGAGGTAAAGAGGAAAATGTTTATGGATGAACATAGAACAGAACAGTGACTAAGGATATAGGCTTTAGTATCAGTTGTACTTACATTTCAGTTACAGTTCTACATTAAATAAATCATGGGGCTTTACTTTTCTAAATCTTTGTTTTTCCAAATTAAAATGAGAATGACAACAGGAATTACCTCATGCAGTTGCTATAATGACTCATTGAGATAACCTTTATAAAGAGCTTCACCCGTTGAGAGGCAGGATGGGGGTATAGTGAAGATTGTGAACTATTTAGAGAGACTTCTGGGCTCAGATCATGGCAATAACACTTGCTAAATGTATGGGAAGTTACTTGACCTCCTTGTACCTCAGTTTTCTCATCTGCAAAATGGGAATAAATAATAAGAATGCCAACCTCATGGGGTTGCTATAATAAAAACTGAGTTATCGAGTTGCAAAGCACACAGGGCATGGCAATAGTGAGCACCCTACAGGTGTTTCCTATTACTATTAGCGCAGTGTTGGATGCATAAACCTCGATAAAGTTGAGCTGATTTGAAGGCAGGTGTTAGCTTAGTTTGGGGACCAGACCAAAATCCATTCCACTTGGAGGGATTATGACTATGGTCTTATGAAATGATCATCTGGGCTAGAAAATTAGACATTAAAAGCAATCAAGGCTGAACTAGTGGACAATGGAATATACATGTGGTTGATGAGTAGAAGGGTCCACAGACACTGAGAAGGTAAAGAGTGGTGCTAAAGTCTGAGGTAGCTAGTATAACTTGGAATGGAGAAGACTGTTCCAGCATGAGCTTCAAATTTGTCCATAGTGGGGTCTCTTGAAGGAGAAGTCACCTCAAGAAAAGAGAATCAAGAAAATCAGGTTTTAGAAAGAATCTCTGAGTCTCTGCTTTTCTGGTTGTCCCACTCCAGTTCATAGTGAGACAAGTCAATGCTTTTGGAGAGAAGAGTGCTAGTAGGAACAATTGCAAACAAACAAAAACCTATGTTAGAGAGAACTTTGAAAGTCACTGGAGCATGCCTTGATATCCATGTAGAAAAAGAACTGAAAGCAAGAACAATATATACTTTGGTAACTTGGGGACTTTAGGGGAAAACGATGATGCCCATATCTGGAGGCAGAGGAAGCAGATTTCTTAGAGAAGAACCACAGAAAAAGAGAGAACCAAGTATCACATCCTACCTGATTCAATTTTTTCATGAGTATATCTGAGATGCTACCTTGTGTTTCAGAACACCCTAGAGTAGATTTTCCTGGTGGTTGGCCTTCTGCGTTGCAAGGAATTCCAAAGGTCAGATAACTCTCAGGGAGTATTTCCAGCAACTAAACAAGAAGAGTTCAGTGAATAAATAAAGAAACAAATGGGTTTGTTTGTAGAGGAATGTTACAACCCCCCATCTTCTAGATGAAAAAAGAAGTGCAAACTTTCCAGGTAAACCCTGCAACTAGAACAGTTTTGCTACCATTTAAAAGCTCTCCTACTGGCTCTTTATCTGCCTTATCCTCAGAGACAGTGCCAGGGGAAGAGCTATGTTCCTACGTTTTATGAGCAGACTGTAGACTCAATTCTCATATTTGGTTTCTCCAAATCTTGCTGATTTTATTTTCTTTCAGAGCCTTGGGATGATCTTCATTCTATTCCTCTCACTGGACTCTATCTCCTGGAAAAAAATGAGGTTCTGAAACCTGCCATTGACAGAAAGTTAACAGAATTATATTAAACTGAAAGGTACAATTGACTGGGGAATAAATTAGTTTCTGTTCATCACATTAGCGACAGTTACATTCAAATAAGTGTCAGAGCCTGGAATCAGAATATCAAGATCTGGGTTCTTTCTACTCTGAGTGAAAAAATTCTGGCGAGATTGATAGGGATCTTTTGGGGAACTTGACTTTGTTTCTTTTTAATTTTCACTTTTTTTTTTTCTTTTTCCCAGAATGTTGGTTTCGGTTCTTATTGAGGGTGTTTTCCAGATAATTTCCTTCCCCTCCCCCTGGCAAATTGCTGTCATGAGTCACAAGCAAATCTCTGAGGAGTAAATGCCAGTGGCTGATGGCTCCGCCCTAGTTCATCTCTGACTGACAGATTCCCTTTACTCCCTGTAGACCAGCAAAGGGGAACAATGACTTGGGCCAAACATTCAGAACATTCTGAAAGCATTTCTTTCACTTGGACTCTGGTTAAGCCTGACAAATATGTGGGAACATTACATAGAGACCTGACATGTTTCATGTAGCTCCTTGCGGCAGTTGGCCCGTGGCTGTGGGAGAGGAGAGAAAGCTGGTCAACTGCCCATGAGGAAGTGGGTCCATAAATAGCTGGTTGAACTTCCAGGCTAAGAAGGCACCTTCTCTAAATAACGGTAAAAGCACTAACGAGCATTTACTCATCAAGAGCATTTGCCATTTGTAAGAATCTCCCATGTCCTCGATGTAATTTAATCTTCAAAACAACTCTATGAGGTAAGCAGATCAGGCTTCATGAACCACTTTACAAAGCACTAAACTCAAGCCTAGGAAGGACTAGCATTTTTTCCCCAAGATTACAGAAATTATAAAAACCAGAAGGATGTCTCAAGCCGAGGTCTTCTTGCTCTAAGGCAGTTGTCTTTTCACTAGTGCAGTGGTTTCCAAAATGTGGTCCCTGGACCAGCAATGTCAGCTTCATTGGGGAACATGTTAGAAATGCAAATGCTGGGCTTCCCTGGTGGCGCAGTGGTTGAGAATCTGCCTGCCAATGCAGGGGACATGGGTTCGAGCCCTGGTCTGGGAAGATCCCACATGCCGCGGAGCAACTGGGCCCGTGAGCCGCAACTACTGAGCCTGCGCATCTGGAGCCTGTGCTCCGCAACAAGAGAGGCCGCGATAGTGAGAGGCCCGCGCACCGCGATGAAGAGTGGCCCCCGCTTGCCGCAGCTAGAGAAAGCCCTCGCATAGAAACGAAGACCCAACACAGCCAAAAATAAATAAATAAATTTTTAAAAAATGCAAATGCTCAAGCCCCCTCAAAGACCCACTGAGTCAGATTCTGAGGGTGAGCCCAGCAATGTGTCTCAACAAGCTCTCCAAGTGTGTCAGCTGCCCTCTAAAGTTTGAGAACTATGGCGCTCAGACCTGCGTCCTAAATGAGGCTTGAGATTTCTGACTAATCACAGGCTGTACATTTGGAAGTCTGAGGTAAATGTTGGATTTGTCAATTGACCTGACTTCCCTGTTAAAATACCAATATATTAACATTTTATGTAAATAATAAGGTATAAAGTAGCTGATCTTTGAAGGATTCAGAATCAAGTGGCAGCGTTATGTAATATAGAAAGAACCAATAGATTTGATTTCAAGTTCAAAATCTGAACTGCAATTTATAGCTGTCTGGAGTGTGTAACTGAGAAGTTCTGGGGTCACACTGGGAAAGAGATCTGTGATGAATTACCGATATCTGCAGAGTCAAGGGAGTGGGGCCCACATATTTGTCACACTTAGTCTAAGGAAAGAGAGTATATTAGTTGTGATATTCCAATTTCATCTCAGCCCTTACTTTTCTGGACGAGCATTGACAAACCAACAGTAATGAGTACACTTTGTACTTGTACGTGATCTTCTGATTTGTTCCAAGAGCTTTGTGAGGGGCAGAAGCAGGATTATTATTCTCATTTGACAGATGAGGAAAACTGAGACTAAAAATTGGAGATTTACCCAATGTCTTTTAATCAGTCTGCAGGTTTAACATTCAAATCCTGTTCTGTGTTTTGAGTTCTTTGTACCAAAATTGATGCCTCCTTTCATTTATATGTTTCAAAGTCCTTATTTGCCAATGGGATTGTAATGCTTTTCCTATATATTTTATAGTAAGGTACTCATCGAAATATTCTGAAAATTAGAAGTGTCCATAAAATGGACATAAAATCAATATGATTTCACATACCTTTATAATTCAGTATTTTCTGTGTCAACCACGTGAGGCTTGGCAGCAGAGGTGCTAAAGAAAAGCGAATGTTTTGATTAGATTCAAGCAATGATTCTTGAAAGAGGTGATTCTGCCTCCAGGGAGACATTTAGAAACGTCTGGGGAGGGTTTTGGCTGTCACAGCTCTGGCGGAGGAGTTGCTACTGGTACTTAAGGGATGCTGTAAACACTCTACAGGCCACAGAACAGCCTCGACAGCAAAGAATTATCTGACCCAAGATGTCAATCGTTCTGAGGGTTGAGAAACCTGGATTAAAATAAATGAGAAGCACACTCTTTAACCAGAGTTTTATTGTCATTCGATGAACGAGAGATAGTCCGTGCTTCCTCCGTAAACCGAGAAAGATTGCTATGCTCTTTTGCTCCTAAAACATGGTGTTCTCTATTTTCAGTCAGTGATATACTCCCCAGGGCTCCTCATCCTGAGATCTCAACTCCATCACTTAGTGCCTGTGTGACTTGTATCTTAGTGTGCTCGTGGGTCAAATAGGAATAATTGAAGCTACCTCCTGAAGCTATTGTGAAGGTTAAATGACATGTATATAAAGCACTTCAAACTCTGGCTCATAGTAAAAGCTTAATAAATGTTAATAGACTTTTCTTAAAACGAAGTTTTGGAATACAGTGCTGTCCCCATACCTCCCTGTGCTCACTGTGGTCTCTCTCCATGAATATGAGCGTTGGTTATTAACATTTCAGTTTTTAAAAGCTAAATATTAATTTTTAAAAATCACGTCATATTAGCATTGAACAATTAACGACATTCAATAAATATCAATGAGTGTTCAATTTGGCAAAATAAATATATTTTAAAATTTCATTTACTTAAAAAGAAAATCTACATGCAGAGCATATTTTCATAATTATCCAATCCTTAGTTCTTTCCCCTGTTAAAAAAAAAAAAGAAACTGATAAATTCTCCATGTGGCATTAATAAGGAAGGGAGAGAGAAAAGGAGTTGCCTTTCATGATCAGGAACAAGTCATACCCTTTTCCTTTTACAATTGTCTTCCACTTCGAAAACTAGGAAGAACTGGAGAAAGCCAAGGTATCATTGCCACTTAATCAGACTATGACACCTAAGTCTGCTGTTTTTTCCTCACTCTCTCTTTTCTCCTGGTATTCCTCCAGTGGTGTGGCTATGAGATAAATGGGCTGCCCTCCGATCAGACTTGAGATGCGAGTGGTGCCATGGGGGTGGTCTTCTACCCTGACTTAGAATAAGGGTAGATGAGAATGTACTTTTAAAAATATGGGCTTATATGAATATACATTTACCACTCTTTGATTTGAACATTAAATTCTTTGGGTTTCGATATTATTTCATTATACTCACGACTGACATCTGTTTCAAACATGTTTTCAAACTCTCTCTGTTGATTGGGTAATACTGAGAAAGAGTTTCCTAAACTATGTTTTGGCACATTACCCTAATACTTTATCTACGCTATCTGCACTTGAAAGAAGAAAGTGTGTCTCAAATCTGTCTGCCTCAAATGTGTCTGCTGATATTTTAAATAAATATTAGAAAATATTAAGCTTTGGATAGGGATGAAATGGAATGGTGAAGGGAGAAGGAATCACATGCTTCAGAGCAAACGTAATTACTAACCCTGTTTTACAGACCTGAGACCTCGGTCTCTTGATTTCTAACATAAAACTTGTTCTCATTCCTACACACTACTGGTAGTAATGGTGACGGGTCATTTAATGGGTCAATTGATATTCAGACGTTCACATTTTTATTATTGGTTTTGACAAATAAATGTGCCGTCAAAACCATTAATGTGGATGTCTACCTGCCTGCCGAGGAGCCAGGAAACACTGATATTTGGGTGAAAAAAAATGCAGAAACTGTACAAGAAATTCACCAACTCTGTCATTTCAGACAAAACAGAATCAGAGATAGAAGATACAGAAAAGACTAGAATGGTCTCATACTTTTATACTTATAGTTATTTGCACATGTGTATAGGTGTGCAAACACACACGTATGTGTAAGTGCTTTACTGGGATTGCTTTATTGGGCTTCCTCATATGCAAAGGATTAGCAGGAGTGGAGTTAGTCATCCCCTTGTCGACAAATAATGATTTCTGTTCTTCGGTTCTTTCTCAGATTTTGGTGTCTGAATGTCTGTTCTTTGTAATTTTACACGTGAGAAACTTCAGTAAGGGTGGGGAAGGATCACATTTAGTCAATTTTTAAAGAAGAAAAAATTCTCTCTTCTGCTCTTTTCTTAATCTCCTTCAGGTTTTGCTAGGTTCCTTTTCCTGTAACTTTGGGTGGAGATCAAACAGCCAAATTCTAGTGACAAGGATCAGAAGACCATCCCTGCCTTTGAGCTGCCCAAGCATCTGGATAATTGTATGAAACATGCTCACTTTTAACCATAAGGCCTCCACAGAAAGCCCTTGGGTGAGAAAACTTTCATCTAACACGTGGACACTTCCTTTCCAGGAAGCTAATGGCTCAGGTTCACATTAGGTAACAGAACCACTCTGCATTATTACACCTGTCAAGGAAAGGAGAGGGCAGGAATAGAGACGCAGAGGTAGAGGACGGACATGTGGACACAGGGGGGAAGGGAGGGTGGGACGAATTGGGAGATTAGGATTGACATATATACACTACCATGTGTAAACTAGATAGCTAGTGGGAACCCGCTATAAAGCACAGGAAGCTCAGCTCGGTGCTCTGTGATGACTAGATGGGTGGAATGGGGGATGGGGGAGAGGGAGATCCAAGAGGGAGGGGATATATGTATACACATAGCTTATTCACTTTGTTGTACAGCAGAAACTAACACAACAGTGTAAAGCAACCATACTCCAATTAAAAAAAAAAAAGCCAGCAGTTTGTCTGCACTTTACTGATCTTTGTCTGAAGACAGTGATTCTTGACTATTCAAAATCTTGATTTCCTACTCACAGAAACAACTGAAATTTGTCTGGACTATTTAGATGATTGGTTGGAGAGTCTACACACAGTCAGAAGGCAGCAAGAATAAACACCTCCACCTGGACCCACTGTCACTCCCATTAAAATGTATCCAGCATGATCACAACTAAGCATTTTACAAATATTACCTTGTTTAATATGACAACCCTATAAAATAGATAGTATTATTACCCCATTTTATGTATGAGGAAAGTGAGACTCAAAGCAGTTAAATGACAGGTGACATGTTACTACTGATTATATAACAGAACAGTTCCACCTAATATTGACACCTGAGATTTTCAAAACATCAGACCAACATAATCAACTCCAAGATACATATAAAAAGATGTTGTGTTTTCTAATAAAGATCTCTCTTGCTCTAAAATTTTACTTGATTCATTCGCTTTTGTATTTTACGAATTTCTAATTATGTAACCTCTCGATAACAATATTCTGTCCAAACTAATCCTAATCCCATGTCTAAGTCCCAAACACTAGTCTCTACCTTCCTACCTGTCACTCAACTTTCTCTTTTTTGCTAATACCGCCACCCTAACACATTCCCATACTGGAAATTCTTGACTTACCCTTTTCTTTCAACTAATTATCAGGTCCCATTCTCTCCAATTGTATCTCCCCTGCTTCCACCACCTCGTCAGCATCCAATTCTTTCATGCCTGAATTGCAATACCAACACCACTTCTGGCCCATTTGATGCCAACCTGTCTTCCAACTTACCTGTGCTCCATTGGCAGGGCATCTCTTAAATCTAAAACATTAAGTGATCTCTGAAAGTGCTTTGTAAAATCCAAAGGCTAGAAAAGTTTGATCTGTGTTCTTTTGTGCTATGAGCTTCCTCTGCTCGAAAACCTTTAAAGGTTCCCTAAACTGTCAAGACTCATGCTGATTTATTCTTTTTTTTTTTTTTTTAAATAACACTTATTAGGCTTTCATTGAAATACAGAAAGTATTCAGAAGACACAAAAATGTCCCATAATATTTTTGACTTTGTGTAAATAAAAGCAATATGACATAATAGATAATATTTTAGGAACTTGAAATATGGCAACCACTGTTGTAAACGCTTTAGGTGCATTTCTTCTTAATCCTTTTAACAAGCCTAAAAATAAGTACCCTTAGTATTCCTATTTTACAGTTGTGGAAACTGCAGCACAGAGAGATAGTTAACTTATCTTATTTGCACCACCTCAAACTCTGGCTGACTGGTATCAGAGGCTGCACTTTTAAAAACTGTGCTATATTTATGCATAGCTAGAAACGTCAAACTGAACAGAAAGGTATAAGGCAGAAAGGAAGCATATTCTTTCTTCCCTAGAGCCTCTCTTCTCAAAGGAAATTGCTATTGATAGTTTCTTATATATGCTCCCAGAAAAAAATTATGCCCATTCCAATTTATAAATAACCTCTTATTTCTACACAAAATGAATCATAATATACACTTTTTCTGTGCACTTTAACTTTGTTATGTAATAATACATCTTGTAAATATTTTCAATGCATTATTTATTTTAATAGCCAAAGAGTGCTCCTTTGCATATTCATACCAAAACTTAATAAGCCAGAGCTCCAGCAATGGTATATTGAATTCTCTAAGTTTTGCTACCATAAACAAAGTTACAGTGAACATCTTTGAACTTAAAGGCAGTCGTACTTTTTACTGATATATTGGTAGGATAAGTTTAAAACAGTGGAACTAGCGGATCAAACATTATTACACATTTTAGATAGATATTGCCAAATTGCCCTCCCCAAAAAAGGGTATAATTATTTACACTACCAAAACTACTATAAGAGAAAGTCTGTTTTCCATACTCACATGTTAGCACTAGATTTTATCGGATGTTAATTTTACCCTACTGTGACAGGTTAATTTCTACTGACTTTTAAATTAGGTCTGTTGATGCCAACAGACCTCTATCCTCTCTCTCTCCACTGGCTCCAATATGACTTCATTTACTGGATTCTTGGGATGGCTCTTGTGATAGGCTGAATAATAACCCCCAAAGATATCTAAGTCCTGATCCTGGGAACCTATGAATGTTACCTTAAATGGCAAAAGAGATTTTGCAGAAGTGATTAATTTAAGGATCTTGAGATGGAAAGATTATCCTGGATTATCCTGGTGGGCCCTAAATGTAATCACAAACATCCTTATATGAGAGAGAAGCAGAGAGAGATTTGACTACACACGTAGGAGATACAATGATGAAGGCAAGAAGCTGGAGTGACGTGTGAAGAATGCATGAGGAATGCAGGGAGCTTCTAGGAGCCGAAGAAAGCAATAAAATGGATTCTCTCCCAGAGCTTCCATCAAGGAGTAGCCCTGCCAACATCTTGACTGTAGCCTGGAGGAACTGATTTCGGATTTCTGACCTCTAGAACTAAGAGAGTATAAATTCTCGCTGTTTGAAGCCACCAAGTTTGTAGTAATTTGTTACAGAAACCATACACATCTAATAAAACCCTTGTTCTTCTTTGAACCAAATAAAATTCTTGAAAATTTAAGTGTTACGCCTTTCTTAGAATCTTTCCTAAATAGAGTAATAAAATTTCAGAAAGTGAGACCTCAAAAAGAGCTACTGGTGTTCAAACCCCTTTATTTTACAGATGTGAAAATGGGATCCACCCTTGGTTGTGTGACTCACCCGCGCCCTGCCCAGATTAGGACTTGGACTCCCGACTCCCAGCACAAAGACCTTTTTACTACACTTTTTTGCTTCCAAAGAGCCGCTGATCTCCTCATTTCAATTTCATAAAATTTAGTGCCAAATTATGGTAGATTCTCCTCTAGCACAAGAATAAAGTTATATTTTCATTAATTTCAAAATATATTTTAATTTCTCTTGAGAGTTTTTCTTTGACCTACATATTTTCTAGAAGTGTGTTGTTTAATATTCAAGTATTTGGGGATTTCCAGGTCATTTTCTGTGGTTGATATTTAGTTCAATTCCATCATTGTCTGAGAACATATATTATTTAATTTCTATTCTTTTTTATTTGTTAAGGTGTGGTTTTTTTTTTTTTCTTTTAAATAATTATTTATTTATTTATTTTTGGCTGTGTTGGGTCTTCGTTTCTGTGCGAGGGCTTTCTCCAGTTGTGGCGAGCGGGGGCCACTCTTCATCGCGGTGTGCGGGCCTCTCACTATCGTGGCCTCTCTTGTCGTGGAGCACAGGCTCCAGACGCGCAGGCTCAGTAATTGTGGCTCACAGGCCCAGTTGCTCCACGGCACGTGGGATCTTCCCAGACCAGGGCTCGAACCCGTGTCCCCTGCATTGGCAGGTGGATTCTCAACCACTGCGCCACCAGGGAAGCCCTGTTAAGGTGTGTTTTATGGCTATGAATGTGGTCTATATTGGTGAATGTTCCATGTGAGCTTGAGAATAATGTGTGTTTTGTTATTGTTGGATGAAGCAGTCTATAGATGTCAACATTATCCACTTGACTGATGATACTGTTGAGCTCTACTATGTCATTACCAATTTTATGCATGCTAGATCTGTCCATTTCTGACAGAATGGATGTTGAAGTCTCCAACTACTATAGTGGATTGATCTATTTTTTTTCCTGCCATTCCATCAGTTTTTGCCTAATGTATTTTGACACTGTTTCATTAGGCACATAAACATTAAAGACTGTTATGTCTTCTTGGAGAAGTGATTCCTTTAACACTATGTAATGACCCTCTTTGTCCCTGATGGTCTTATTTTCTCTGAAGTTCGTTCTGTCTGAAATTAATATAGCATTTCCCACTTACTTTTGATTAGAGTTAACATGGTATGTTTTTCTCCATCCTTTTATTTTTAATCTCCATGTATCTTTATATTTAAAGTGAGTTTCTTACAAGCAATATATAGTTGGGTCTTATTTTTTGATCCACTTTGACAATCTCTGTCTTTTAATTGGTGTATTAAACCATTTTGAATAATTATTGACATATTGGATTAATATTTACCATATTTGTTACTGTTTTTTATGTTACCCTTCTTCTTTATTCCTGTTTTTGTCTTCCATTCTCTTCTGCCTTCTGTGATTTTAGTTGACCATTTTATATGATTCCATTTTCTTTCCTTTATTAGCATATCAATTATACTTCTTTTTATATATTTTTAAGTGATTGCCATAGAATTTGCAATACACATTACAACTAATCCAAGTCTGCTTTCAAATAACACTATACAGATTTAAGGGTAGTACAAGTACTTTATAATATCAAAACCAAATGTCTTCTTCCATTCCTTGGATCATTGCTATCATTTATTTTACTTATACCTGAGCTATAATCATTGAACATATTGCTGCTATAATATTCTGAACAAGATGGGATCTGATAGATCAAAGAAAAGAAAAATAAAAGTTTCTGTTTTCCCTTCACTTATCGTTTCTCTAGTGTTTTCCTTTCATTATGTAGATCCTAGTTTCTGACCTATATTATATTCCTTCTCTCTTTAAGAATTTCTTTTAACATTTCTCACAAGACAAGTCTGTTGGCAAGAAAGCCCCCAAATTTTTGTTTGTCTCGGAAAGTCTATTTCTCCTTCACTTTGGCTGAGTAATTTCACAGGATGCAGAATTCTAGGTTGGTGGGGCTTTTCTCTCAACACTTAAGTATTTCACTCTACTCTTTTCTTGCTCTCACGGTGTCTTAAAATGTACCTGGAATTTGTTTTAAGCAGGTTTTTAAATTGGGGTCCATGAGATCCCATTTTATTAAGCAAGTCTGTAAGAGCCAAAGACTTACTATACTTTTAGTTGTTTTTTATTATTATTATTATTGGCTGTGACACGCGGCTTGCGGGATCTTAGTTCCCCAACCAAGGATCGAACCAGGGCCTGGCAGTGAAAGCACTGAGTCTTAACCACTGGACCACCAGGGAATTCCTAGTTTATTATTGAATGTGTTAGAAAGCCTATGTGCAATCCTAGAAATTGTCGTAGTCAGTTCAGGCTACTATAACAAAGTATCATACACTAGGTGGCTTATTTCACACCATTCTGGAGGCTAAAAGTCTGAGATCAGGCAGGGTACCAGCACTGTCACGTTCTAATGAGAACTGTCTCCTGGATTGCAGACTGCTGACTGTATTCTTACATGACAGAAAGAGAGCTAGTAAGCTCTCTGCCCTCTTCATTTAAGGCACTAATCCTGCTCATGAGAACTCCACCCTCATGATCTAATGACCATCCAAAGTCCCCACCTTCAAATACCATCACACTGGAATTATGGTTTCAACATATTAATTTTGGGGGAGGGGGCACAAATAGTCCATTGCAGATATGTTAGGGCAATAGGTACCATGACTATGGGAAATTAAGGCAAGGCTACAGTTAAAGTGAGGCGTAACTACTTTTTCCTCTATTTTATACTGACTGAATTACTTTTTAAGATTATACAGGGTACAACGTTTAAATTTAGTGGAATCTCCAAGTATAGCTATAATTTCAACCCCAGTACTGATTAAATCTATGAAGCTTTGTTAATTGGTCTATTTTAGCAAATGCTGAAGTTAACTTAGA
Organism: Balaenoptera borealis; assembly: GCF_965194805.1. Taxonomy (NCBI): domain Eukaryota; kingdom Metazoa; phylum Chordata; class Mammalia; order Artiodactyla; family Balaenopteridae; genus Balaenoptera; species Balaenoptera borealis. Next base: position 17,553,547 of record NC_138876.1, read on the forward strand.
ATCTATGTTGTAGAAGTATAAAAACCAATTTTAATTTTTGCTATAGAAAAATGTTATCTATATAATATAATTATTACATATAATTTGTTTTATATAATCCTTATCATATTTATTTTGGATTTTCAATTGAGTCAAATTATGTCCTTTTGTGGCTCACACTAGCATGTTGGTGGTGGGGATAGTGAGAAGAGAGCACATTTGGGGTATGCTCTGGAGAGAAAACCAACAGGATTTGTGGGTCAAGAATATCACAAGGTTTTCAGAGACAGCAGGTGGATAGAGAGAGTCACCCTCAACTGATATGGGAACCACTCAGGAGGAATAGGTTTGGGATGGAGAAAGAGAGTTCAGAGTGAGGCATGGAATAACCTATTGAATGTGGTACTGAATTTTCAGACTTGAACTATTTTGTGCCAAAGGTAGAGAAAGTAAGGGACACTAAGGCAGACAGGCAGAAAGAAAGGTGGACAAGCAAAAAAAGTGAGGAAAAAAAGAAAGTAATTGTTTAAAATTTTGTTAGATGATTTGTGAATAAGGTAGAAAAATAAACAAGATCTAAGAAACCATATGTCTCTAAACCTTAGTTTGAAACTGTATGGTAGCTGATTTTTTAGTCTGTATCACTTTATAATAACAAAGGATATCACAGATCTTGCCCCACAAGATTAACACAACAGCTTCATAGTTTTAGGATCAGTTGATTGCCATAGAATATACTGTGGGAAAGCTGCTATAAAATCATTCCCTTTTTAAATGAATAACAATTTATTAAATGTGTCTATCTGCACTTAAAAATGCATTTTCCATATAGGAGTCTTCTTCCAATCTAGTCACAATATTTGATACACAGTTATATTCATCAACTCCTTCACTATCTCTACTCAGACTTACATGTTTTTAATCGACATTCCACAGACTGGGATGTAGGTCCAAAACAGGTTCTAAAATGAAAAGTGTTCCAGAGAAAATTAATTAAGAATTAGCCAAAGCAAACAATCATTCTGTGCAGCTGACCAAAATCAACAGCTGTAAGGAAAGCGTGCGCAGCTAGATAAGTTTTAGCAACCTCTTTCTGCCTTCAAAAGACAAGTTGCCACCTACTTTAGCTGAAAGATTTATTTACCATTGTGAAATACAATGCCTCAACAGCAACCCTGTAGGCCAAGTTTTGGTTGAGATCCTAGGACCTGTCTTTTGCAATGGACAAGCAGGGGGAAATTTTAATTGTCTTCTGCAATTGTCTAGGATCTTGATTCTGCAATGGAAAAGCAGGGGGAAATTATAAAAGATGTGGTGACAGGGCCAGATATGGGATTTAACTGTATCCTCATTCTATTGCTTCTCTAGAAGACTTCTCTGTTCCAGACAAGTTCACTGGGCTGTTATCATCTGCACATAATGCAGCAAGTCATACCTCCGTGCTCTTCCTTTCATATCCTCCCAGCTTTGTGTTCATCTCCTTCAGAAAAGCTTTCCTTGTCAATTTACCTCTTCCCTTTAAAATTCAACATTTTCCCAGGGAATTCCCTGGTGGTCCAGTGGTTACGACGCCACCCTTCCAATTCAGGGGGCGTGGGTTCGATCCCTGGTTAGGGAACTCAGATCCCATATGCATGGCCAAGAAATTTTAAAAAAAATTTCTCAGTACACTTTTCTAAAACCCTTTCTATTGGCCCAAACTGTACTAGAAAAAAAGGGATAAAAAATGAATAGGACATTGTCCCAATACTCAAAGCCCAGTGGGCACACAAAGGAGACAGTGTTCCTTTCTACCTGGAACACTGAGATTTAAAAAAGGCTTCATGCCGGAGGTGATGCTTAGGTTTAGTAGATACTTAGATAGTAGATATTTACCAAGTGAATAAAACAAGAGAGGCGACTAGAGCTAACATTTCCAAACACGATAACTCAGCAACTTAGGGCCTAACCCATAAGCAAAGGGGGAACCATTTAAAGGTTTAGAGTAAAGGAATCATACACTAGGATTTGGTGTTCAAAAATACCGCTCTGAAGCAGTGTAGTGGGTGACCTGGAGAGAGTCAAGACTGCTGGTAAGGAGAGTTAAGAGATAATTACCATGTTTCAGGGGGTAATAAATGCCAGTGCTGAGGCAGTCATTCTGGAAAGAGGTAAGAGAATGCTAAGAAGTGCTTAGCCTCCAGCTAGATGTTAGAACTAAAATTGAGACTTATTTGAAATGACTCCTGTTTTTTTTTTTTTAAACATCTTTATTGAAGTATAATTGCCTTACAATGGTGTGTTAACTTCTGCTTTATAACAAAGTGAATCAGTTATACATATACATATGTTCCCATATCTCTTCCCTCTTGCATCTCCCTCCCTCCCACCCTCCCCATCCCACCCCTCTAGGTGGTCACAAAGCACCGAGCCGATCTCCCTGTGCTATGCGGCTGCTTCCCACTAGCTATCTATTTTACGTTTGGTAGTGTATATATGTCCATGCCACTCTCTCACCCTATGACTCCTGTTTTGAGTGAATGGATAAATGGTTATGGGAGCTCAGGAGATAATACACACTTCACAGGAAAGATATGAGTTCATGTTGGGATAAATACTTTCAAAATCTATATTGAGTGCCTACTGCAGGCCAGACACTCGTCTGAGCAATAGGTGTCTGCTCCGTGAGAGCTGGGGCTCCGTGAGAAACGGAACTGCTAATAAATACATAACAGGATCGTGCTCAACAGTGAAATCCTCATGGTCGTCACGTCCCTGTGGAAATGCTCAGCAAGTGTGCGTCTCTGTAGGGCAGCCAGCGAGTCATGAGTAAGGCCTTGGCCGGAGTTACATGTCTATGAGTCAGCGTCGGTTCGTAAGAGGCCATCGGTGTGATTGAAGTGAATGAGAATTCCCAGGAAAGAGACAGAGTGAGAGCACAGAGGTCTGGGGAGCAGCAACATGTGAACAACTGCTAATAATATACTGTGGAAATGTCAGCATTTATGCAGAGCCATGCAGAAATTGCTATGGAGATGATGAGAAAAGAGTTACTGACTGAGCCTTCATTAGTCAGTGGAGTTTTTAGCAGAGAGGAAGTGGCACAGATGAGCAGAATTCTTCTGGGCATTCATGAAGGTAAAGAGAATTCTGGCAGAAGGATCCACATGCCAAAGGAGCTAGAGGGCGTCATAGAGAAAGGGGCAGTGGGGAGGGACACGGAGGTGCTTCAGGATGGTAGGCATATATGGTGTAGGAGTGACCATGTGGCAGGAGATGGAGCTGAAATCACAGGAGAACCAACTAGAGCCAGGTCAGACCCACGTCTACAAGCCTCTCTGCATAAACATCACTTAAGCGCTGTGCTTTGTCCTTTGTGCTAATGCTTCTTTGTGTTTGTTACCTGTCTTTATGCTTTTTTCTTTGTCTTTTTTTTTTTTCAATCTTGCCTTTCTGGTTATTTTAATGGGTCTTTTTGAGCAGAGATCTTTGCTTCCTTTTTTATTCCTCATTCCCTTTTCCCTCATGCCTTACATCATTCTCTTCCTCAGTTTGATTTCAGAGGCTTATTTTAAAAAATAATTTAAAGGTAATATTATTTCTCAGATTTGAAGAGACTCATAGACTTGGCATTCCTATCACAAATGCCCCAAGTTGAGTAGATGATTTTTGTGGGATTTGGGGTGTGATTCATTTAGATAAAGAACAATTTTTCTGGCTAAACAGTCAAACAGGAAAATTTTTGATGGTCAGAAGCCTTAGCTTTAACTTATATTTTCTAACTCAGGACAAGATGAATAGCAAATGTAGAGATGTAATGAAAGGCAGTGACATTTAAGAGTTGAATTTGGCTACCAATCTGATCCAGAATTACAAGTGTGTGTGTGTGTGTGTGTGTGTGTGTGTGTGTGCACGCGCGCCTGTGAGACATGTATGTGTGTGTATTTCATTATAAGACTGACATGTTCAGAGGGTGATACAGATGGGAACCCCACCTCCACAGAAATAGAGAGTAAAGTTTTCACATTTAAACCTCTAATCGTTACCCCAAAAAAGGCTGGGAGAGGCTGGTAAGTTTTACTTCATAAAGCAATTATCATAACTTTGGCACAGACAGTTCAGAAACAATGTAAAACACAGCCATGAAGCTGGAATTGTTAGTATTACCTACAAAGACATCTTCACGCTTTACCAGTGTCAATAGCAGCTACAGTTTCCTAATAATGCTCTACTTTGGATCTTCATCAAACCCTTCCCCCTTCATCACCATGCCTTGCTATTTCCTCATACATGGAAAAAGAGACACTGGTAAATTTTCACAATTTTGTAGTTTCGTGCCAATATTTCAACTCCTCCACCATCCTGCTAAACAGAATGTCACCCCTGCTGAGTAGCTGAATACCCCCTCCCTGTTGTCTACTCTTTTCTACTTTTCTTTCCATAAATGTCTTAATATTTCATTATTCAGGAAACTATCTAGTTCAAGGCAACATTTTACAGATAAGGAAATTGAGACCCAAACAGATGAAAGGAATGACTCAAAGTCACAGAGCCAGTTTGTAGCAGAACTGGATAGAAGAAAGTAGCCTCATTCGAGGGCATTTCTCTTTCTGTTGCTTCATTCCTTCTCCAGCAAGAGAAGGAATTCAGAGCTCTATGTGACACTGTTTGCAAATAAGACTAGTTTACATATCCTTTTGTGGATATTGTCTTTTCTTTGCAGCCCCAACCTTTCATACTTCCTCTTTTTTCTTCCCATTTAAAATTACTGCATCAATAATTCTAAGGTTATGAATATTTCAGAGAGCCCAGATAATTAAGATTCAAGGTGGGTAGGCAGATGTGGGGTGGTAAATATAGTAGGGGGTTGTGAAGAGGAAAGAGATTTGAACATGCCAACTTTCCCACCTGGAAGTTGTTATTACAGATGAGAAGATTCTCCTCTGAGGCAGAAAGTGGCCTGGGAATGGGGGAGGGAGAAGAGGGGAAAAGATGTCAGATTATTAGTGATTTCAGTTTTCTTTTCCAGGGACGTTTGCACTTAGAAAAGGTTAGTAGTTAGTAGGGCACACACAGAATCTTTTTCCTTTACTCTGGTGTAAAACAAGCCAAAGACAGATACATGAAAGTGTACTGATCAGTGCTTGTCTTCTGTTGGCTCTGCCAACTCCCTCTGGACACTTTCCCCTTTGCAACTGAGAAAGATGCCAAATGTATGTTTCCTGAATGCTGAAGAGGAGCAATTTGTACAATGTCTCTCTTATGTTAAAACTATCCGCTCTGTGCCATGAACAGTAAGGAGAAAATGTCCTGGAAATTAGTGGCAGGCTGCAGGAGGATGACATATCTCCTGGGACCTCTTCCTTACTATGGAGAAATTGCAAGAACTCTACAATAGACAAGAAACCTATTACTGCAATACCATTGCAGCTTTACAGCATCATTGCTGAGGCGATGGTTTGGGATGACTATCTCCACAGAATAAGAAGACCTTCTGTTCCAATCTCCCCTGCGGACCTTCCCCGCATCATCATTCCCCTGCGATGTTATCTTGCTGAATTTAGCGTACCTCAAAGAGTTCCAGCGACAGGAAATTCACTCCACACTGAAGCAGTTCACAACACTTAGTGACATTTTTGAATGTTAAAAGTTCTCCTGTAGAGGTTTAGCCAAAATCCTCTCTGTAGATTCTACTCGCTGTTCTTTCTTCTTCATAGGGACATTTCTTTTCTGGAATTTGGAGCCCCTGTGTTAAGGAATGAGAAATATGGAAGATCTGCTATGATGTATGTTTTTTTAAATTGTAAGTAAACCCTCAAACAATAATAAAAGTGAGAACAGTATTTAACTTTCTTTGAAAGTCATTTAATCACATCATCTGAAGGTCATATATTACAAAGCTCCGTAATAAACAAAAAAAATTTTTTTGGAAATTCTCATCTTTCCAAGAGGCTTCCTGAATTCTAAATATCTGGTGTATGGCTTCTCACTTAAAATTTTAAAGGAGAATGAAGATCCTTCTTCCTCCAGAGCATATTCTTTTTTACCCCCTGTGCCTACCACCCATCCCTATAAAGATGTATAGTCCTAGTAATTTGGGGGTTATGAAGCTGTTGCCAGAATGCTATATCTCTTCCTTGCCTGGTTCCACAGGCTATTTGCACCAAATAAATAAGGCAGCTATTTTTAATTTTTAAAAGCAGCTTTATTGACATACAATAATTTGCACAAAGTTAAAGTGTACAATTTGATAAATTTTGACATGCATACATCCATGAAACCATCACCATAATCAAGACAGTTTCCTCATGTCCCTTTGTACTCCCTCCTTCCTGATCACCACTCTCTGCCTTTGGCAACCACTGATCTGCCTTTGTCACTATATATTGGTTTTCATTTTGTAGAATTCTACATAAATGAAATCATACTATATGCACTCTTTTTTTTTTTTTTTTTTTAGGGGTGGAGGTTCTGGCTTCTTTAATTCAAAATGAATGTTTTAAGATTCATCCATGTTGTTGCTTGTAGCAATAGTTTATTCCTTTTTATTGCTAAGTAGTATTTTATTGGGTGAATATATCATTCACCTTTTAGTGAACACTTGGGTTGTTTCCACTTTGGGGCTATTACAGGTAAAGCTGCAATGAATATTTTGGTACAATCTTTGTATGGACATATATTTTCATTTCTCCCTGGTAAATATCTAAGCATGGAATGACTAAGTAATATTGTAGTGTTATTACTCAATGACTGAATATCAATGAAGCTAAATCACACAATCAAGTTCAGTAGTAGCTCCACAATGCTCCATTGACTAAATTTTATGAGACACTTGATGAAAGACTGTTGAATAAAAAAATCAATTCACTTTTTCCAGACAACTTGCATCTCCTCTTCTTTATTCCAATCAAAAACTCAATCAAGTATGCATAACTGTTTATAAAGGAGACTCAAAGAAGTTAAGAACTTTCCCTTCCAACACAAAGCTTGTCAATTGCAAAGGTGAGCCTCAAAGCCACTTTAATATTTCTCTAGAACCTATACCTCTTTCTCTCTCTGCCTCTTCCTATCCCCCTCTCTCTCTACCCACCTCTTTCCCTCTCAGCATGCTTTTTATGCTTCAGTGAGGTTTATGGAGGTGAGATTTTAGTCAGCCTTCAATAGGTGGGTGATATTCAAATAAGAGCAAAGAAGAAATGTCGAACGTGGGGAAATAGGAAATCATGAGATGTGTTTGGGAGACTCTAAAGAGATTAGCCTGAAAAACAGTGAAGATTTATATAGGGAAGTAGTGGACATTAAGGTGGGATCAGTAACCCAGCTGTAAGAGTTGCCACTTTTTCCTCTGAGAACAGCTACTGATTTCTGAGGAAGAATAGGATATGATGAATTGAAGTAATCAAGTCCATAGTCTTGTTTGATAGAGGAAGGTTGATTGGTTAACTATCCACTGAAATATCCTGATTATGTGGCAGTGAGAATTGGAAAATGAAGATGGCAAAAAGAGTGGAAAGGAAGGTGCTGGTGTAAAAAACACTCGAAGGAGAAATGGCTCACATTTTGTAACTAATTAGGTACAATTAATTCTTTACTTTTTCTCTCATAACTTGCTCCTCTCTTGTGTGGAATGAACCCTGTTTAGTCCAAGGTTTAACCAGGGAAAGCCCATCAGCATAATTTTCTCAGTTAAATAAAGAGAAAGGATTGGCTTACTTGTTTATCTTCATTAGTAGATTATTATTGTTAGCATAAAAGGATCTTTTCTGATGATTACAGCCTGGTATTTTTCTTTGGGTCATCCAAATAGAGATGTAAATATAGGCTGGTTGAAAGATGAAACTGAACGTAAGCAACCTCAAACAATTCCCTGCAAGATGCTGCTAAAAAATTCTCAGATCGATGTCTTAACAGTTTCTTCTTTGCTCCTCAAAGAACTACTCACAAAATTTCAGTTATTTGAGAATCTTCCGTTGTTTGGTAGCAGTTATTTGAAGTTTAGCAACGTGAGGTTCATGTTTAAAATGTGTGGTTCATGTTTAGCCTCCTTGGATTTTGGATGAAAAGGAGGATGTCAGAAAACACTAGTGTGTAAACAATCGAAACCCAGACCTTAAGGAAAAGATTACAGAACTGACAGGGCTGTCAAGCTAGGAAAGTCTTAAGAAGCAGCTCTGGATAATGGTTTATAACATTATCTTTCCCTAAGGACCCAAGAAATGGAAAATATATTAGTTTTTCTATGAGTTGCATTTGGCAAAACACCATAAATGCACTTCGTTAAAAATATCTTGCTGCCTCAAATTCACAGGCTGGGATATGTAATACATATGTTTAGGGGATAATGAGGCCTTCTTTATGTGGGAATGATCCCTGGGAGACACCATGAGAAAGATACTCATAGAAACAGACTTTCCTGATTCCTTACATGGGCCTCAAAAATCCAATGAAAGAGTCATTCAACTGCCATGATGTTGGTTTCTGTTTGCTACTTTCTTCCCTCCTCTATCCTCATTTCCCTTCTTTAAGTGAAGGGAAACATCTGTATCAGCCTGGAATTATGTAGTCATAGGTGTACGTGGTTTCCATACCCCGGTACGATCTTTGAGGCTGTAGCTCTGGGTCTGTGCCACAGGTGGAATGAGTATGGTCTGAAGAGATCCTGGGTGGGGAAAGAATAATCACTGAGCAGCTTTCAGGTCAGAGACCATGAGTTAAATGCTGTTACACAATCAAGCTCTTATTTTCACAGCAAACCTAGGAAAAGGGCACAGTGGGACTTGTCAAGGCTCTCGCAGCCTACAAGTGGAAGAATTGAAGTTTGGAGCAAGCGGATTGGTTCCCTGTAGCAGAAGCTATTGGTACCCATCTGTATCCCCTCTTCTGTGAGCAAGCCAGCTACTGCCCTGTCTGAGAACTTTCCATGGCAGCACCCGGGTAAGCTAGGAGTCCTAGAGGGCACCCTCCCCCCCCACACACAAAGCAGACAGCTGATGATGGATGATGGCAGGCAATGTATATATACTCTAACTCCAATATCTTCTGGGTGGGAAATCTCTGAGGCTCATATATTACTGACCCTCAAAGGTCTCCAGTGGGATAAAACTCCTGCTATTTATGCTGGTAACTGGCTTCCTGAACACTTTATCAACTGACTTCCTTGTCTTGTTTCCCCACCTCACCATGAGTATATTTCTTGCAATCACCTCTCACAGAAATTGCTTGAGGCATGGTACCTTTCTGGGGAAACCCAAACTAGAGAACACTTCGAAGCTGAACTTATTTTCAAAGGCATGTGGAAGGTAACCTGTCAGACATGTTTACGTGCGTTGCCCTGCAGTGCCCTTTCTTCATCTTTCTTCCTCCTTCTGGACTTCTCGGTCTCCTTTCTTCAGGTGCCCCCTTCCTCCTTTTGCTCCTTCATTAACCATACCCTGACTTTCCTCAGAGAGGTATTGGGGAGTTTCTAATCCCATCAAAGCAACTCAACCTCAGACATGAATGATTGACAGCTTTTCACTCTGTCCAATAAATTTGTATTTCAAAATCACCTGTCTTTTATCCAAATCAGGCATTCAATAGAAATGAAGAACTTCAGGCTTTGGGGTATACAGCAGTCAAAGAAACTGAAGGAAAAGGTGGGAATGACTTCAAGAAGCTGGGCAAGACGTGACTAGGGACATAACATGAGCTGGGCTTTGCAAGACAGATAGGACTGAAACAGGTTGCAAAGAGAAGGCAGGGTGTTTATGAGAAGGACTCTATTTTCTTTTAAAGAGTTTTGAAGATAGCACAGAGAGTTCTGGAAAGCCCTTCACCCAGCTTCCTCAGATGTCACTATCTTGTATTTCTACAGTACATTTACCAAAACTAAGAAATTAATAATGGCATAATACCCTTAACTAAACTATAGACTATTCAGATTTCAACAGTTTTTTCCAATAATTTCTTTGCATCTATTCCAGGATACAACCCAGGACACCACATTGCATTTAATCGTTGTGTCTCCTGAGTCCACTTCTAGCTATGGCAACTATTCTATCTTTTAGGAAGACCATTTAACTTTCACAGTCCAAGCTATTATAGGTAGTTACATATTATGAAACCCATTTTATAGACAAGAAAACTGGGGTTTAGAAATAAGAAGTAATTGTTGAGGGTCACACATCGCTAGAACTAGGACTAACCCATGTCTGACTGCTCAACCATGCTACATTTCTATATTTTCTTCTTTATATTTTCACTCTTTCCCAACCCCTCTGTTCTCTCATGTCTCTCCTGATCTTTTCCTCTGTATGCTCATTTTCTCCCCCTCTAGGGCTTTCCCTACTATGTGTAAGACAGGAAGGTGAGGCAGAAGATGAAATAACATCTTCCAGTTTATCACTTCTATGACTTAGCATAAGGCCAGTCTTATCTAGTCTCAGACTGGACCAGCATAAACCCTGGAAAAAAAAGACTGTTGGAAGTGGGGAGGAGCTTTATTTTTTATTGCAGCTAAAAGAATGACATTTTTCTCAGGCCAGTGGAGACCTCAGGCCAGATGACTTTTAATCATGAAGAGTTTTCTTTCATTCACCATTGATCACATATCTCCTTTTTCCCTCATGCTCTTGTGCTTTTATTAATTTTGGCCCAGAGTTTTCTTTCTCAAGGTGGTTAAAAACCAAGGAATTGCTGCTCCCCACCTGGAGTGTTAGACTGTAACAATGTCCTGGAGGAGGATGGCACGTTTCCAAGATGACGATAGGCAGCCAAGGCATTAAAAGGCTTTGTATCATGGGAGGATATAAATCATGCTTCACACCTGGCCCTGTCTGTTTATTAGGCGTTATTTGCAAAGCACTCTGCTTACCCCAGCATTCTGTAGTTAATAGCACTTTCCTTCCTGGAACAAATTTCCCCTAAAGCTGACATTGTAGAGGGTTACCATGAGTTTTATTTATGAATGGAGCCCAGAGACAGAGCCTGATCCAAGGGACAAATGCTGAAAAGGCTATTAGCACAATACTAGATGAACTTCGGGACCTCCACCCCGCACACCTCCAAAGAACACTTGTTAGAAGCTACAGGGAGTCTATGCAACTGGAAAGCAGGCACTATCTCAGCATGGGGTAGAGATGACATCATTTTTTGTGCCTGAGTCTTCTTCTTCCTCTTTTCCATGCTCTCCTCCCCAGACTGTGATAGACCAGATGCTGATAGAACAATAGGAGAGGTAGACTCTCAAAGAGGATTATAAAGTATGTGAGGGGAGGGAGGTAAGTGTGAGCTGGGGAAAAGTGGTGATGAGAAGAAGCAGACCATCCATTGAGAATTAGCCCTTAGAACAAATCCAGCTAAATCCCTTCATTGAGAGAAGAGAAAACTGAGGTCCTCAGGGGGCACTGACTTGTACAAAGGCAACCACTCACCAGGAGCAGGGTCAGAACTAGAACCAAGGTCGTTCTGCAGAATTGATTGCTCCCTTCTAGAAATTGTGTTACTTTCATATTCAAGAGGTCAAGTCTAATTCCAGCTCAGTCCAGTGAGATCTAAAATTGGGCACTTACCAGAATCTAGCAGATAAGTATGGCATGAGATTGGGCATTTTTAATAATATTAGTACCTTATATTCTTCACAAGTTAAGGCATGCATTTGTATCCTTATGTAGAAGAAAGGTTAAATGTTTTACCCGTGGTTATACCAATAGTTAATATGACCAGGTCTTGTGAATCGAAGCAAAGTGCTTATATCACTAAACTATAGTCTCACTAATGTACCATTAGTGTATTATTACCTACAAGCTCCACGAGGGAAATAAGGATGTCTGTTTGGGCCAGTGTTGTTTCTCTAAGGTCAAGAACTATTATTATAGCCTCCCATAGCACTGTTCTTTGTAGATCACATCATAGTACCACTTCCACATGGTTTGTGTGCCTATTTAACCAATGTTTAACTCCCTCAGTACATGTTGTGTCTTGAGTCCATGGATTAAATTTTTTTCTTCTCTGTATTTCTGGCTCATAGCAGTATGCTTGCTCCATTGTATGCACACAATGTAATTTGGTGACATGGTACTATCAAAAAAAAAATTAAATTTCAAGACAGAAGACCTATGTTTTAAATCCAGCTTTAACAATAATTATAAGTTCTTGGGCCAGAAAGTATCTCAAGGTTCAGTTTTTTCATCTGTAAAATCACAATAGCAACAGCCAGTCAACAAATATTTTCCAGCACCAATTTCTGTGGATTTCTGTGGCCCAGGTCTTACGTTATGAGCTAGAGACACTGCTTCAAAAAAACAGAACCTACCCTTAGACTCAAGGAACTTATTCTTCCCAAAACCTTCCCTTTTTTGGCAGGTTAGTTGTGAAGACCAAATGAGCTCATCCGTTATTATTCATTTAAAAAAATATTGAATGAGCGCTCACTATGTCCTGGGCATTGTTCTATGAACTGGGGCTATATAGTAAGGAACACAACCAAGTCTCTTTTCTCAGGGGACTTACATTTCAATGGGAGAGGCAAGAAAGCCAGCAAGCAAATAAATAAGTAAACTAGAAAACAAATTGTAGTAGATTAAATATGGCCACAATTCATTGCCACTCCTCCCTTCGAGAGGTGGGATTGCTTTCTCACCCCTTGTGACTTGTTAATATCATACAGCATGAGTTCTGTCGGAGTTTGAGAGCCTTGACCTCAAGGAGCCTCACCCCTTCCATCTCACTCTCTTGGAACAGCGCCCTGAGTCAGCCATAAACCTCCTGGAGGATGGGGGGCCACATGGAGGAGAACTGATCTACCTACCTGACAGCCAGCATCAAATGCCGGACATGTTAGTGAGGCCATCTTCAGTGGACACCCCCAAATCAGTGTAGCTGCTTGAATGAGCACAGGCAAACCAACAAAATCAAGAGAAACAACAAATCTTTGTTGCTCTAAGTCGCTAATTTTGGAGTGGTCTGTTATGTAGCAAGAGTTAACTGCATAACAAAACAGAGTGAGGATCCCTGGGAGTCCCAGGAAAAGTGAGGGAGATTTGCTATTTTATACAGATGGTTAGATGAGTCCCACAAAGAAGAGCTTTCTGGGGGCGGGGGGGAGGGATAAACTGGGAGATGAGGATTGACATATATACACTACTATATATAAAATAGATAACTAACAAGGACCTACTGTATAGCACAGGGAGCTCTACTCAGTACTCTGTAATGGTCTATATGGGAAAAGTATCAAAAACGAGTGGATATATGTATATGTATAACAGATTCACTTTGCTGTACACCTGAAACTAACAAAAACATTGGAAATCAAATATACTCCGATAAATTTTTTTTTTTTTAAAAAGAAGAGCTTTCTGAGCAAAGGGAAAGACAGAGGCGAGAGCTTGGGTACACGAGAGATGAACGGCAAGGATGCCCATGTGTCTGTGATAAAGGGAGAGAGTAATAACGTCAGATTGGTCCAGAGAGTGGGGTCCAGAATGTGAAGGACCCTGCAGACCATTGGAAGGACTTTGACATTTATCTGACTTTTTTGTGTATCTCAGTCTCAAACCTATAGAAAAACCACATGAGGTAAGAAAGACCCAGAGCCAGAATTACCCAATAATTCCCTGTCTTTCATATTATTCTGTAGTGGTGTGACTGTATGTTGGTTATTCAGGGGAGGGTTTTTTTGCATCTCAAATTATCAAATATTTTGTTTTCATTAGCTCCACAGTGCATTTGGCTTAATGTTCCACCCTTGATTTAAAAAGTAAATCAATAAATAAAGCCTTGTAATTGAAGGGCATTTGGCTCATGTGCATGTTTTTCATTTGCACTGAGATAATTCAAGGAGGACTTCTTAATAATCAGTTATAGCCAAAAATTTTTGACTTCTGTATTTTTTTAGGAAAAGAAGTGGTGTCTCTTATTCAAGCAAATGATCTAAAAGTTCTTTCCTTAAACTTGCGTGTGTGACTTTTGTGTGGGCTCTCCATTTTGTGGACAAATAGTCCTGTCCACAAAGGGCAATGTGAAATTAAACAAACCATGTGAATATGTGAAACACCCTTCAGGAAACCTGATAATATAATTCTATCTCTAAGGAATTAGAGGCAGACAAATGGAATCATATAAACATTCTCGGAAGATGAGTAAAGGAGATGTTTCCATTTCCACCCTTGGTGACAATGCCCAAATTAAACTGAAGCTGTGTCAAAATATTCCAGGAAAGCTATGAATAAATATTTCAAGGCCCATTTTTCCCCTGACTTGTATTAAGTACGCTAGCCCTTTAGTGAGGACATTTATTTAACCAAATTTTGACTACCAAGTCAAAATAAGGAGGATTTCAATGAAGTTGTGGTGGATGCTTCCTAATAATAAGCAAGAAATTCAGTTTCTGATTCCAGTTTAAGAGGTTTGATGTTTATCATTTAGGGCAGTGCTAAAACAATTATAATGTTAAAATTAGCTTGTTTATCCTTTGCTAAGTGACCAGACAGCTTCCATGAATGGAATCATCAGACTCTAAACTGAGGTGAACCTCAAGTCTTCAAAACTGAGACACAACTATAGGATGATAAAGCCTGTTGAAGCATCCCCGCCCCCACTCTCCATCCATCATCAACAGAGAGTTATTCCTACAGATTCCTAAATCCTCAATTAACCTAACCATTAAGCCCAAGGTCAACTTGGTATCTAAAATAAATATATTCCTTCTTTTTTAAAAAAATATAAGTTACTTCCAAAAAGATACTTGAAATCAATGACTTCAAGTGACTTGAGCTGGATTCTATTTGACTTGTCAGTAGTTTTTCTAGAATATTTTTAGCTTGATCATTTTTATTACATTAAAAGATAACTATCATTTGAGCATAAACAGGGAATCAAAAATAATTTCTGCTGTTCCTTTATATATTTTCCCCCAGAAGGCACTGTGAGAAGGATATAAATTCTTTAGACTCCAAGTATATCAATCACAGAGGAGAACTTTCCTCTTCCTACTATAATTTCTCTACTCTAGCCATTTATATGAACAGACACAATGACAGCAAAATTGAAGGTCAAAACAATTTTAATGAGAACTTCCTACTTTTAACAAAAGAATATCCGATTTAATGCTAGGGTTTTATTAATTGTTTATATAAATTGGCATAAGCTAATCTCAGCTAACATGTCAATTAATTAATTCTATCAGTCAACACAAGCTAGGCACTGAAAATATACAGAGGAAGATAACATAGTCCTTGGCCTGGTGGAATTATAATCAGATATGTTAAGACACAGGTTAAAAAAAAATGAAATTTTGGAGTCACATGAGAAATGAGAAAGTAAAGGACAGAATTCTGAGGAAGCATTATTTATGAAGAAACTAGTGATAGGGTCATTCTCAGTTGGAGACTTTAAAGAAATTCCTCTGTTTATCCCCACTGTGGCCACTTAACACTGTACAATGGTGAAGAGTCTGGGCTAGAATTCAGAAACCCTGGACAATAGCCTTGGCTGCACTGGGAACTGGCTCTTTGTCCTTGAGAAAAGTGGCTTGCTTTGCTTTACCACCTTTTCAAGTTGCTATGGAGGCCAAGTAAGCAACACAGTTTGAAGGCACAGCTCTTTTTCATTTTTGTTTCACTCCAGTCTCTCACTTCTTATTTTTCTGTGGGTGTGATTTTTGTACTAGTTCTCTCACTGTGGATCAGGGCAAGAGTAGCTGTACTAGATCCCTACCTCCTTCCTTAGATTCCTAGGCTCACAGTTAGCACCCTGCACTTCCTCCATCAGATCTGTTGCCACACGTGACCACTATTGCTTATTCAAATGGTTGTTTTCATTGCTGGACGGTAAGTTCAGTCAAGGAATGAAATCATGTCTATCTTTATCCTTAGTGCCTGTTCCATAGTAGACACCCCAAAAGAATCTGTTGGCTGCCTGGTGGAATGGATAAATGGAATGAATGACAGAAGGTATTTTAAGGGTAATCACTGTTGGATACTGACTGCTCTCTGAGGGAAACCACCTATGCTGTGGCAGGAGACAGCCCCCCATTCTTTTCTGAGGCACTTTAGGTTTAAGTGGCTGATTGGGGCTGGGGAAAGTGTGAAGGTCCAGGAGAGACAGAAACAGTCAATCATTTCTGTGCCAAGTACTGCATTCATAATTATGTGCAACCTTTACAGAAACCCAAGAGCTAGGTATTAGCTCATTTTTATGGATGAGAAAATTCAGGATCTGGGAAGTTAAGTAATTTGCACAAACTCGCATAACAACAATCTACAAGGTTTGACACAAGGGCTGTGCTCTACACTCCCATTTCCCAAACTTCGCAACTATAAGACTCTAGTGGCCATTGTTTAAAAGACAACTGATGCTTAAATGCAGTATCATTTATCCCTTTTCCCGGGCCATAAAGGGGCCATAATGCATGCAATTATGTTGTAGCAGGTGTGGTTGATTTCCTCCCTAAAGCAATTTATATATAATTTTTCTCTCTTATCTCTTTCTCTGTCTAGAATACAGCTAGAATAGCTGACTAATAAAACATTAAAGGCTGTGAGAATCCCTACAGAAATTGAATCTACTTAGCTTTGTTTAACCTGTGATTTCCAAACCGATTAGACTACAGAATTTTTTAAATAATGAATTTACTAATATTTCAGAAGACACTAGTCCCTCCTAGAAACTTTGTTTTCAGATATCCATCAACACAATGCTTGATTAATGACAATGAAATTGTCTTTTAGGTTTGAATATCAAAACCTGAATTGTTTTTGCACAACATTACATACAAAAAACCTCTGCTCATAGCAGGCAATTTTGACCCTGGCCAACACAGAGAGAGCAAAGGTAGATATGCATGACATATAAGGTGTTTATTTTCATTCCTCTTCCCAATTCTATTTATCTGGAGAACAATAGTGGAGAAATTAAGAGGTCAGAGGCAGGAGCAAAACCTCTCCCAGACCCCTTGTCTTCTTACTGAACAAAGATGGGGCCACTGTCTTCCTTCAATCCCCCCACCACCCGTCTTCCCCTTCATGAGGGACTCATCATATTTAAGCAACTTTATGGTCAGTTCCTCAGGCAGACGAGTAGATGTCAGGGGGATGCCAACGGTTGCTATGGAAATGGTCTGTTTATGAGGCTCCTCCCTGGGGGGTGGCTTTCTGAAGTCTGATCCACCAAGTTGGCGGAGCTGTTTTACATGAATCAATAGCCAGAAGCTTAGATCGTTGGCGCCAAGGTAGAATCTCTCCCTTATCTTCTCTCTATTCTGGACTTCTTACCTCGAAAGTGAGATGACACATATTATTACAGTTTGTTTTCCTCTGCGCACCAGCTCAGTCAAATCTATGCTTAACAAGTTTAGCTAATACACTTTTATTTATGATCCACAGCTAAGCAAGTAACTTCCTGCATTATAATTTTCACACACGCCAGTTCACACTCCCAAGCAATACTTCTAGAGCATTCATTCCTGCACTGGAGTGGAGTCATTACAAAGTCTTATGGGTAAGAAAAAGTGGAGTGGGGACTTGGAGGGGGGAAATGTCTCTGTGAGTTTAGTCCCCAGAGTTGAAGGTCCATAACCACAGGAATATCTCAGTTATAAACAGAAGACGGTTGTCATTTTATTTAGCTAACATGAAACCCAAAAATAACTGTAAACAGCTCTTTAATAGTTAAAAAAAAAATGTTTCCAGTACTTCATCCAAAGACATGTTTCCCATCCTGTTCTCTCCCCACACTCATAAGGAAAAAAAATCTATCTCTTATGATCTAGGAATTCCATGTAATTTAAATCCTGATTAAAGCCATCCATCCAATTTTCAGTCATAAACTTAGTGTAAGTCACTTAGCTGCTTCAATGGGTAAAGTGGATTACTTCAATTTGAAATTCAGATGAATAGTTGTTTGCGACCAGGCAAGCTCATCTATATTCATCTATATAATGTAACCCAAACCATTAATTTAAAAGAAAAAATATCTTATAATATAGTTTTTATCACTTTAGATACTCCCTTTATTATCACACTTTAGTTAGTGAGGTGGAGGTGAAGGGAGAAATAATCACTAAACAAAATGACACATTTCTTTATGAACAAGGAATTAGCAAACGTATTTTCAATATTGCTCTTTGCTTTTCTACAGAGCAATGGTGGGAAAGTTATAGTTCCTTTTTATTTTTTGGAATGGAATTTATATGTGATGAATCAGCCTATTACCAAGGTTTCATAGAAGTTTTGGATGGAATGCAGGGAAATTCTGATAGGATATGATTTTTTCACTTACCAGTAGTGTTATTTTATTTTTCTGGCAAACCTAACCTCACTTATATAGAGACCTGCCAAATGCTACTCTTTTATGGGACTTAAGACAGTTACATCAATGCTTCAATGACTCTAACACCCTTGCACCTGTTTCACTGCATTTTTTATTTCTTCCAGTTGTGTTTAAACCACTAACACATATAGCTTGCTTCTTGGGCACTGCTCTGCAAAGAGCCAAATGCATAATCTTTTGAATATCTTCAGTATAATTTTTTAATAATGGGAGATGATTATAACTGGGATATTTTATAGCATTTTTATGATTGATAACACCTCAAGTTCATGAGTTTATCATACCTTATTTTTGATGACTTCTTTATGGAAAATATTTTGCTGAGCTGAGAATATTCAAAGCAAAGCAGAAAAAATAAACCCATCAAATACCCTGTTACTGAAAGGATGATAACAGATGTTTCTCATCCCCAGATAACTCTGGGGAGGCAAACTGAAGGGTTTCCCATGTTTCCCAGATGCTGCGTGATGTGTCTGGGTTCCCAGGATTCATCCAAATGAAGACGCACTGAGATTTGCAAATAGGAATTCCCCAGCGGAGAGACTCAGGGTAGGGAAACAGGGCTAACCAGGGAAAAAGGGTTTGCATCTGGATTCTAAGACATCCATGGGTTGTCCTGTGTTTGAATTTAGGTCACTCTTTCTACATTTCAGAGAGTGCAGTAAAGAAGTCAGAAGAGTTCCATCAGCTGCTTGTAATTTTCTCTTTTCTGTTAAAACTTTAAAAAATTCTTAGAAATAATAGGAAAGGAAGAAAAAATAGCTGAAAGAACAAGGGGTGATATCCAAAGCCAAGGGGCTGAATTACTCAGGCCTCTTTAGTCTTTCTCACCAATATTACATCCCTACCCAATTCCAATAATATCATATCTGTGTACAAGCAGGTTGCAAACAAATACAAAAATGTTGGCTCTTCAACTCTCCATTGTGCTCATATTGTATGATTCTTCCTTGGGTGCATGCCCATATATATATGAAGAGGTAACATTATTGAGTCTTATTCTGTAGCCCTGTGATCTAAATCCTTTGTATGGATTAAATTGTTTAACCCTCACAAGAGCTCTGTGAGGTAGACCCTATTAATTTTTCCATTATACAAATGAGGAATTTAGGCTATAGAGGTTAAGTTACTTAACCATTCATGCTGCTAATGAGAGAAGGCAACAAATTTTGAAACCAAGCAGTTGAATCTCAGAAGCCAGGCTCTGAAGGTCTATGGTGTCCTGCCTGATTTGGGACACCTTCATAGATTATGTTTTCTGTGGAATTGAATCAAAAGAGGAATATATCACTTGTGAATACAAGAAGCCCAAGAACGGCTTTCCCGAGACCTACGCTCTGCCACGAGCAAATTCAGTCGTCTTAGCCAAATAACAGTACTTTTCTGAACCTTGGATTCATCATCTGTAGACTGGCATCAGGAGAGAGGACTAGAAAAATCTTTATGTCTCTTTTCGCTCGCTGATTTCTAAGATTCTTGGATCATGTATTGTGCAACGTGCAGATAACTCCAAATGTTGGAGTTTATGGTTATTCATAAACACCTTTTAATTACCCGTGGAGACCACAGCTGTAATTTACCAATGCAGCAGAGGAATGGCATATGTAAGACTGGTTTTTATTTTTGGTTCAACCTTTTACATCATCTACACAAAATAAAGTAATAGAAAATGAGCATTAAAACCCATTACATCATTTCTCAAGGAAATTTGTCATTGATGTGATCTGAAAAGAACTCTCTCCGAGCATAAGGTTGTCATAGAGATTACATCCTCCAAACATCCACTTCTCAGCCACTGCTGTCAAGAGCCGCAATTCTGGATTTATCTCATTTGAGCGTCTTGGTTGAAATCCAAAGAACCACTGAGAATGATATATCCTCTTGTGAAAGCACTTAGAATTATCTTCTTTGGAATACCTGAGGATCAGGTCTGATCCTCCGTTAATCACAGTACGTCTGATAGATTCAAATTTTTCTATTAAGCTGGCCCCCAAGACCCAGTTGAAGTGGAAAGTGGTTAGAAGAAAAGCACAACACAATAGCACAATGAAATTATGGATAAGGTTATACTGACTCACAGGTAAAATAATTCACAAAACCCATGTATGCAAAAAGAAAAGTTTCTAAACTTAATTCACGAGCCCGCATTTCTGACCCTTAACAGAAAAACTAAAAGTCCTTTTGGGAGAAATTTCTTAGTTCAATCCAGGACTTTTTGTGTAAATTCCGGATTGTTATCTCAGGTTCAATCCAGTTCAAAGCTCTCTCTTGGTCATTCCTTTTCTTCACCTGATCCCAATCCTAAATTCTCAAGAATGGAACAGAAGTGGGAGAGAAGGAAGCCTCTTATGCAAGCAGGGGGCCATCGCTTCATGACTGGCCACACACTGGTATACTGATGGTGGGATTCAGTTTCCACTCTTGTCTGCTTCGTGTTATGGATGATGGTACCCAGTGGTTACTCTGCTTGGCTGCGCTGAGGGACTATTTCAGTTTCCAAGCAGCATTCTCAACATTGTTGATTCTCCTCAGACTTTTTATCTGTGAAACCAGCCAGTAATACTCTCCATGCCTGCTTTGGGAGACCTCGCTTCTCTTGACCATGTGACTTCCAGGGCCTGTGACCCAAGACTTTCTGTCAACTAATTTACACTCATCTCTTTGGCAAGCAGGCACTTCTGAATCTCCTCTGTTCCACTTGTGTGTTGTAGGTTCTGAAGGTGTTCCTGGGTAGACCTTGATACCTTCTTCTCTTTACCCTCTCTCATGTTCCAGAGCCCCAGGACACATCTGCTGGGCTCTCTCTCATCAGACTCCATCAGTCAAGAAAAATCTCCTCCTGTTCTACCCTGTGGATTTTTCCAACTTGAAGGGGATATCATTTAGGTGCTCCTCAATTGCCTTTCCTTATTGGTAAGTCTAGGAAAAATAAAATAGGCATACTCAGCTTACCTCACCCTTTTTCTTTTCCCTGGCGGTAGCCTGCCTACAACAAACAGAGGTTATTGTTTGTTCCCTGTCTGTTCCCAGAGGGGAGGCTGTGGTTTTCCAGAACGTTCTGTATCTGGATGAGGATGCCTGCTGTAATTCTGGACACAGTATTGATGAGTCAATTTTCCCACAGATATTAGTACTTCCTCCCATATCAGCTTTGTCAGTAATAAAGGCAATCTTTTGCTGTCTCATCTGGTTTACTCTTATTTGTTAATTGGTTCAGAACTTGGTCAAAAAAGAGAGTTATTACTGGTTCTAATATCAACAAACATTTTACATATCCTCTTTTCACATGGTTAATGTGTTTCTCTCCAGTTGTGTCCCCTGTCTTCAAATCTGACCAAGAGCGTGAAGACTTGAAGTAAAATTCTGGCCATACCACATGCAAATAGGATAACCCCAGACAGCTGATTAATCTCTGGGCTTTAGTTTCATCATCTCTAAAATGAACATGTTAAGAATTCCTTCACAATGCCCAGAATAGCTAAATCCATGGAGGCAGGAAGTAGATTAGTGGTCCCTGGAACCAGGAGGAAGGGGGGATGCAGAGTGACTTCTAATGGGGATAGGGCTTCTTCATGGGGTGTTGAAAGATTCTGGATTAGATAGTGGTGACTGTTGCACAACTTTGAGAATAGCCTAAAAAAACACTCATTTTTTAAATTGTACACTTTCAACGGCTGGGTTTTGCAGTGAGCAAATTATATCTCAATTTTTTTAAGAGAAAAAAATAATTCCTTCACAAAATTATTAAAGGGATTCATCGCGACCACTGATATGAATGGATCTCACTAGCTACTTCCACCCATAATTGTCAGTTTGGGGCTATGGTAAGAAACCAGATAGCTTTTACATCTCATTGTGAGGACTTAATGAACAAAATGTACCTTGACACTGAACCATTTCTGTTTTTCTAAACCATTTTCAGAAACATGAAAAAGCAGATACCCATGTACCAGTCCTTTTGGCACTCAGACTGCTTCTTTCAAAGATTATTCAGAGCTGGATAGGTTTCTAAGGGCATTCCACTCAGGGGCTTTTGTTTCTTTATTGAGGTATTTCTTCATTTTTAAAAGACTGAGATGTGGATTTATAATGTTCCAGGATTACATGTCTCAGCCAGAAACCAGGGAGAAATAAATTAATAATTTGTCTGAGGAGTCTATCCAAATTCTCGCTGCATTTTGGGAGCCTGAATATTCTTCCTTCTTCTCAGTCTGAAGCAGAGACTGTGAGGATGGAAGAGGCTTTATATGAAAATACAGCTACAGAATTTGGGTCACTGGGGACTAAAATACTATGTGTATGTTCTGAGCAATGCTATGCCCTGATTTACGCTGAGGGGGGTCCATGTCTCTTTCCTAATAGACAAGCACAAATGAATCACTAGGACAGAAAAAAAAAAAGTGGTTAAAGTTTTCTGGATAAAAGGAAGCTTGGAAGAAACAAGGAAAATATGTTGTTGAGAGATTCTGTATAAGAATAACTTCAGATAACTTATCTGATACTGTATTAGCTACCTAACTTCCTAAGGTAAGTTATTCAAATAGTTTCAAGAGTTCTTCAGCAGCCACGCTAGGCTGGGCAATGAATTATATCCAGGCAGCAGCTTAGTTTCTGCTTTAAGGACATATACTCAACTGAATTAGCCTACTCTACATTCATGTTTTATTTTTATACAGTAATCCAAGTTAAGAAATTTAAACAGAAAATTCGAAAATAGAAATAAAAAGCAGTGATCATCTTTATGGCCATCATCCTACTATTGCTCTATGACTACTGTTGATACTTTGTTCCCTTTGCTACTGACTTGATGTACATACACATGCAAATCCACATGAATATTTAGGTATATGTAAATGAACCCCCACATATGCACATAAAGTTACTTCTATAGTTATCAGAGTGGAATTATAAATGCCCTGTCCTGTAACCTGCTTTTTCACTTAACAATATTTCAGACCATTTTAAACATCATTTCATTCAGGCTGATATCATTTTGAATGTGCCGTGATTTATTTGACCAATCTCTAATTAATGGGCATTTAGATTGTTTCTAATTTAAGAGGAAGTAACAGAATTGAACATCCTTTTATACATATATTTGCATAAATACTTGTCTAATTCATTATTTGAGTTAAATTCTTAGAAGTAGAATTAACGGATGGAAGTGAGTGCATATTTTTATAGCAATGTTGCCAAACTGCCCTCCAGAGAGATGTACTAATTAATACTTTTAACAGCAGGATTTGAGAGAAGCCATTTCCCCCAAGTCTTTGCCAAAACTGGATTTTCCCCTTATTTTTAATGCCTCACAGTCTGATATATCTTCTTTAAATATTCTTTAAACAAAATCCAGCAAGTAGCCACTACAATCTAAACTCCTCAATCACAGGGAACCAGCAAAGTGTCCTATAAGAATGGTTTTGGAAGAATTTAAAACTGGGTGAATAAGCAACAAATTTGTCCCCAAATCTCTTGTAGTAGTTATATCTTGTAAGAAATTCTCTTGAGCAAACTTCTCAGCAGGAAATTCTGTTTTAGACTGCAGGGAAATTCTGAATTTTGGTCATCGATCAAAATATTAGTTCTACTTGCTGAAAGAAAGCAAAGCCAATGAGTCTAAATATTTCACATGCTACATGACTACTTCTAGTAAAAGATTTATGTTTTTTTTTTTCAGAATTTCTTTATTGAATTATAGTTGATTTACAATGTTGTGTTAGCTTCTGGTGTACAGCAAAGTGATTCAGATAGATATATATGTACACACACACATATGTATATTCTTTTTCATATTCTTTTCCATTATGACTTATTACAAGATATTGAATATAATTCTCTCTGCTATATAGTTCGTCCTCATTGGTTATCTATTTTATATGTAGTAGTTTGTATCTGCTAATCCCAAACTCTTAATTTATCCCTCCCTCACACGTCTTTCCCCTTTGGTAACAATAAGTTTGTTTTCTTTTTTGATTACCACGTGCAAAATTTGTGATGGGAATTAAATTAGTCATGAATTCATTATATCAGTATTGTGGAAAGGATTTGGAATTAGGAGAACTACATCTGTATATCACTGATTCAAATGATGAAACTGCATTTGACATTCAAGAAATATAAGTAGATTTAAAGTACCATTAAGGAGCTGTAATTGTTAATCCGGGGCCAAGATACTGGCCACATAATTTGGACTCTGATCCACCCATGTATGTAACTGACTCATAGTTATGTGATATGGTTAAAGGAGGAGTGAGACATTTGAAACCTACTTTTCCTGGAAGATGAGTAGGAAAAAAAAAAGTGCAAAAACACCTGGAGATGTCTGTCTCCATTGTCTTAATCTTATGAAAACATGCATCTTGATAGTAAACATTTTAAACATCTGCAACTGTAAATTCTATGCCACAATATTCCAATATCATAAAAGAAGCCTTTTACACATTTTAATCTTTTACCAAACCACTTCGTTGAAATAATATGTTTTTGCTTTCAAATCTGATGCAGCATGCTATAGACTCTTAGGAAGACAGCCATAATAAACTGTCACAGTTAATTATTTTCTACCTCTTTCCATGATGTAAATGATCTAAAAGCACCATAGCAGAAACATACACAGGAGAGGCTGGAGGCAGACACATGCTATGCTGGGAACGCCTGCTGGACCACTTGAGCGGGCAGCTTACAATATGGAAAATAGGGACGTAGTCCCTGCTTGCAAGTCCGTGTGTGAGAACATAAATCATTAGTTTCCATTTGCAAACAGCATAAGGAACCTCCTCTCTGGCTCTCATGGTTTAAAGCAAAACACACCATGGTGATGTAGTGACCTGTCAGCTAAAGTACATTTTTTCATTTATCAAATCATTACTCATAGCAATGGAGAGAGCTTGGACTGTTCGGCCACTTAGGTCATACAGTTCCCCCTCCTGGCTCCTCCCGACTCTTACAAAGCCACCCGCTCCCTCTTCTAACTTGACTGCCCTGTTTTCTGATTGCCAGCTTGGTGGGAACCGGCTAAAGCCTATGAGTTCCCCTGCCCGGTGCATCCTTGTTCATTTGATCTCTGATGACCCTGTCCAACTTGAATGTTAGAAGAATTCTCATGTTCAGAACCATAGTTTCAGTGTAGACAGAATGATCAGAAATAGATCCACTAAGGAAAAATAAATCACCGAAAATCACTGTTGACTTTACTTCGGGGCATTATTTTACCGTGGCTATGAAGGGAGATTCTTCATTTCTGCCCCTTTCTTCAGTAAGATTGATTACAAAAGTGGCCTCAATTGTCCACATTTCCCAGTTGTATCCAAATCCTTTGCAGTGAGATTATGGATCTCCTCCCTTCAATAGGTGGAAGTGGGATGGAATAATGGATACAAGTAAGAGTTTGTAAGTCAAACATTTACTGTAAAAAAAAATTTCAAGTGAGATGAATAAAGCTATAAAAGAGAACAAAATAATGCTAATTGCAGCAACATAGATGGACCTAGAGATTGTCATACTGAGTGAAGTAAATCAGACAGAGAAGGACAAATATCGTACAACATCCCTTATATGTGGAATCTAAAAAAATGGCACAGATGAACTTATTTGCAAAACAGAAATAGAGCCACAGATGTAGGGAATGGTCTTGTGGTTACCGGGGAGAAAGAAGGGGAGGAATGAATTGGGAGGTTGGGATTGACATATACACACTGCTGTATATAAAGTGGATAACTAATAATCACCTACGGTACAGCACAGGGAACTCTGCTCAATACTATTTACAGCATTGAAAATCAACTATACTCCAATAAAAAATAAAAAAAAATAAAGTTATAAAGGAACTGTGATAGGAAGAGAACGGGTGAATTTAAAAGCAGTTTTGACCTTGTCACTCCACTGCTTACAACTTTTCCATAGCTCTCCATTATTTCTGATGGGTTTGGAGGTCGGGGGTGGTGGTTGCTGTGGATTACAGGAGTGACAGAGGAAGAGTTTAGAACAGAAGTCTAGTGAGGAATTGAAATTTAGATTCAACTAAAATTAAATGTTTCCTTCTCTGCAGCAGAAACGTTCCCCCGCAGTAATTCTGTGACATGGTTATGACTTACTGTACAGAACGAACTAATGGGCCAAGTGATTGACTCCTTGTCATCTTGCTAGTTAGTGACTGTGCAGTTACTCGAATTTGGAAACCGGATTCCAAGGGCTTCTTTATTTTTATGACACTAGAGTTGTGTTTGTGTTGTAGTTTTGTTTTTTTTTTAATGGACTTAAAAAAAATTTATTCCAATCAGAATTGTGTTGTAGTTTTAATCAGCTACTCTGTTCTTGTTGAAAGGGTCATTGAGTCATTGAGACAGACCACACGCTGCGAAGCTCGGACAGTAGCAACTAAGAGTCTCAGGCCTGTGCTCTGCCCTCATCCGCTAAGGCCACTCTTTTTAGTGGAGAGAGACAGGGACTAGGATTGAAAACAAAAGCAAACGAAAAACACCGGAGTTTGAGTCCTGCTTCTGTCGCTTACCTCCTACTCGATCTTCTCCCCAAATAATTTCACTGGTAAAATGGAGATAATCCCTTTGTTAGAAAACTCTTGGTGTTGGGCTTCCCTGGTAGCGCAGTGGTTGAGAATCTGCCTGCCAATGCGGGGGACACGGGTTCGAGCCCTGGTCCGGGAAGATCCCACATGCCGCGGAGCAACTGGGCCCGTGAGGCACAACTACTGAACCTGCGCGTCTGGAGCCTGTGCTCCACAACAAGAGAGGCCACGATAGTGAGAGGCCCGCGCACCGCGATGAAGAGTGGCCCCTGCTTGCCGCAACTGGAGAAAGCCCTCGCACAGAAACGAAGACCCAACACAGCCATAAATAAATAAATAAATAAATAAAAATATTGTAACAAATTCAAATAAAGACTTTAAAAACGGTCCACATCACAAAAAAAAATCTTTAAAAAAAAAAAAAAAAAACTCTTGGTGTAGTACAAAAGCCAAATAAGATCACGTAAATTAAACAAGGTAGTAGCTAATAAAGCACTGCATGTAAATTAATTGAATTCCGCCTACTGATTTTCTTTGTCTGCTCTGTACTTTCCCATCCTATGAAGCTTTCTTGAACTCTGTCTCTCTCAGTCCCAGATTTGCCAAGCTCAGGTGGCACCAACCACTCTTTCTTTTCTGCCCTTGCTGTACCCAGTACCTGCTTCAGTCATAACACCGACAATCTTGAAATCAGTTACTTATGGGGGAGTGAACGGAGCCAGTTCATGCCTGTATCCCCAGCACTTAGTGCAAAGCTTGGAAAATAACGGGTATTCAATAAATACTGTAGAACAAATACATGAACGCGTACAATGCAAGGCATACCATTATTATTTTGTATTGCTCTATTGAAGCTTTCAAGGACAGAGCAGATATGGGTTCCTGGAAATTTGATAGTAATTTTAAAATCAGAAAACTATCTTTCACATCCATCGAGTATTTCTAATGCATACAGGTATTATATTTTAAATAGTGTTTAAGTTGCAACATAACCATTTCAAATTTTAGCATGAGAACCTCACTCTTTGTGTGTCTGGGAAGGAAACTTTCAGTGCTGATTAAGCTGAGAGACTTATCCAAAAATAATAAAGCCACCCAAAATGAGTACTTACTTAATCAAACACAGAGGTCAAGCATAATTGCTCTGTAAAATAGTTTAAAATTTGGCTAATGATATTTCCAAACCTTAGCTGATTTCTTTTTTTAAACAGGTGATATTTGAAGATTGAGATTAGAGGCTGTGAAAGAAAGTATTTCAATCATTTGAGGAATAAAAAGAGCAATCTTGATAAAACAGATGACAAATGTAAACTTCCCCGGTTCTTTAGTGCAGTAAACAAACTCAGTGTGCAGAATTCAGTGGTTCAGGACATCAACTGTAGCAAATTCCGTAAGTGTTATGATTGATAAAAATAAGAAGCTGCAACAGAGTTGCCACTCATGGGTAAAATCTGTCAACTTTCCAAGCGTGGCTGCTGGAAAACAGCCCAGGGCAGCAGCAGCCTCTGGCAACTCTTACACTCCAGCTGGGGCCGCAGCTTCAGAAGCTCGCACAGTAATTACAAATTATGATTGTGTTTTCCCCTAGAACATACTCCTGAGATACACACCTTAGGCAACTCTATCTGAGGTCCCATTGATAGTCATCTCCTTCCCACCCTTGGGAGTCCAGGAGATGCTGGACCACCGGCAGCCTCCTGCAGTGAGTGAATCTTGTTACCTCATTGGAGAGAGAACGAGAGGTTCCTTTGGTGCCTCAAATCTCTCCTGGCTGCTGGCTGAAAGGGGTTAGTGGGCGCTAGGAAACACAGGACTGACTCGTCCTGATTTTGCCTCCTTTCAGAAAGGGAGACAGCTTGCCTAGAGATAAGTGCTCAGGACTATGCAGGCAGCCAGATTTGTGTTCAAATCTCAGCTCTGCTATCCCTAGCCGGGCAAACTTCACTTAACCATTTTAAGGGTTCATGTCCTCATGTATAAAATAAGGAGCACAGATTCTGACCACTTAGAGATACCATGAGACTTAAGTGTGGTATTATTCTATGTAAACCTCTCAGCTCAGTGTCTAACATACAGAAATTGCACAGTGAAAGGGCAGAAGATGTGAGGGAGAAAAGGAAATTTAGTGAACGAGAAGGATTTATGTCCCGGGCATGGGACATTCCCATGGTAAACTTTGTCAGCCACAACCAACATGCTGATGACGGATGCCACCTTGCGCTTCCTTAAACATAATTAAGGCAGGTTTGTTCCTCCCAAAACTGCAAGAATATATCTTAGGGGAGACAGTAAAGGGATGATATGAGAGAAAAAAATTACAGGACTGGAAATCAAGAAATCTGATTCTAGGGCTTCCCTGGTGGCGCAGTGGTTGAGAATCTGCCTGCCAATGCAGGGGACATGGGTTCGAGCCCTGGTCTGGGAAGATCCCACATGCCACGGAGCAACTAGGCCCGTGAGCCACAACTACTGAGCCTGCGCGTCTGGAGCCTGTGCTCCACAACAAGAGAGGCCGCGATAATGAGAGGCCCGCGCACCGCGATGAAGAGTGGCCCCCGCTTGCCACAACTAGAGAAAGCCCTCGCACAGAAACGAAGACCCAACACAGCCAAAAATAAATAAATAAATAAATAAATATTTTTTTTTAAAAAAAAGAAGAAATCTGATTCTAATCAGGATTGGACCATGAAACCTTCTGTGAACATGGATAAGTTTCTTCATTTCTGGGCTTAGATTTCCACTTCTGTCAAATGAAGAGTTTGGCGTAGTCGATGGGGTTTTCAGCTTGTATTGCTCAGAGCCCTAGGATTGCTGATGCCCTGTGAGAGGACGGGGAGCAAGGCAACACAACCGGTGGAACCTTGCACTTTCATACACAGATCAGGAAAAAGTAGCTTTGCTTTGATTTCTTATAAGCATTGGTGATTCCCATAGTGTTTCTTTTCTTTTCTTTTTTCGGCCACACCATGTGGCTTGCAGGATCTTAGTTTCCCCAACCAGGGGGTTGAACCCTCAGCAGTGAAAGCATCAAGTCCTAATGACTGGACAGCCAGGGAGTTCCCCATAATGTTTCTTTAAATATTGAGTCCTATTCCTTAAACAGTGTTTGAATAGCACCGAACTAGATAATCACTGTAAGAGGAATCTTTAATTTGAACCAATTATGTAATTTGTGCGGCCCGGTTCAAAAGCAAAATGTGGAACCCCTTGTTCCAAAGGCAGTACAAAAGTTTTTTTCATTCCTTAGGCTTGCTCTCTCTTTCTGTCATGGTGGCTTTAATTTTTTATTTAATCTTATGCTCCCTTGGGCACAGGGATATTCAAGGGTGAGTCAGACCCTCACAGGCACTCAGGGCCCCATCCCACTACTCAACACGCAGAGTATGTGCACATCACCCCAACCCTCCCTGTATCCACGCCAAGCCCCCATGGCAGGGGATGGGGGAAGGTTGTGAAGGGTGACAGTGGTTGCTGGGTGGAGGAGAGGGGCAGGTGGTTAAGAGGAGGCAGGGAGGCAGGATGGAGGGTTTGCTGAGGCCACAAGCCCCTGGTTCATGCTCACTGTCCCATCAAACTTTACCTACAAAAACCGCATCCAAAGATAAAATTGTCACGCATTTCAAGATGGTGTCCACAAAGCATTAAGCCTCAAGGACGAGCTTCCTTCTAAGTGTGGGTTCCTGTGCAAATGCACTGGTCACATGCCTATGAAAGTGACTCTGGCTTTAATAATAGTTGAATATGAAAATTAAATCTCAAAACAATTATTCTAATCTAGTGATTTGAGTCCATTTTTGCAAGAGACTAGACTACAGACACAGATATAGAGAGTATCAGTTGAATATTATCAGTTGTGAAGAGGGAAAAACGAAATGAAACTTGTTTTCAATTCAAAACAAGTAACTATTAACATAAGAACAACTACTATTGTTTGGGAAACTACTTAAGGTATTCATTAAGATTAATATGACCCCAAACATTCACACTTTGAATTCTGTAATTCTTCCTGGTTATCTCTACAAAAAATGTTATCTTTTTTCAAAATTTTCTCAGCTAACCACCTACATAATGTTTTCCTGTTCTCTCTAGGTTTTTGCTAGCTGGCTGCCTTACTACCATTCTGTTCTCTTTCTTCATTCTTCTCCCTGGACTAAACAATCTGAAACTTGGGTTCTCTCACTGTGCCCTGACCCATCCTTCCCCAGGAACACACATCAATATAACTTTCCTTTGATCTATTGTTCAGTGCCCCCTCATTAATCTCCTGGTTGATAGGCCTACCATTAGAGTCCCATTTGCCAATGTATACATTTACCTTGAACACTCAAGGAAGAAGGAAACCCCATATGCCCAAAATACAAATACAGATACAATTGCAAAGAAGGTTATTTCTCCAAACAGGTCTTGGTCCAACCAATGCACATGCAACAGCTCATAGGTAAGTACTAGTTATCTGCAAATAGGCTTATCAACCCTGTCCAAATGGGAATAGACATTTAAAGCTATTCAAAACTAGGAGACTTATTGGCTCTGACTTTAGATACATGGGATAAACAAACATTGCTCAAACCAGTTCCAACTCAATCCCAGCCTCAAGATTAAAGCCTAAATTGCTCACGTGTCCCTCTGTCTGAATCACTAACAGGCTTCTGTCAAAGTACACGCATATTTGAGTTGTTTTTGAAGGGTACTTTATATACTTTCATAATGGACCAGCATCATTTAGCCCAATTGCAGACAGATCTATTTGTTGGTAAATCGGCTGGTTTCTACATATAGACTCATGTACATGCACATAGTGTTGAAAAATTGAATGCAGTTCTTCTTTTGTCTTTTGTTTGCATATATTACATGAATTTCATTTTAAAATTTTAAATAAGGCAATGTAGATATTAATAGAGCTTCATTCTATGGGCATAATTTGAAAAAAGTGTGACCATTTATGTAATTTAAAATTGGTGGACCAAGTGATTAAGGTAAATATGCAGGGAAAATGACCATCCTTTATCAGGATTTGTTTTGTATTACTCTGAATTTTGGATATCACAATGTTTTCAGAAATACATCCCATTCATAATATGTGATGGCTCTGTGTGTGTGTGTGTGTATGTTTTAAAAAGAGCCTTTATTTACTATTGAAAAGCAAAATGAGAATTCCAATAAATATTTTTCACAGCACTTACTAAGCTCTTCACTGGATAGGAAAGAAAATAAAAATGAATGAGATTATGTACATGTAGCCAAAGATTCTAATAGGAATTTTCTTTTATTCCATAATAGTAATCAGGATATATTTTCATGAGAAAATACATGCTTAGTTTCCAAAACCTGAAGGTTAGCAATACCTGAACACTTGCCAAATTATGAAAAGTTAGAGGCTCTTCTCTGGTATTAAGCATCAACACTTAACAATGCCATCGGGATGTCTTCATGTGTGGGAAACATGAAGATGAGTGAAAGACTAAAGACCTTGTGAAACTCAAGCACTTTTTGCCTCCACCTAGATCAATTAGTCTGCAAAGCATTTAAGAAGATGCAAGTCTTGTGAGAAGACAGATGTAATTTTACTCTTCACCTTGAGTTTTTTACCTGTGTATGGATGGCTGAATATGTCATACTTTATATACTGCTACATCTCACACACAATTAAACAAGGAAATTGGTTTCTGCTGTGTTTAAAAGGAGATCTGTGGCTGACTAGCCCTGATTCATCAGTAGAATCTCCAAGCTGTCTATACTCTGTTTTTCCTACACGGGATGAGCATAGATTCCTCTATATTAGAATCTTAGTTTTGTTTTGTTTTGTTTTTTTAACATCTTTATTGGAGTATAATTGCTTTACAATGGTGTGTTAGTTTCTGCTTTATAACAAAGTGAATCAGCTATACATATACATATATCCCCATATATACAATGGAATATTAGCTATAGAATCTTAGATTTAAAGATTAAAAACTGGCAAGACTACTTTGATACCTACAAGGCAAAATGATGCAGTGATTCTGTGCGTGGACTTTGGTATTGCATGTTTTGTGTTCAGCCCTGATTCTGTCACTTATAGCTGTGTGGCAATGAGAATCACTTACTTCTCTGTGCTTCAGTCTCGTCATCTATGCAACGGTGATAATAATAGTACTACCTCACAGGGATCTTCTTTGTGTTAAGAGGACAGGGCTTGGCAAATAGTAAGCCTATAGCCAGTAGTAACTGTCATAATTAATGTTGGTTAACTTTTTATTTTCCTTTTTATTTGATGTTAACTGACTGAGCACACGGCAACTCTCAAAAGGAATAAAGCCACTACAGTTGCTTGTCTATTGTTTATATACTAGTTCTTAATTCTGAGAATAATCTTGAGGTGCAAATTCGTACAAGCTCCCTTCTTTTGCTTCTAAACAATTTCTCCAATTGGCAGCATGTGTGAAGAAGAATTTAATAAATATTTTATAAAGGATAGGGGTGCGGCCCTTCAGAATTGTGTTTCTAATTGCAGGTGCAGAAGTACAAACCATAACTTTTGTGTGGATTTCATGAAAATTGAGAGTTGATATTTAAAACAACGAATATATTATATTAGAAAAAAATATTTTCCCCTTATTATCCTATAGAGTACTGCATTTACTGTTTTATTGTCACCTCTTATTTCCTTAATATTTTCTGTATATTATAGGGGTTGGAGAAATATATTTTGCAAGTGTTTGAATCTAGTTAGTTGGCCATCAAAATTAGGTTCATCTTTGAGACTACGAACCTTGAACTAAAAGAAATAACTCACCCAGAGTTGCACAACTGATGATAAACTTGAATGCACTTTGTATCAGTCAGGATTTAGTTGCAAGAGACAGGAAATACTATTTTAAGCAGAAAAAAACTTTAATGATAGCAACTAAAATTTTTATTGAGTACTCCCTGTGTACTAGACTCTGCTCTATGTTATGTATATGTGGGATTTAGTCCTCACAACAGTCCTAGCAGTAAGTGATTTCCTTACTTTACAGATGAAAAGCCTGAGGTTCAGAGAATTGCTGAAAGTAACACGCTACTGATTAGCTGAGCCAGGATTTCAACCCAAATAACCTGGTCTCAGTGCGTATGTACCTAATTACTACGCTCTCCTGCCTTTAAGTACAGAGAACAAGGTACTTAAGGGCACTTTCCAAATTCCTGACAGGACTGGAAAAGCTGTGACTCCAGGATTGACTTCCAGGACAACACTGCAGAACTGACCTATGAAGGAGATGGTTAGCTCTAGCACGGACACGAGCTGGAGCATTGGAAATAATGCCTGCCTTCAGAATAATAATGTTCCATGTCAAGAGACAAGTGACCACCTCTCAAATTATTGTCTCCAGAGCTTTGCTCTGTCTACTATGTTGCACAAGCAAAACGGGTGTCTCAGATCCTGCTGCCTTTCTCCATACTTCCATTTGGAATTCAGTTTCACTGCCAACAACTGCACCCAATTGGCAGAACTGAAATCACATCTGGAGCATCTCACAGTTTTGCAGCCTGTGAGCCTGGAAAAAAACACCCGAAGAAGGGTGGAAAAGATGTCAAGAAAGCCAATTTAAAGTATCATGCAAACACTTTAATAGAATTTCTCCTTTGCTTCAGCATTTTCTCACTGTTCATATGAAGTATTATTTCTAGTAAAATAATGTGGATGCTTATAAAATAGAAAGAGGAAAACTTTATTAGAGATTAAAATAAAATGTTTTGTTTCCTGTTTCCTTTCCCTTCACATTTCAGTGGCAGATAACAGATAAAGGTTCTTCAGTCTTGCAGAAGGACATAGAAGCTGTGATAGTCGCAAAATAACAGCTTGGTTTTCTGCCTTTTTGAAGCTGTTTTGACATATCAATATCAACAATTTCTAGATGTAGGAATTCTGCAAATGAGCTAAACAAAGAGGAAGGTGAGAGAGTGTTGGATGATTTAAAAATCAGACATTACCAAAGCCCTTCAAATGTATTCTTGTCAAATGAAAAGCAATGTGTTTCTGCTCTAAATCTATAGCTCTCAAAATGTGGTGTGCATTACTCCATTCTAGAAAGCTTTTAAAAATGCAGATCACTTGGCCTTACTGAAGATTTAATGAATTAGAATCTCCAAAACTTAGGGCCCAAGAATCTGCATTTAAATCACCTCAAATCTTTAATATAATACTTTCTCTGCCTGGGCACCAGTTCATCAGCTACTCCTCTGCTAAAAGCAATAGTTCATATTTTCAGGGAAGGAAATATCTGGTGGTGGTAGTGGGGAGAAGAATATCACACAAATATACTTATTTTTTCTCTTAAAATGGATGTAAGAGTAAATATGGTAAATAAAAATAGAATGTGGAAAAGTGGGAAGTAAGCTTATCTAGTAATTAAACGTTATTTAGGTTTTGTAACTTTAATCAAAAAGAGCATTTTCAAACAATGTGTTTTTTTTTTTTAACATCCTTATTGGAGTATAATTGCTTTACAATGGTGTGTTAGCTTCTGCTTTATAACAAAGTGAATCAGTTATACATATACATATGTTCCCATATCTCTTCCCTCTTGCATCTCCCTCAAACAATGCATTTAAGCTTGCCTTTTCTCCTAACCTCAGGATAAAGGCATCTCCTATATAGGGAAGAAAAAAAGACCCTTTTCTAGATTCCCTCTTCTGCACATGTTCCTTTCAACATGCTATTTTTACTTGACTTTATTCTCACCCTCAAGGAGCCATGTGTTGGATTCTGAGTTCTGAATGGCAA